>NC_089826.1:75384753-75686291 GCF_035046505.1 Tiliqua scincoides
CACAGGATGTGGTGACGGCAACTGGCCTGGACACCTTTAAAAGGGGATTGGACCAATTTCTGGAGGAAAAGTCCATTATGGGTTACAAGCCATGATGTGTACGTGCAACCTCCTGATTTTAGAAATGGGCTATACATTGTCAGAATGTCAGATGCAAGGGAGGGCACCAGGATGAGGTCTCTATGGCCTGATCCAGCAGGGCTGTTCTTATATTCACTTACACTGCCAGGCGCGCACACAGAGGCTTAGCACTGCTGATAATACAGGTTGTGCCTCATTATCCACTGGGATTCCATGCAGAAACAGCTCCCACTATCACCATGCTTGCACGGGGAACTTAGGATACTTCCCAATGCTTTTTTCTCAACGGCCTCAAAGTAAATGATAAAACAAAGATATTAGTATCAAGTAAGAACCTCTTGCTGTGCCTGATAAAAGAATTCAACACCTTTTTTTTCAGGGGGATGAATCAATTTACCTCTGAAAAAGAAATACTTATGGAGATCTATAAAGATGAAAGGTACAATGGAAAGAGGGAAATTGGAGAAATTTCCTTGGGATTTTACTTTGAAGTAAAAGTTTTCTTGCTGAAAATTAAGAGAGGCGTAAAAATAAACTTGGAAGAGTATTTGAGAAGATGAAAACAAGACAACTTTGACATAACATGAAGTACTTTGCAGGGACAAAGATAGAACCACTTTTTTAAAAAAAATGGCAGTGTTTTTTTTTCTTTTTTTCTGCATAAGTATAAAGAGAAACACTCCCGGCCAAATTCTTAACAATTTGTACAGCATTTTGTTGCTTAATTTCATATATACCGTCAGGTTGCACATTTGTGCTCTCTTAATTCAATTAGTACAAATGGAAATTTCTTGACTGTCAAACCATTTTCAGCTAATTGGCACATTCTGTTTCCACGGCTGTCGCATTGGTAATGAAACGAAAATTGTAGCTAAAGGATGCAGGGTTGTTAGGCTCATGAAATATCTTCTGCCCGTTCTTGGGAAACAAGGTAGTCACATTCCGGATGGTCACAGCACAGACCTCAAAATGTCACCGTTAATCAGATATGTAGCTTGAGAACCTCTTGTGCTGCCAAGCCTAATAATTGCAAAATAAATAGGTAATTTAAAAGTCTAATATCTTCATTCGGAGGCTCTGAACTTTTAATATGATATTGACAGTTGCATCATTCTTTTTTTCATTCCTCATTTATACTTATAACAGGATCAGGAGATCTTTCTTTAAGTACATCAAATACTTTTAACAGTATAACAGCTAAATTCTAATGTAGGTGAGTGCTGGCGCAGTGAGCAATGAGTCGGCGCAAATGTGCCATAAAGCACGTTTGTGACTATTTTTGAGTGAGGAGTGCTGGTGGGAAGTCCTGTGCCATCCTGCTGGCACTAAATTCAAGTGAGATCTGTGTCGGGCAGCATGGGGCAGGGGGAGGGTGGTGGGAGGGTGGAACAGAGATGGGGAGAGGGTGTTTTGAGCAGGGGAGGGTGGAGAGGGGCAGTTTAGGACCAGGTATGGGGTGGGGACAGCGGAACAGGCTTCTATAAGAACATAAGAACAGCCCCACTGGATCAGGCCATAGGCCCATCTAGTCCAGCTTCCTGTATCTCACAGCGGCCCGCCAAATGCCCCAGGGAGCACACCAGATAACAAGAGACCTGCAAGGCTTCCTGGGAATTGTAGTTAAGAACATAAGAACAGACCCGCTGGATCAGGCCATAGGCCCATCTAGTCCAGCTTCCTGTATCTCACAGCGGCCCACCAAATGCCCCAGGGAGCACACCAGATAACAAGAGACCTGCAAGGCTTCCTGGGAATTGTAGTTAAGAACATAAGAACAGCCCCACTGGACCAGGCCATAGGCCCATCTAGTCCAGCTTCCTGTATCTCACAGCGGCCCGCCAAATGCCCTAGGGAACACACCAGATAACAAGAGACCTGCAAGGCCTCCTGGAAATTGTAGTTTAAGAACATAAGAACAGCCCCACTGGATCAGGCCATAGGCCCATCTAGTCCAGCTTCCTGTATCTCACAGCGGCCCGCCAAATGCCCCAGGGAGCACACCAGATAACAAGAAGACCTGCAAGGCATTCTGGGAATTGTAGTTAAGAACATAAGAACAGCCCCACTGGATCAGGCCGTAGGCCCATCTAGTCCAGCTTCCTGTATCTCACAGCGGCCCGCCAAATGCCCCAGGGAGCACACCAGATAACAAGAAGACCTGCAAGGCATTCTGGGAATTGTAGTTAAGAACATAAGAACAGCCCCACTGGATCAGGCCATAGGCCCATCTAGTCCAGCTTCCTGTATCTCACAGCGGCGCGCCAAATGCCCCAGGGAGTACACCAGATAACAAGAGCTATAACCTAACCCCTGTCATGGGTCTGCTATAACCTAACCCCTGTAGTAGCCTACATGGGGCTACTCTGATTTGTAGCAGTGATTTTGCTGGTGTAATTCTGAGTAGCCCCATTGTGCAGATTGGGGCTTAACACAGGGTAAGGGAACAAATGTTCCCTCTCCCCGAGGAGACCTCCCGCCTCCCCAGTTTCCCAGATGAATACATCGTAGTCCGTGTGGCCCCACTGCGCCAGTGCTGAATAGGATTGGGATGCTCATCTCCAAGTACCAAATGGACAAATTCCTTGTGAAAAGCCATTTTGGGTTGAATCTTAAGCTCTGTAGCCAGAGGTGTTTCAACAACAAAGGAATTTTTTTTTTTTAATCTGCTGCATGCTAACATGGTCTAAAATTAGAGTTGACACTGGCTTTTGACTAAAGGAACATCTCAAGGTTCCTGTTGTGGTGAAACTGCAGTTGAATGGGACACATTTCTCCAATTCAAATCAAATTGGTTCTGAAAACAAGCTGAACTCTTCCCCACCAATCAGGAAATAGCTCCCGTTATTTCTGAGCCAATCCAATTTTGCATAGAAGTTGTCCATGACTCCAAATCCCTTTCACCCACCTACAGCCCAATCCTAACCACACTTACCTGGGAGTAAGCCCCATAGACTCTCATGGGACTTCTCTATTTAGACATGCACAGGATTGGGCTCCTATTTAATTTCCAGTTGGATTAGCTAGACTGGAGTCAGGGTGCACTTTAGAAGCTGCAGGGCCCAATTGGAAACATTTTTTGTGTGTCTGTGTGTGGCCCCAGGTTCACAGCCATGGTCTGTAATAAGAGATTTAAATACCATTCATTATAGACTCTATGGCAGAATGGAAAGCCATCAAAATGCTTAAAAATGCACGTGAGTTAAATGTACTAAATGGATCAAAGTATATTTTCATATAATATTGCATACATGTAAGCTTACAGGCAAACACACAATATGTGTAGATTACCTTTGAAAAGTAAGTAGTTAACAAAACACTTGTTTTAGTGACTGTGAAATGATTTAGTAAAAATATTTTTAGTTTAGGAAAAAAAAAAAAAAGACTCAGAATGTCCATTGCAATGTGTTGTGTGCACTTGACAAGACTTGAGTAGATTATTTTCGCAATGGGGTCCCCTTCGGGACAGGACCCAACTGGGAGAAATTGGTCCAACTGGCTTAAAGCCAGCCCTATGTGGAGCCACTAAGAGGCACCTCATAGTGACATGGCAAAGCCATTCTTTTCCTACAAAAATTATCTGGATGAAGTTCGGATAAAACATTCCAAACACAGTAGAACCCAAATCTAACCAGCTTGCCCTCCTATAAATGGTATGTAATGGGGAAAGCAAGCAGCCAGGGACACTCTAATTAGTTCACAGCATGGCTGGCCCAGCACTAGAGATCTGCCGGCAAATGAATATATGAGCAAATAGTTCAAGAGGTACATCTGACATCTGGGGAAACATTCAAAGGGCATGTTGTAGCAATTATTCAGCCTGAGTGCTCATTAAATGCAAAACAATCTCAAAACTGAGTATCAGAAAAGGGGGAAAAATAAGAACATTTCCAATAGTCTAAGGCAGCAAGGAACATTTTCATCTCTAGGGGTTGGCCAGGTGAAGCACTGGTCAAGGGACCCAAGGGCAGCAGAGAATCCACCCAGATGGGCCAATCTCTGAACTGTCAGTACGAGTGGCAGTGTTAGCACCCAACGTGCCATCGGAGGGTTTGCCCTAGGCTCCCCAGCAACCTGGTACTGGTACTGCTAATTACATCAATATAAGTAGCTACCTTGTAGACCAGGGGTGTCGAAACCATTTCATACAGTGGGCCCAATAGCATTCATGATGCCTGCCGAGGGCCAGAAATGATGTAATGAAGCAATGATGTCATTATACATCTGATGATGTGTGGTCATGACGTCATGACCAGAAATAAGCCCTTTTTTCTCAATAAGGAACTCAGCTGCAAATGACGGAAGAGAAAATGAGGAAATATTGATCATATTTTTTAAGATATGGGAGAGCCCAATTATCACATAGGCTGCCCTTTAAGCAGTGATAACTCAGCAGCTGAGAGCAGCAAAATGGTGCTGAGAGATCCTGAAGGCTGAATAAAGAGCTTCCGATGACCACATCCAGCCCACGGGCCTTATGTTTGACACCCCTGTTGCAGACCCTCATGCTGTGCTTCCCAAACTGGGCACTGCAGCATACTCCATGGAATGCCACAAGATGTCTCTGTTCGCACCTCCTACCAGCTCTCCCAGGCACCACCACGTTGGATCTCATTAGATTTGAGTGCCACTCTCTTGGATCTCACATGAATTTATGAGATTTGAGAGTTGCTATCTTGGATCTCACAAGATTTCATAAGATCCAAGATGTTGGCACCCAGCTTGGGTAGGAGAAAGAGGCTGCAGGGATGTTGTGAACTTGGAAAGTTTGGAAATCACTGCCCGAATGAATTAAAAGGAGTGAACATAATAGTCAGTTGGATATCTGTTGTCATTCAAGCTGTCAATGAGGTGGAAACTAAAGCCTTGCTCATCTGGACAAAATTACCACATAGGATCAAAAATAACTGACCTGTGCAGCTAACACAAATGCACAAGGTGAATGCGCACCTGATCCACTGAACTGGATGGGTCGTCTTTGATGCAGATGGTAATGAACATTACCATCTGAGACCACTAATGGTATGCACCCAAGTATTACTAGGATGGAATTGGGGCCAGCAATTGCACTAGCTTGCCATATTAAATTGTCATTCCTATCAAGAGAACCAAGAAATTTTTGTCACTCAGTGGTAAAGATGTACCTAGCTTATCAGCAGATAAGCTGATTTTTTGAAGTTCAGCACTTCAAAACTTCAACACCCTAATTTTTGAAGTTCAGAAGTGTATTCAAAAGAATATTTTTATTAGTCCTCAGAAAAAGACAGATTTTGAACAAGTCTCTTTCCATGCCAAGGAACATAATATGTAAAGGACCATCTTCTGGGGCACCTTCCTTATGAGGAAAGGCTATGGCGTTTGGGCCTCTTCAGCCTAGAAAAGAGACGCCTGAGGGGGACATGATTGAGACATACAAAATTATGCAGGGGATGGACAGAGTGGATAGGGAGATGCTCTTTACACTCTCACATAATACCAGAACCAGGGGACATCCACTAAAATTGAGTGTTGGGAGAGTTAGAACAGACAAAAGAAAATATTTCTTTACTCAGCGTGTGGTTGGTCTGTGGAACTCCTTGCCACAGGATGTGGTGATGGTGTCTAGCCTGGATGCCTTTAAAAGGGGATTGGACAAGTTTCTAGAGGAAAAATCCATTACAGGGTACAAGCCATGATGTGTATGCGCAACCTCCTGATTTTAGAAATGGGTTATGTCAGAATGCCAGATGCAAGGGAGGACACCAGGATGAGGTCTCTTGTTATCTGGTGTGCTCCCTGGGGCATTTGGTGGGCCGCTGTGAGATACAGGAAGCTGGACTAGATGGGCCTGATCCAGTGGGGCTATTCTTATGTTCTTATGTTATGTTCTTATGAAGCTGCCTATAAGCTGAGAACTTTGTCACAGATATTTCATGTGCCTCTGCCATCTAATGTATGGCAGGTAGTGACCAAGTATAGGGCCTTTTTTGTGGTGACACTAAATCTCTGGCATTAATTTAGAGACTGCCTCTCCTTTTTCTTTCATACTGCAGTGACTCACAGCCCCATCCTAACCCCTGCCATAGTATGCAATGTTGCTATCAGAGCATGTTCTTAATGCTTTGGGGAATGACTAGACAGGAAAGTTACATACAATGCTTCCTTACTTTCTCATGGTAAGTCTGAGGGGGGGATTTCGGGGTGGAGATGGGGGATAGGTTCTCAGCAGGCACCACTGACACTGAGATTCTTCTTACCAATGGAACTGGTTTTAGGGGAATTAGGTTGCAATCCTAAACACACTTTCCTGGGAGTAAGCCTCTTTGCACAGAATAGGACTTACTCCTGAGTAGACATGCCTAGGCTTGTGCTCTTAATGAACTGTACAGCTTTACTGGAAGAGGGATCTAGACTAGATCGCAAAGAGTGTAATGCAGGAAATCTCCCCTCCCTTTTGAGACTGAGAGAGACTGACTTCACTCAAAGACCACAGTTTTATTATAAAATTATAAAGACAGAACAATTGCATGTGAAAGATATGTTTATTTGCCCTAAAACAGTAGTTCCCAATGTCCTACTGGGCTTTG
This sequence comes from Tiliqua scincoides, assembly GCF_035046505.1. Classification (NCBI taxonomy): domain Eukaryota; kingdom Metazoa; phylum Chordata; class Lepidosauria; order Squamata; family Scincidae; genus Tiliqua; species Tiliqua scincoides. Next base: position 75,391,398 of record NC_089826.1, read on the forward strand.
GGAACCCTGTACGTCTTTGCACGAGTGGGCAACAATTAAATTGTCACGTTTGCACTGCTGCCAGGCAGGGAAGGTGTTTTTGTAACTTACTTGGGTGGTCGCTGGAGTGTCTGGAGAGCCTGCAACACCCTCTGCAGCCCTCCCCAAGGCTTCCAAATGTTGAGAAAAGGGGGGGGGAAGCCCACTTCAGGTTTGTCCTGAAACAGGGTGTTGTGTTTTTTTTAAAACATTTCCAAGTCATTGGGGAAGGGTGCAGTAGGGGTTTCAGGCTTCCCAGACCCTCCAGAGAGTCATAACATCTCCAGGTAAGTTACCCCTTGCAGCAGGATCATGGTGATTGCATTGCTGCCTATTTCTGGTCAATTTCCCCTTAAAGAGGAATGACCCTTTTCCGGTTCCCCTGGTGGGCCACAATCCACAAGTTTGGAAACCACTGCCCTAAAATTATGATGGTAGTTGTTTGTGATGCAGAGTTCATTTGGTGCCCTTGAGGAAGTCAGGAAAAGGGTTCACTTTAAGGGTTATGATTTTTGGGGGGCCCCTGCTCTTCTACTCCAACAACTAGCCATGATAGAAAGGGGGACAGGAAGGAAAAGGGAGGTGGCAAAGAGGAAAAATAAAAAAGGTTTCCAAGTGTAATAACCTGCTTCCTGAAGGGAATTTTAGAGTTCCCGTCCCTTGATTAAGAACATAAGAGCAGCCCCACTGGATCAGGCCATAGGGCCATCTAGTCCAGCTTCCTGTATCTCACAGTGGCCCACCAAATTAGGTGGATTGGCTATTGGATAGGATTGGCTATCCTGCATGTGGGCCATGCAACCTGGCTGTTCTGGCATAGTTTAGGATTGGGTTTCCCATTGCTCAGAAACACTTGAACTCCTGCAACCAGGTCTGTGCTTGTTTTAAATCTTCCAGGAAGAACTTAAACCAGGGTATTTGGCTTTTCAAGCATTCTCAATGACATGTTTGTGGCACCAGCATCTGGCATGGTCCTGTCCATGGGTCCTGTTCATCACCTCACGTCTGTTGCAAGTCCAACATTTCCTATATAGCAAATGTTGAGAAAGTTGAGAGGAGCATGGCATAAAATATTATGGCACAAGAATGACTTTTCCCCAGCACTATGCAGAATCTCCTCCCAAACACATCCTCTGAAGTTGGTGGTTTGCTTGGTTTTCTAAGTGGCAAACAATTTAGCCCCTGCGTCACTTACTCCTCGGATGTAATGAAGTGGTAATGGACCAGCCTAGCTCCTAGAACCCTTCAGCGCCCGTGTCTAATTACAATTTTTCAAACTGTATTCATGGGGAAAAAAATCCTAATCATTGTAACAATAGTCTTCAGGAAATTATACCGCAGAAGCACAAAATGTCGGCAATTTAATATTCTCCATGGTTCATCACATTTTGTATTCCCCCATGCATAAACTGATCACATTTATTTCTCCACCACAGGGGTGCATAACTCCAAAGAGCACAGACAAACCCACAAACACATCTCAGGAAAATGGAGTTACCTTGGCAACGAGCACTGTGCGCTGTTGCATGCCGTATTACACACATAGCCCGGCACCTCAGTCTTTCTGCGAGGAATGAATTAAACTATTTCCCCAAAAGTTTCACTGTGACTTTTGAGCCAACAGAATCAGGGCTGAAAGCAAATGGATATCCTTGACCCAAATTCTACTCCATGAAGTTTGATGGCACATGCGCATGGTGACCAGATACAATGGAGGACAGAGTGCCTATAATCAGTGTGTAGAAGAGGGAATTTTGGCAACTAGCTCAACACAGAAGGGTTTAAAAAGCTACACCTGCCAAAATCCCCTCTTCTACCCACTGATTAAAGGTACAGGCACTCTGTCCTCCACTGTATCTGGTCACCCTGCACATATGCTTTGGATGTGGAAATAATTGCTAGCTTCTATAGCTCAAGGAGTAGAGTACTGGCCAGGAGATCCCAAAGTTGGTGGTTTGAACTGTCTAAAGCCAGAAGAAAAAAAAATACTTTACCCAGTGTGTGGTTGGTTTGTGGAACTCATTGCCACAGGATGTGGTGATGGCATCTGGCCTAGATGCCTTTAAAAGGGAATTTCTGGAGGAAAAAATCTATTTCAGGTTACAAGCCATGATGTGTATGTGCAACCTCCTGATTTTAGAAATGGGCTATGTCAGAATGCCAGATGCAAGGGAGGGCACCAGGATGAGGTCTCTTGTTATCTGGTGTGCTCCCTGGGGCATTTAGTGGGCCACTGTGAGATACAGGAAGCTAGACTAGATGGGCCTATGGCCTGATCCAGTGGGGCTGTTCTTCTGTTCTTAAAACCTTTCTTTGGAGAGACCCACTTTAGCCTCCCTTCTTCCCCCCACAATAGCCCTTAGTTCTTGGAAAGCACCACTGGACCCCTCCTCCAGTGTAGCTTGTTTGTTAAAACTGCAGAAATCCTCCTTCCCCCTTGTTCCAGTCAGCTGCTTCTCAGTCAGGTATGTGCAAACTCGTGGTATAAAGGCAGGCTACCTCTGATTGCCAGATGCAGGGGAGGGTACCAGGACACAGGCTGTGTCTGTTGTCTTGTGTGGTCCCTGAAGCATTTGGTGAGTCACTGTGAGATACAGGAAGCTGGACTAGATGGGTTTTGGCCTGATCCAGCGGGGCTCTTCTTATGTTCTCTGGCCACAGAAACAACACTTCCCTGCCTGGTTTCTCTCCTTGGACAGACACAACCAAAAAAAGAGGCATATGTTTGAGGAGACCCATTGGCAACTGGGTAGCTGATGAGAAGGTAAGTGCAAAATGTATTCATTTACCCCCTGCAGGCTTTCCTGTTGCCCCCGATAGACTGCAGCGTGTGGCTGTTTCGGTACTGGTGGGGGATAGGAGTGGGCTGTTTATCTATTATGGTTCTATACCTCTTCATTATAAGACAATAGGGTAGCAGTAGCAAAAATACATTCATGTTTGATACCTGACAATTGTGCCACAGCAGTGATCATTTTATAGGATTGGGCATGAAGCAGTCAATATGGTATAGCATTTGATAGCTGACATGCAGTAGCATGTAACTGGCAGTATTTGCGGACTTGCAATGGCATGTCCAGTGTCCAGTTCTGGTCGCTGCATCTCAAAAAAGACATAGTGGAAATGGAAAAGGTGCACTCTCACATAACACCAGAACGAGGGGACGTCCACTAAAATTGAGTGTTGGGAGAGTTAGAACAGACAAAAGAAAATATTTCTTTATTCAGCGTGTGGTTGGTCTGTGGAACTCCTTGCCACAGGATGTGGTGATGGCGTCTAGCCTGGATGCCTTTAAAAGGGGATTGGACAAGTTTCTGGAAGAAAAATCCATTACGGGGTACAAGCCATGATGTGTATGCGCAACCTCCTGATTTTAGAAATGGGCTATGTCAGAATGCCAATGCAAGGGAGGGCACCAGGATGCAGGTCTCTTGTTATCTGGTGTGCTCCCTGGGGCATTTGGTGGGCCACTGTGAGATACAGAAAGCTGGACTAGATGGGCCTATGGCCTGATCCAGTGAGGCTGTTCTTATGTTCTGGTTGCCTGTCATGCTCTGCTACTGTTAAGGGAGCTCCTAACTTTTGGAGTTCTCAACACTATGGGGAAGGGAGATTTTCTCCAGGTAGCATCCTTCTATCTAGCATCCCAGTCTTGGATGGTGGCAGCAATCTACCTTCCCAATTATTTCCAGTTTGTCCACATATAAAGGGTAGAGCAGAAGCAGAAAAGTGGGTCCTAGTTATTAACTGCTAGGCACTGCATCCAGTCTGTCCTCCATATTTCCTTTCATGCTCACTGTGGAGTACATAACATAAAAACTCACATTCAGCAGCCAGTCTTCGTGTGCACCGCAATCAAGCAATGTCCTTACACACATGGACTAGAATTGGGTGCCCAAGAACAGATTCCCACTGTGCAAAGTCTCAGGGGCAAGCTCCAAATACAAACAAGGGGATGTTAATTTTTTAGGAAGCAGCTATTGGGACACAGTAACTTTGGGCACATAAATTACTCTGTTCATGTGAAGTGCATATTTGTGGCTCAATCCTTATCAGCCTGCACCCTGGCACAGCGTGTGTTGCACCAGTGCTTGCCATCGCAAAACTGTTGTAAAGCACTTTGTGATGGTATATCCATTTCTGGTGCTGGCACAAAGATCTGCACTGGCCCAAACATATGGGCACAAGGAGCAGCACACGCTGAAAAAGGCGCATTTCGTGCTGAGTAGCGTGGAGGCGGAATGGAGTGGGAGAGAGTGGGGATGGCCAAAAGGGGCAGGGGAGGGCGAAGAGGCCTGGAAGGGATGGGATTAGCAGCACTGGTGTGTGTTGCATCCTATTCTCCTTCCTAGATCTGATCCACTGACTTGGAGCAATGCGGACTTGCGCCAGTGACTGAGTTCATGCGGGTCCAAATCGCCCCATTGTGGCTGCTGGGGCTTACCCCAAGGCAATGAATGTCCCCTTACCCCAACGAGACCTCCAGTAGCTGAAATTCCAATGCAGGATGCATTTCTGGCTGTGTTGGTACCACTGCCCGGAAATTTGCATTGGATTGGGCTGCCCAGTTAATGTTGGCATCCTTCAGTCTTGGAAGACTATGGTGTCACGCTCTGAATGGTGGTTCTGGAACAGAGTGTCCTCTCCAGTGCACGAAGCCTGGGTAAAGTAAGTATGGAGGATAGGCTGTTACCCATGCAGCAAATCCCCCCTCTCTACGTCGCTGAAATGGTCCAATGGAAAGGCAGAGGCCAATATGGTTGGTTCCAGCGGCATCGCAGGAGTTGGCAGAATGTGACTGTGTTCAGCCATGAACTGCCTCAGGGACTCCGGCTCCGGATTTTGCCTCGAGGTTGACTCCTGAAGCCTTTTCCATAACTGGATGTAGCCACAAGGCAGTGGAGGTTTGGGATCAGAGTTTTCCTTCACTCAGATGAGCTGCCTTCCCAGGCTGACGAGTCCCATCTACCCGGTGGCTGTACAGTCGCCTCTTACGACAAGTACAGCCAAACTGAGGGCCTATTCTTATCCCCAGCCCCCAGGGGAGAGGGCTGCCCAGTTACCATCCTAGAAAGCACGATAATATTTCATAGGCTGCATTTCAGTGAAACTCATGAAACCAACATCAAATCCCAAGTAATTTCAACTGTGTATCTCAACATTTCTGAATAGGGACTTGGACTGGGGCAGAGGAAGGCAATGCAAGCTATTTCACCATTAAGGCTACATCTGTTGCCTCATGGAATATTAAACAAAATAATGGAAGCTTGTAATATAAAGAATGCTTTTAAGCCTATTTTATACACAGCCCAGCATTTCAAGTGCCTTATCTATCCTCGCATATAAGCGATTGCAGTTCAGTTTCCTGCAGTACTTGGAGGGGGAACTACTCAACAAGGATCAAGACATTAGCAGAAAGTGCAGTCTTCCAACATGTGATAGATTAAAAGAGCATATTTCTTTTTTCTTTTTCTTTTTTTAAAGCCCACTGTTTAAGTAGGAAAGCGGTGAGCAATTTAGCCAGAGTACAATAAATAGGCACACATTAACTTGGAGGGCAGCAGTATACTAGCTTGAAGTTGTTTTTCTTAAGATAGTGTGGTAAGAAAACTGATAGTCCAAGTCTTCAGCATGTCTATCCTATTACACAGGCCTACAAAATTGAGGGTCAGAAAGGTTTTCCCCAAACTTTATGGTGTTTTGATATGAATTTGGGGTACTGATTCCAAAAATGGCATCCGTTTTGCCCTATCACGTCTAGTTTTGGAAATGTAGTATAGCCTCATTAGTGAATGGTTCAGGAAGCTTTCTCATGAGGAAGCCATGGTGTAGGCTAAAGAGGCTATGCTGTGTCTCCAAAACTGGACATGATAGGGCAAAATGGATGCCATTTTTGGAATCGGCACCCTAAATATACCCAGGAATTGGTGTAACGTTTAAGGAAGCGAAGTGTGTGTTGGCCTGTGTTATCAGGTTAGCCTCATTCAGTCCCTGGGGGATCAATGCCACACTTCTCACCCTCCACTCCTGAGCGGTTTCCTGCATCTTCACCTGATGCAGCTTTGCCACACTGCTCAACTTCAGAAGCTTAAACTAGCATGAACATATTGATGAGATGAATCAGGCTGATGCCACACCATAGAGGTTCGCATACACTACCCTAATCACTGTTATGACAACTCCTTCCACCCTGTGCCTCTCCCACAACAGGGCAATAGGCAAGCCAACAGGAGTGGACATCTCTCCACAGCTGCTCACCCTGTCACCTCTTTGTTCTCTGGAAGGAGAAAGGGGACAAAGATGTTTGTGGCACCTGAAGGCCTAGAGAATGAGGCAGGGCATCAATGCAACCTTTTTTTTTTTGCTTATGTCTCTTTTCCTTGGGGTTGGAGGAGGAGGTAAGATGTTACTGTGATCCTCTTGTCTCACTCTCTTTCTACAAAGGAAGGAGAGTGTGGGAAGAGCGAATTGCAGAGACAGTATCCTACTTCCATCTTCAGCCCCATTGTCACTGCCACCCTCTTCTTCCTTGCTCTCCCTTACTTTTGGAAAAGACAGTGATGGAAATACAGTTTGTGATTCATTTTGCGCCTACCCAGTGGCATAGCCAGGGGGGCTGCAGAGGGCGTGGGCCACACCGGGTGACAAGCACGAGCGAGTGTGTGTGTGTGACACCACTACTAGCCAACATTTTTAAAATTTTGGTATTTTTGAATAATACCATCATGTTACATATCATTCGATGTATAATTTCATGCAGAATGCAATGAAACAAACCACGTTGAAATATCTCTATGCTTTCAAAAGCTACAGCCAAAAACCCAGTGGGGACATGGCAATGGTGCATCACCACACTCACTGCCCAGGGTGTTGTCCCGCCCACTGCATGGGAGGAGGTCCATCATGGGGGTGATGCACTGGCCTCCCGCACCAGGTGGCGTAAACCCTAGTGACACTATTAGGTCTACCTTGTCCTCCAGACATGTTGCCATGATGCTCTCCCTAGCTATTTTTTGAAATGACTTCCAAAGATCAACACGGAAATTTTAGAACTAAAATTTGACAGCAGCTTTTGAAATGTGATTCTTATGCCTTTTGTCCCGTACTGAATTACTTCAAAATTTACTACATAAGAACATAAGAACAGCCCCACTGGATCAGGCCATAGGCCCATCTAGTCCAGCTTCCTGGATCTCACAGCAGACCACCAAATGCCCCAGGGAGCACACCAGATAAAAAGAGACTTCATCCTGGTGCCCTCCCTTGCATCTGGCATTCTGACATAACCCATTTCTAAAATCAGGAGGTTGCGCTTACACATCATGGCTTGTAACCCATAATGGATTTTTCCTCCAGAAACTTGTACAATCCCCTTTTAAAGGCGTCCAGGCCAGTCACCGTCACCACATCCTGTGGCAAAGAGTTCCACAGACCGACCACACACTGAGTAAAGAAATATTTTCTTTTGTCTGTTCTAACTCTCCCAACACTCAATTTTAGTGGACGTCCCCTGGTTCTGGTGTTATGTGAGAGTGTAAAGAGCAACTCCCTCTCCACTCTGTCCATCCCCTGCATAATTTGTATGTCTCAATCATGTCCCCCCTCAGATGTCTCTTTTCTAGGCTGAAGAGGCCCAAACGCTGTAGCCTTTCCTCATAAGGAAGGTGCCCCAGCCCCGTAATCATATTAGTCGCTCCCTTTTGCACCTTTTCCATTTCCACTATGTCTTTTTTGAGATGCGACAACCAGAACTGGACACAATACTCCAGGTGTGGCCTTACCATAGATTTGTACAACGGCATTATAATACTAGCCATTTTGTTCTCAATACCCTTCCTAATGATCACAAGCATAGAATTGGCCTTCTTCACTGCCTCCGCACATTGGGTCGACACTTTCATCGACTTGTCCACCACCACCCCAAGATCTCTCTCCTGATCTGAGTGAATTCCTTCCTGAGTGAACCAAGAAAAGACAGGTGAAATCGTAAAAATATCAACCATTTATTTACAAGGCAGTACCGTATAACAAGACAATTGAAAAGACTGCAAGTGCAAAATGAGACATGGGAGACAAAGCAGAGGGTAACAAAGTTTGACAAGGATGCTATAAGCATCCTTATTATGTAGCTGGGAAATAAAACAAATCCTGATGTATCTTATTGGGCAGTGGCGTAGCACATGCCAATACCCTATTCCCCCTTTCAAGCCAGAGATTTCCCCTGACTCCTCAGAGTGACACCAGCAAAAGTGCTGGTGTCAGTTCAAGGAGACCCACTGATGGCCAGGCAGCCTACAGAGAGGGAATGCAGCATGCTTTGCACTGATAGGGGATAGGATCGAGCAGTTAATTGAGGATAAACAAGTAATGAAAAACACATCGGTTCTATAGGATACACATCCAGAAGAACAATGCAACTATGTAGATCACGGAAGGAAAACAAATATTTCAAGGCGGGTTCAAAAGCATTCAAAACACAACACACTTATTAATGAATGACAAGGTTACAACCAAGAGCAAATAAGACGCATACAGTTTTGAAAGAGAATCAACACATGAATTGAACACAGTAGGAGCTTCTCACTTGAACTTCCATAAGTGGATCACTCAGGCACTTGTACTTGGTCTGCAGAACCAAAACAGATTGTAATTCAAGCTTGTAAACAGCTTGTGGGCATTTTGGACCAGGTAGGGCTATTGTGTGAGATTTTGCACAATCTCCACAATAAGGTTTTTGTTTTTGCACCTTCCCCCTCGCCTCCTTCTTCCTTCCCCATCAAATCATTGAACTGTGCCATTGGGCCAGTGCACCTGGTGCCAACACACACAATAGATTTCCCCCGTGTGTGCAAGTTATGTGTATGCACATCTGAAAAGCATACCTGGTACCAGTTGTGTAGCTAGAGGGGGTGCAAAGCACTAAGTTTTGCAGCAAGCTTCACTGCAGTATGCAAGCAGGCCCTCCCCTTCAGAGCCAGGCATACACCTCTGTTTTGCTTTCCCTGCCCAGAATGGCTCCAAAGGGGAGGGGCCCCTTGCATGCTCCCTGAAAAACTTAGTGCTTTGCATCCCTTCTAGCTATGCCACTGCCTGGTACCAACCTATCTGGGAACAGTTGTGTCTGTTCTAGATGGAATTGTGCAATCCCTCTTGAAGCTTTCCAGTTTGGTAGTACTGCAGCATGCAGTATAGCTCCTGGATAGACACCAACAGCAGAGATGACAGCCAGAAAGCAGGGTAAAGTAGACTGCTTTAGGCAGCAGCTTTGGACCAAGAAGACTTGTGCAAAAGCTGAATAAAGAATGGAAGAAAGCATGAGATGCTATATTGAAAGTACAAGTTAAACCTATTCCTATAATGCTGAACTCCAAATTTGGTTCCAGTAGTGTGTGGTTAAAATGGGACCACCCACAGACAACAGGAGAGTAGTAGTTTGTAGATCATTCCTTAAAGGTATGCAGAGTTTTAGAACTTTTAACAAAGCAAAAACAAACCACCACCTCTATGGGACTGGGGGAGGGAAGATGTCGAGCAGGCCAGCAGATAGGCTAGCAGGTGGACTGGGCCTGAGCCTGAGCGGGGCATGGAACAGGCTTCTGGGACTTCGGCCAGATCCTAATGTCCTTCCCAAGCAACCTAGCATTACATGGGACTGCTCAGATTTGTGCAGGACTGCTTGCATTTTGGTGGTGCAGATCCAAGTAGCCCCACTGGAGTGACATGGGGAATTAAATACCCTTACTCTGAGTTGCATAGTAGGCACCTCCTACCCAGTGCAGGATGTAGCGCAGGCCAGCTAGCCTACCTGTTCCAACACAGGTTAGGATTTTGGAACATGGAAAGATGAATGAATAGAATGGGGGAGGGAAGAAAAGCTCCCACAAAGCGCCCGGAGATTCAGGGCATGTTTATTTTAAAAAGGCTGAAACAAACAAAAAAGGAAAAGTTGAAGAAGTACAGAGAACGGAAAAAAATGGAGCGATTCTTTATGCCACTTGCACTTAAGCCATTTCTGCCCAACACTGCATATACACTGTACTGGAATCATGGAAGATATTGCGAAGAGATAGGATATAGTGTCTGCAGTGACCCTTTGATCTGGTGAATCTGGGAAACACAGGGTTAAAACCTGTGCTTTCAGCAGAGGATATGTGGCACAGCTGCAGCCACAAGAGGCATCCAGATGTCACAGGGATAAAAGCAGCACTTGGAGCACTGAGAGGGTAGGGGTTTTAGTTGGGGGGAGAGAGGAGACTTTCTGGCACACTAACTGATGGACTGGCAAACAACGAACTGGCACACTGACTGGTGGATAGACAACAAACTGGCACACTGACTGATGGACTAACCAAGCAGAGACTGCAGAGCGGTGGAGAGCTGCTATACCTTAAAGAACTTGGAGCAGCTTGGAGAACTGGGAGGAGGTACCCTGCAGGAGAGGGACTAATTAGCTTGAAGTAGGCATAAGTTCTCTAGGCTAAGTTTAGAACAGGAATTTAGCAAAACATATGCAACAGGGACCAAATGTGTATACCTGTGGACCAGGCAAGAATGGGTTAAACATCCTTGCTAACATCCACCCCCTTCTCCTTTTGTTGGCTTATCAGTACCTTGTTTTTCCCCTTACATATTTCTTGCCATTCCTCTAATATTTTGCATTATGTTAATGTACTTTTGCTGTTTACCTGCCTTGTCTCAAAGGACTTGGGTGGGGTTGGGTTGTCATTTTTCCTAGACTTCCCATGTTCCATGGCTGTTTGATTTTTAAAGGGACTCTGGATTTGGGGGCTGTCTGGGAGGTTTTCCCAAAGTGGTCTCCTTCTGTCTGAGCTGGCTAGTTTTGGGTGGTGTCAGCAAAAACTGTCATTTCCAGTTCTTTCCCAGTTTACCCAATTAAAAGGATACAGTCAGGAAGTGGGTGATTGTCCATCTTGCCTTCCTTACTCATGCCTTTTGGAGGCTGTTTTTGGCTGCCACACTTGGTTACAAGTCTCTGCTTTTATGAATGCCAGAACTTTAAAAAAAAAAAAAGGATGCAATTGAACTCTATGCATGAAGTCAAAGATATTTAGTTTAGCATATTCTTGTAAGTGCATTGAGGATGTAATTTCTGGGTGCATTGCCAAAGGCAGCACTTTTGCCAAAAAAAAAAAAAAAAAAATTGTAAGAGGTGTGCATAAAATATTTCAGCATGCATTTTTTTCCCCATAATGACTTCTTGCTTTGTAACAGCTTGTGGTGTAACAAATATAGATTGGTGCTCTATTGAAGGCTCGCCTAAACAGAGTTAGCAGACGTTGATCCTGTTTGGGGGCAACCTTGTTTTCATTACGAGCATGTAACATGGAATGACCAGAGTGATTTTCAGCAGACTGGAACATATTGATTGAAAAGAGTTTCATTCAGAACAACTCTCTCAGGTTAATGAATGAATGCCATTAAAAAAAATCTTATGGGAAATACCTGCGTGTGGAAAAATCATGCCATGTAAAATCAATGGAGAGAAAAATATATGGATGGCACATAGTTAAGTTTCTGATAGGAAATTAGCTTACCTTACTGATCAACAATTTAACTATCAAGGTTTGTCACCTATGTTTATGTTTGATGTTCTGCTTTTACTGTTACATCTTGGTTTATACCTTGACTGCTTTTTAATTATGCAAAGAGTCAGTTCTCTTTACATGTGAATTTAATATCTCTGAATTTGATTCTGTGAGGAGCAGAATTGCTACCTTCTCTCGTTATCTGCACCTCTGTTCTTGTTATCTGCTATGCAGGGAACTTCTGGAGGCTGCAGGAACCATCAGAATGGTGCCATTGACCAATATGCCAGGGCACCAGGATGCAGTTCTCTTGTTGTCTTGTGTGCTCTATAGGGCATTTGGTGGGCCACTGAGATACAGGAAGCTGATGGGCCTTTGGCCTGATCAACTGGGGCTTTTCTTCTGTTCTTAAGCATGGACCCTTTTTAAAATGGCTGGTGGAAGCTTCTCCCGTTCATTTTATTTTTTAAATTTTTTTAAATTTTTCCTGAAACAAAAACTAACACACATAACACATAATACAATACACACAATACATAAACACAGTATTAGAGGGTGCAAGACATCATAACTCACTATAACTAATAAATCATTACATATTTCCTAATCCAATTCCTCTTCTACGTTAGCCTCTTAATATCATTTATCATTTATCTATCATATCATATATAATAATATATATAATACATTCATCTAAATACCCTATCTTATACTTCTACAACTTTATTTTCAACCAAGCATAAAATAATTTTCATTACTCAATCTCTGTTGGTTACACTGTTCATCCAAGCTCTCTAAAAATCTGTCCATTTCCACCACAGTCATTATTTTCTCTATTAATTCATCTTTCATTGGGATCTTCGTGTCTTTCCAGTATCTAGCATATAAAATCCTCACAACAATTAATATCATAATCCACTATCTAACATACTAAATTCTAACAACTTTTAATATCCTAAAAATTACATATATCATTTCTCTATCTATAACATCCAAAATTAATATAGCCTCATTACTAAATACATAAACATATACATAAACATCCAAAACAATATCACCTAAAATTAATTCTAACTCATTAAAATTATCCTCTAAAATTCTAACATCTATTAATATCAAGCTAACTAAAATTTTTATACATATCTCATATCACCAGTAAAGCTTATATAAATTCTCATATTAATTTCTAACATACAAAATTTGCACATTACTGTCTTTCTTTTTATCTAATCCCTTGTCTCCAACCTAGATATCCACTGGTCTGCCAAATCTCTTCTCTTCTCTAGACTTTAACTTTTCATCTTTGTTTTCTAATAAATTTCACATGAATTCCTCTTAACAGATCACGATTTAAAGTACTCGCTCTTCTTGATAAATCAACATCTTGATGAATCATCTCCTTCACTTGATCATTCCAATCTATGTCAGTTGGTTGAAGTATTTCTTCTTCCTTCACTTGATCAATCCAGTCTGCATCAATTAGTTGAAGTATATCTTCTCCTTTCTTGTCTGGTGACTTTTGAGTCTTTATCTTCCAAGCTATCTCCATTAACACTGTCTCTTCTAATTGTTTGTTTTGTCCTGTCTCCAGTGTTTTGGATTTATCTTCCATTTCTTTGCTCTTTTGTTGATCCTCTCCTGTTTGTTGCATATTACTCATTTGTCTATTGAATTAAGATTTCCAGGCTAATTTGGATTTGTAAATATTGATTTGCTTGCTGCTTTCCCATTTCCAGTACTTTTCCATAATCCTTTGTTTTTTTTCTCATGTGATTCGGATATAACATCTTTGAGTTGTACACTAAGATCATCTAGTTGTGTAGTTAACACATCCAAACTAGCTTGAACCCGTAGATATTGATTTGTTTGTTGCTGTCCCATCACAACTAATTTCTCTATATTGTCTTGTATTGTCTGCTTCCATTCTTTCCCTTTTGGTTCCTCTTGTGTTAGTTTTCCCAAGCTGGATTCCGGGGCAGGAGAGCTCCTAACTTTTTCTCCTTTTCCTGTCATCCTTTTTCTTCCTTCTTCTATCTTCTTTCTTCTTACTTCACTTGTCAAGTCCTGTTCTTGTCCTTGTAGTGTCCTTTTTAGTCCACTAGATGTCCTTAATGTTCTTATTTCTGTTGTTTACATCTTCTGTTATTTATATCTGTTTCTATGTCAACTGCATTCCTTTCCAGGAGATAATCAAAGGAATGTAAAAAATCAACCACTTTTGCAAAACAAAAAAATGCAGGCACTCCACCAGCTCTCCACAGGAAAACGAACTGAACACTCCACAACAATAATTGTATTCCAAGATGGTTAATTTGTAATCCAACAAATTTTAGATTTATAAAGTTAAGAGTTATGCACTCATACTTTCATAACAAGCTTGGCAGATCTCCTCCAAAGCTTCTTCTTACATCAACAAACAAATAAGCAGAGAAAGCCTCCCCCTCCTCTCCCAGGAGGGGGAAAGCCTGCCCCTCATTCTCCTTCTCTCAGGCAAAAGCTTAATCAGGCAGTCAATTAGTCAATTAATGCCAGACACACACAACGGAACAACATTAACTTGCTTCTTTCAACTTCCTTCCCTGCTTGGAGCCTTCTGCTTAATTTCAACATTGAATCCTCACCATCACCGACATCGATGGCTCGGTTCCCCTGGAGAAAAAACAGTCCCTGGCTGGACTCTTCTTCTCTGAAACCATACACCATCTATATAATCAAGGCCTCTCTTGACCACTGATTCTTGGATCTCATCAGACCCACGATTTTGGGAAGAAATAGCGTGCTTTCCAAGTGCTTTCCATGAGCTCAGAAAAACAGGACTACTCAGCCACCTCAGGCCCTATCCCCCCCTCATGTTCATTTTAAAGGGGGTTGCCGGTACCATTCTGAAAGTCCCTCAGCCTCTGGAAGGTCTCTGCAGCATTCAGAGATTTTGGCACTTCCTGCATCACTCTGCTAGCTTCCTGGAGGTCTCTGCTGGATTCTTCTGATGGTACCCCTTCCCCGTCCAGGGTACCCTTGTTCCTAACCCCATTGATCCCATAGCGTCAATGGTTGGTTATCTGTGAATTTGCTATCCAGTAGTGTTTCTAGGAACCTAACCCTTGCAGATAATGAGAACTGACTATACAGAGGTTCACATATATTTGACCCTTGGCTACAGTTGTTTCGTCTGGGTTAAAATCACAGCATATCATTCTTACATTCAGATAGATACATATATCTTTTTGCAATCAGCATGGAAGAAAATTGGTTGTGATTGGGTGGGGATTGGAAGACTGGAAATAAAGTAAGTGTTGTGCAAAAAATACACCTGGCAAAAGACTATGGGGGTTGAAAGACAGGTGGAGCCTCCCAGTTGTTCTGGGAGAGGTCTAGCTAGAGAATGGCATCAAGGTAGAATGGATGAAGTTGGCACTGTTGTTAAACAGGCAAACCCCTGTGTCCACAGATCCGTTATCCAGGGATTCAGTTATCTAAGGATTTGGAGATCTGGCGGCCCCCATGCACCCATTATTGTACCTTGTTCAATCTAGAAGCACTTGCAACTTTTTCATTTAACAGTCTTCCTTAACTGAAGAGCTGAATGTTACGGGTGACTAACGGAAAGCAGGGGCTACTGCTTCCTGTTAGTCTCTGACTAGTGTGTAGGCTAGTTGCCTTCACATTTGGGTCTTCAATTAAGTTTGTTAAACAAGAAACACTTATGCTGCAAATGCTTTCACAATAAACAAAGGTACAGTAAAGGTTGTGGGGAAGTTTGAGGGTCACTATACTATATATTTAGGCATCCCCTTTATTCACAGCTCAGTATCTGCGAGGGGGGCAGAACAGAAACCCCACAGATATTGGGGTATGTCTGTATATTTATAGACCAGTTTTGAACTGAAGTTTGCAAAACAGTTTACATAGCAAAATCAATGAAAAGATGATGCCCTGCCCTAAAGGATTCACAGTCTAAACAACCAAAGCCAAATGCAAAAAAGGCAGCATTTGATTACTTATGCTCCCTGCAATTAAAAAAAGAAAAGAAAAACAAAAACACCCCACTATCAATCTTTGGCTTAAATTGTAATGTGGGCTTGCAATAAGTTTCAGACAGCCCAGTTCCATGCTTTCCCCTGCTGGTGCCAAAATGGCTTGTGCTGCACCCTGCAGGGGCAGTCCCAGAGTTATCTTATGGATAAGGCTGCATGGCATGGAGAAGTCTACTTAGGCCCATGTCAGCCAAATCGCTGGTGAAGATCTGTGTGGTCCTGGGCCATGGATCACCATGGCTAGACCTTGCAAATCATGCTATTCAAGTTTAAATGTCTTTTGGCTGAGGCTCAAGTAGGATAGGATGATATTCTATCATACTATCCTATGAGACTTATTATTGTTGTATACATACGTATTTTCCAAGCATTTCTGCTGACTGTTAAAAACAACTGAGGGGACTTTGAAAAAGGGTTTGCAGAAAAATTCTTCAAAATCAATCCTGTCTGATGAATCTGAAAGAGGCAATCAGAAAGAGAAAATGGGACACAAGGAGCGTCCACTCTCTTTGATTACTGCGCTTAAATAAATAATACTAATTCTTTCCACTGATTGAACAAAATCAAGAATTCCATCTGAAATGATAGTTAATATCACTGTTAATTAACATTGGATCATCTCCAAAATTCACATGGCTCATAACACTGGCCAATAGATTTAAAAAAATTCTAGTGTTCAAGAGATTAAATAAAATATGACTTTTATTTTGAGATCAAATAAGATATGACTTAGGCCCCAGTCCTATTCCAGGCTTATAGAAGCAGATCTCATGATCCATAAGTCAAGTTATCATGGCACAAAAAGGCACACTGCCATTGGGTGTTCTGGATCCACCAGGACAAATGTCCAGAGGATCTGCGTGCCCACCAATGGCCCACCAAGGCCATAAAAGAACTGGCAACATGGTGTGAAGGGAATACTGGATCTTACCCTTTTGCTTACCCGGACCTTACCCTTTTGCTTACGTGACAAAGGCCAGTGAGCACACTCACCCCCTAGGAGCACACTCTGGGGTGGCGACCGGGTCACGAAGCAGACTGGGTGAGGTCTGAGTCAGGAAACAAACTGGGTAAACAGGCCGAATCAACAAAGGGAAAAATCCCTTGAGTTGTTCCCCAACTGATCTTTGTACTGGGCTAGAGTGGAGCTAAGGAACTTACAGTGTTTACCTACTGACCTTTGTACTTGCTGAGAGAGAGATTAATAAAAGGATGCCCAGGTGTCAGCTGTAGCCAGAGGTGCCTTTGCCCGGCTTCGGCTGGTGCGCCAGCTGTGGCCGTACCTGTCTCAGGCAGATCTGGCCACGGTGGTCCATGCCATAGTGACATCAAGATTAGATTATTGTAACGCGCTCTATGTGGGGATGCCCCTGAAGACGGTCCAGAAGCTACAACTAGTGCAGAATGCGGTGGCCTGTGTGGTTTCTGGGGGTCGGCGGTTTCACTCTGTCACGCCGCTACTCCGGCGGCTGCACTGGCTGCCCATTCATTTCTGGGCTGAATTCAAGGTGCTGGTTATGACCTTTAAAGCCCTAAACAACTTGGGACCAGTGTATTTGAGAGACCGCCTTCTTCCATATAATCCAGTCCGTTCTCTAAGGTGTTCTCTAAGGTATCAGAAGGGGCCATGTTGGTTGTGCCGTCATTGAGAGTGGTGAAGGGAATGGCGGCCAGAAACAGGGCCTTTTCGGTGGTGGCCCCTGCACTATGGAATTCCCTCCCTTTTGAATTGAGAGCAGCTTCCTTGTTACTAGTGTTCCGGCGGGGCCTGAAGACTTTTTTATTCAGGAAAGCCTTCGAGGCACCATAAGGGCTGTTTTTATAAATAACTTATGCTGCTATGTAACTTGTTTTTAATTGTTTTTAAATGTTTTGTATTTTTAATGTGTATTTGTATTTTTTAACCTGATTGTTAGCCGCCTTGGGTGCCCTTCGGGGAGAATCTAATAAATAAAAGAGAAGGCAAGGAGGCTGGCTTGTGTGTGCGCTCTCTCCCTGAAGCCTGCCAGCCTGCCTTGCTCCCTTCATGAACCCTGAAAATGTGACTCCGAGTCGTCATTGCTTAGGGGTGGGTCTTGTTTGGTGCAGGGAAGTTTCAGGGAAGGAAGCAGGGCTGGTCAGAGATGGGAGGGGGAAAACCTCCGTAGTACTAGTGCATGCTGGATCTATCTCCATTTCCCAGCCCAGACCCTCCTGACTCTCCTTGGATGTTTGCCAGCAAAAGAGCTAGCATGGGTCCAAGCAGACCCATTGATGGACAGATAGCTGATGGAGATATACTTGCCTCTCCAAGGTTATATGACCATGCCCCCTACCATATCTTGCAGAATACGCTCCTTTGGTGGCATCCATGCTATGGCTGGCAAGGGGTAGACTAGGGCTGTTAAGAGTTCCCACCTGTGAATGACTGGCATGGCTGTATCCGTGTTGGAAAGTTGGATATATTTGGACCTTTCAATAGGACGTACACTGAATGAATCACATTATTCACTTGCAATTATGTCAATTAATTAAATCTCTTGTGCAATTAAGTCCCTTGTGCTGGCCAAAGAGTTTTGCAAAAGTGCCATAAAGTCTTTGGGGATATAGGCAAGTGCATGAACGTGCACTGGCCACCCTACACTGATGCGGGCCCTGGGGACAGGTGAGTTTGTATTGTCCAAGCTCAGCCGGTGCAGGGGTCCAGAGGGGTGAGGAAGGCAGGGAGGAGGCAGGAGGGAGATGTTTTGGGGCAGGGGAGGGCATGCGGTGGGCATTCCTGGGGGCAGGTGGGCGGGGAGTGGGAGGTGGGGTCAGAATCTGGAACTTATGCCGGATCCTAGCCCCTTTCCCGGGTGGCCAGGGCAGTTCCCATTGGGGCTGCTGCGGCTCTCCCCAGGGTAAGGGAAAAGGTTTCCCCTTGCATTGGGCCAAGCCACGCATAGTCCCAAAATTGCATTGGCTATAGCACAGGCCCACCAGCCTGCCTGTTCCAATGCAAGTTAGGATTGCGCTGTAAGAAAGATGAACATCCGACAGATGGAATTCATCTTGTCCCATTGTTGGGTTTGTTGCATTTTTTACAGCCTAACTATTTCAAGAGGATACATCATATAACTGTCCTTTCCTTGACAGTGCTCTGGTCTGAAACATCGATTGGGGCATATTAACCACCTACCAAGAGTGTTCTCATTTAGTTATCTCCTGTTTCAGCAATCATTTTGATTGATTAAAAGTTAGGGACTTCTGTGGAACTGATGGATTGCTGGATGGGAACTTGTGTGTCCTCCATTGACCCCAAGCAGCATATTCCACCATACACTTCCTTTTACACTTGCAGACGGCTTTGAAGATATTAGCCTTTTTCAGCCATTCAAAACAACGCTGTGCTGTTTACAGTTTATGAATCTGTAATCCACAATTTTTCCAAAAAAATTTTTTTATTTTTTAACTGGCATTACTTAACCAATGAAGGCTGCAATCCTATAGGCACTTACCTGGGAGTAAGCCCCATTGAACATAGTGGAGCTGAATTCTGAAGAAAGATCTATAGGATTGTACTGTTAATTTGATAGATAAGACCTGGTAGGTAAACTAGAGCAGTGTTTCTCAAGCAGTGGTACGGGGTGCCACCAGTGGTACTTGAGATGATGGCTGGTGGTATGTGCAGGGCCCCTGGAATCTGCTGTCTGGCAGCGATACTAGCAATATGACATAACAAACAGTAGTAGGAGTCTTGGCTCAGTGGGCAGAGCTCCAAAGCATGCTTTTCTACATTTGAAAAAGCTTTCCTATCCATCCCAACCCTCTTACTGGTCGTTATTGCATCACATCTGGGCTCCCAACCTGGAAGTAACTGGTGATGATGTTATAACTAGTTACTTCCAATGGTACTTCCAATAGGTGGACCATGTGAAGTGGTATGGCGGGGACAAACATTGAGTAACACTGAGCATAAAAGCACAACCCTATGCCCCCCCCTTTACCCCTGGGGGCTGGGGATAAGAATAGGCCCTCAGTTTGGCTGTACTTGTCGTAAGAGGCGACTAAACAGCCACCGGGTAGATGGGACTCGTTAGCCTGGGAAGGCAGCTCATCTGAGAGAAGGAAAACTCTGATCCCAAACCTCCACTGCCTTGTGGCTACATCCAGTTATGGAAAAGGCTTCAGGAGTCAACCTCGAGGCAAAATCCGGAGCCGGAGTCCCTGAGGCAGTTCATGGCTGAACACAGTCACGTTCTGGCAACTCCTGCGATGCCGCTGGAACCAACCGTATTGGCCTCTGCCTTTCCATTGGACCATTTCAGCGACGTGGAGAGGGGGGATTTGCTGCATGGGTAACAGCCTATCCTCCATACCTACTTTACCCAGGCTTCGCGCTCTGGAGAGGACACTCTGTTCCAGAACCACCATTCAGAGCGTGACACCATAGTCTTTTGAGACTGAAGGATGCCAACAATGCCCCCCTATTCAGAAGTAAGTTCCATTGTGTCCAGTGGGGCTTACTCCCAGATAAGGGTGTTTAGGATTGCAGCCTAAGGCATGTTCACGATGGCACCGATTTGCATGATTGTTAGAAACATCAGAATTGGTTCCAAACTAGGTCTTCAGCAAGTGAAAGAAGCTCGGTTTGCATAACGGACAGGGGCTCTGTTCATCAAACCCTTCTCTCTATTGCCATGTCAAGGTTTGTGCTGCATCAGGCACAAAAGGAATTTTTTTCAGCCTGGATAATGTTAAAGCACTGAGGTTACTTGGAAACCTACATGGGGGAAAACGTAAGCATTGCATGTGTTGCTACCATGTGACCGAGACAAAAGAAAAGTGCTGAGTCACCATGAATGTGCAAATTAGCTGATGCACTACTGTGAAATAGTGACCACAAGACATTGAGGTCACCTGCTCTGTGATTGGCTGGCTCCAAAATATAAACAGGCACTGGAAGCATTGGGTGTGGGTTGTTCCTGGGTGGTGACTGGGAGAGGTGCTGCCGGAGTCATTGCTGGTGTGTGATATTGTGCCTTTTCTACTCTGCTGCTGATTCTTATGATTATTCTTTTGCTGTGTTCCCGATAAGCCTTTTGTTTTGCTGAAACTTTCTTCAATACAAGTCTATTTGCTGAAAGGATCGTGCAGCTGTGTTTCTCCGAGGGACTGCTAGCTTCAAATGCTCTCCTACACGTTGCTGCTCTGCTCTGCTAGTGGGGGCAAACCAGCATACCCCTAGCATTCCGGACATGCCATCTGCATGTCCTGATGCCCCGCTAATCTTCAGGGACTATTTTTCCAGGATGCACCGGGGGGCTGCAATGGGGATAATGTGAAAATTGCCGATCTCCCTTGCACTAATCAAATTTCTTCTGTTTGCTGAAGTACTAGTTCGGATACATACATCCCATCAATTGTCAGTTGCAACCACATCGTTTGTGTGACCAACCTCTAAAATACAATTTTTACAAACTAAAAAAGCAAAAGAGGAATATCTGTGTGCATCCTGAATGCGAGAGAACTGAGCTGTTCTAAGAATCTCACAATAAGTCTTTTTTATTTCTTTTAAAACTACTACTGATTGTCGTTGTGGTTGTCTGTCCTGCGCAGAACTCTCCAATTTCTCCTAGAATTTCAAGTGAATACTGATAGTAACTTACAGCAGAATCCTAGGAATACCTACTCGGAAGCAGCAGCTTCCTATTAGGCCCAGCAGCTAGTGGAATGCACTTTCTGCTGGTGGTGACTGCCTTATGGCAGTCAAAATGAGCACTTTGGCAATGCATGGAGTAGCATACTGCTGGAGAGCCAACAGGAAGGCTGGAGCCTTCCCATGCTGACCAGTCGCCAATGACCCTCTAAGGCAGGGGTGTCAAACTCGTTTCATACTGAGAGACGAATAGCATTCATGATGCCTGCTGAGGGCCAGAAGTGATGTCATTAGGCAGGAAGTGATGTCATTAAACAGGTCATAACCAAAAATAAGCACTTTTTCTCACGTAGGAATTCATTGGCTACAAATGACAGAAGAGAACACACAAATCTTTATCATATTTCAAGGTATAAGAGCCCAATTTTCGTGGGGGCTGCCCTTTTAGAACTGCTCAGCAGCTGAGAGCCTGAGGGCCGGATAAAAAACTTCCACAGGCCTCATCCAGCCCTCAGGCCTTATGTTTGACACCCCTGCTCTAAGGGAAGAGAGGTGGCAAGGGAGGTGGGATGTGGTGGAGGATGGTAGAACGGGGATGAGGGAGAGAAGAACTTGGCAGTGAGGGGGCAGTTCAGGGCAGTGACAGAGTGGGGTAAGGGCAGATAGCAATTGTCAGGTGTCACAAGTGGCTAGTAAGTTCACCTACAGCCCAATCCTAACCCACACTGAAACAGGGAGGCTGGCCGGCCTTCCCCATGTTCCGTGCGGGGTTGGAGCTGCCTACGACTCAGCCCAGGGCAAGGGGAATGCGGTCCCCTTATTCTGGGTAATGCTGCCCACAGTGGATAGCCGCCACAGTGGAGCTACTAGGATCTGCACCACCTAAAGATATGGCACAAGTTTGAGCAACCTGGAGCAGCTCCAGTTCACCACGGTCCACCCATGGCCCATCTTATGGCACTTTTGCAACATTGGGAGGCTGGTGCAAGGAACTTGTGCCAGCCTAGGGTGCATTCAGGATTGCGCCCCTAGTTCTTTAATGCTGATGATGACGCTGACTTTGTTACCATCCCTGACCTTCAGTGCCTGCAGTTCTCCATTAACCATCATTAGCAGCTGAAGAAGGAAATCTCTTACAGTCTCTCACACGTATGAATATGACACTTCACTATTGGGAGTGCAGTTTTTTCTCAGATGAAGAACTCTGAAAAGCAAGAACCACGTGGAGTTTTTTTGTCTGTCAATGAATTCCTGGTTACACCTTTCATTCACTTCACTGTTCTTTAACTTGGATCTTGTGGGTGCTACCCTGTTGCTGAACTACTTGCACTCGGCTACCAACTGTGAATGAATGAGCTCTTTGAATCCCAGGTGTGTGAAAGGTGAATTCTATTCTTGCTTTTATTCAACATTATTCTTTGAAGCCCAATGATCGGTGATGGAGAGTGAGCCCTCCATGATCGGATATGTGGCCTAAATCATGTTGGTAATGATTGAGAACTCATCATTGCTACTGATGGTACTGTGGGGATTACATAATCATAAGCTTTCAAAATATTATCTGTTAGCAGAGTTTCTCTTGTGATGTCTCTTGATCTAAAATGCCTCCTTCACCATCTCAAATCTTGTCCTTTCATTGTAAAGGGGAAGGTGAACCCACATGTCGTTCCAAAATTGGCTCAGCTGTCATGGCAAGGTTTCGTAGAGGTAAACTGGCCGAGCTTGTGAATTGTTTGAAACATGAATTGTTTGCTCTGTTCTGCATGTGGGCAGCAGAGGCAAAGGGACTCCTTGGAGGAATCTTGTCATTATATTGTATTGCCAACATGGAGAATAGAGCACAATGGAGCAGAACATCAGTCAGAACAAAGGAGAAGATGAGCAACAAAAGAAGGGGATAAAGGGGAAGGCACAACAGAAGAGTAGAAATGGCAAAATGAAAGAAAAAAAAATTGGACCATCTCTTTTCATGTTAAAATAGTCATTTTTCATACAGTTGTCAAGCGATTTTTTTGAAAGGGAGTGACTTGTTCCGGTACCATTATAACAAAATGTATCTGCAGTTTAATTCTCCCTGTGTTGGGAGGAAGTAATCAGGAACAAAATATTGTCTTATGAATCGGTATTCTCCTGTAAAACGCCTTGTACTGTAACGCCTGCTGGGCAAGGAGGAATCTTTCAAAGTGGTGCCCTCTAAGAGTCTTACAACTTTCTTTTTCATTTCTTTTAAAACTACTACTGGTTGTTGATGTTTATCCTACTCAGGATAAACATCAACAACCAGTAGTAGTTTTAAAAGAAACTACTTTTAAATACTTTTCAAGAGTATTGAAATAAGAACATAAGAACAGCCCCACTGGATCAGGCCATAGGCCCATCTAATCCAGCTTCCTGTATCTCACAGTGGCCCACCAAATGCCTCAGGGAACACACCAGACAACAAGAGACCTGCATCCTGGTGCCCTCCCTTGCATCTGACATAGCCCATTTCTAAAATAGGAGGTTGTACATGCACATCATGGCTTGTACCCCGTAATGGATTTTTCCTCCAGAAACCTGTCCAATCCCCTTTTAAAGGCATCCAGGCCAGATGCCATCACCACATCCTGTGGCAAGGAGTTCCACAGACCGACCACGCGCTGAGTAAAGAAACATTTTCTTTTGTCTGTCCTAACTCTCCCAACACTCAATTTTAGTGGATGTCCCCTGGTTCTGGTGTTATGTGAGAGTGTAAAGAGCATCTCTCTATCCACTTTATCCTTCCCATGCATAATTTTGTATGTCTCAATCATGTCCCCCCTCAGGCGTCTCTTTTCTAGGCTGAAGAGGCCCAAACGCCATAGCCTTTCCTCATAAGGAAGGTGCCCCAGCCCAGCAATCATCTTAGTTGATCTCTTTTGCACCTTTTCCATTTCCACTATATCCTTTTTGAGATGCAGTGACCAGAACTGGACACAATACTCCAGGTGTGGCCTTACCATCGATTTGTACAATGGCATTATAATATTAGCCGTTTTGTTCTCAATACCTTTTCTAATGATCCCAAGCATAGAATTGGCCTTCTTCACTGCTGCCGCACATTGGGTCGACACTTTCATCAACCTGTCCACCACCACCACAAGATCTCTCTCCTGATCTGTCACAGACAGCTCAGAACCCATTAGCCTATATGTGAAGTTTTGATTTTTTGCCCCAATGTGCATGACTTTACACTTACTTACATTGAAGCGCATCTGCCATTTTGCTGCCCATTCTGCCAGTTTGGAGAGATCCTTCTGGAGCTCCTTGCAATCACTTCTGGTCTTCACCACTCGGAAAAGTTTGGTGTTGTCTGCAAACTTAGCCACCTCACTGCTCACCCCTGTCTCCAGGTCATTTATGATGAGGTTGAAGAGCATCGATTCCAGGACAGATCCTTGGGGCACAGCGCTTTTCACCTCTCTCCACTGTGAAAATTGCCCATTGACACCCACTCTGTTTCCTGGTCTTCAACCAGGTCTCAATCCAGGAGAGGATCTGCCCTCTAATTCCCTGACTGTGGAGTTTTTTCAGTAGCCTTTGGTGAGGTACTGTGTTGAATGCCTTCTGAAAGTCCAGATATATAATGTCCACAGGTTCTCCTGCATCCACATACCTGTTGACCTTTTCAAAGAATTCTAAAAGGTTTGTGAGGCAAGACTTACCCTTACAGGAGCCATGCTGATTCTCCCTCAGCAAGGCCTGTTCATCTATATGTTTTGAGATTCTATCTTTGATGAGGCATTCCACCATCTTACCTGGTATAGATGTTAGGCTGACTGGCCTATAGTTTCCCGGGTCCCACCACCTTTTAACAGATTGATGTGACATTTGCTATCCTCCAATCTTCTGGCACTGTGGCCGTTTTGAAGGACAAGTTGCATATTTTAGTCAAGAGATCAGCAACTTCATGAATGAAGTTGGGGCAGCATCTTGAATAAATGAACCCAAATGAATGGGGACCCATCTCAAATTGGCTTGTGACCCACTGGTGGGTCCTGACTCAGTTAGAGAAACACTGTTCTAGCACAATTCTATGCATGCCTACTTAGAAGTAGCAGCCCAATCCTACTAGACCCAGCTGCCAGTGAAATGCACTTTCTGCTGATGGTGACTGCCTTATGGTGGTTGTAACAAGTACTTTGACAGTGTATGGAGGGCACTGGGGGAGAGCAATTGTCCCTCTTCACCCCAGCATGGGGTCTTTTCTAGTGGCTGTTGCTGGTGTCTTTTCTGCATTTTTTAAAAGATTGTGAGCTCTTTGGGGACAGGGAAATATTTATTGATATATTTTACTATGTGTTCTATGTACTATTTTACTATGAGCAAAGGACATATGCAGTTGAGATATACCATAAGATGTCTAGGCGTCGACCAAGCATTTTTACTGCAGTCATGTAACTGTCTTGTCATTTGGTATAGTTTCAGTCACCAACCAGTCAGGGGTTCATATTTCAACCTGTCATTCAATCAGTGATGATGGGTAACTCGCAGTCCAATCCTACTGAAATTTCTCAATGCTGATGCAGTAGCACCAGCACGGGCTCTGCTGCATCCCAAGTTGGAGTTTAGCAGGTGGAGGGTCTCCTCAGGGTAAGGGGACGTTTGGCCCCCTGGGTAAGCCCCAGCCTGCGCAATGGGTCAACTGAGACCAGCACTAGTGATATCGCTGGTACACGCCCACGTGAATCCATGTTGGCGGATCAGGCCCAGGAAGGGAGACAGGATACAGCACATACTTGTGACGCAAGTCTCATCCTCTTCCCAGGCCCAATCTCTGCAAGCCAGCATTGGGATCGTGCCATTATTTGGATTCCCACTGCCGCCACAGTGGCACAGAAACACCTCCCAGGTGTCTATATTGAGGTGAGTTTTGTGGGACAAAGCATTAGCCAATGCCACAAGTTTGCTTGGTGGACCACACAGTTCCTTCTGTTGATTTCATTTTAACTCCACAAAAGTAGGTGGGAGCAAATACAAGAATTTTGACAAGTTTATTTGAAAACACTGATGCCCTGTGTTTTTTTTTAAATGTGAAAATAGTATATTTTTTTTAGTGGCAATGTTAGAGACAAACAGCTTACACAAAACCGATTATGTTCAAAAATAGCTGCAATATTAGTCCTCACTTCAGGACGCTCAGCTGTAGAATCTGTAATAAAATATGGTGCTGTTGAATAAGTAATATTCCTTGATACTTGGCTGTATTGGCCGTGTTAGGCTTAAATTACATGTCTAGCCTCCATACATCTGTCTAGATCACACTGTTATTACAGCAGGGATAAGTCTCTGAAAATAATGGAGTGGCAGGTTCCCAGATGCATAAGCTTATCTAACCCTACTATCAATTAATTTTCACTTTAACACTTAAAAAATATAAGAGGTGTTATGAATCAGACCAGAAATCTATCGTGTCCTGCATTTTATTTCTCACATTGGCCAACCAGATGGGAGAGAAGGGAGAGAAGGTCATGAAGAAGGTTCTGGGAGAGAAGGTCATGAACATCACTGTCTTTCACTAATGTTGCTCATTTCTTTCCATGCCTGTTCAGCCAATAAACTAACTGCTAGAATATCCACTAGCTGAATGTTTGCCATCTTCAACTTTTACTGCATAAATAGGCATACAGTCCTAAGCTGGTTAGATATTTATGACCCAGACCTATTTCAGCTAGTGCCAGTGGGATGGGCATGAGTGCAGTTGCAAGGGTACTGTAAAGCATGCTGTGTCCACACGGAGGCCAGTGCCACTGGTGGAGAGTCCTGTGCCAGCAGACCTCTGCCAGTGTTGTAGCTGTGCCCTCTAACACAGGTAAGGTAAGTGAACTGCTGGGAGTTAAGGGGAGAGTGGGAAGAGATGGGGAGGAGATGTGACTGGGCAGGGGAGGGCGAAATGGGGGATGGTTCAGGCCTAGGAGGGGTGCATGGATGGCAGTAGAGGCTGCCTCTGACATCCTATCCCCTTCCCAGGTTTCGAAGCTCTACATGAGTTTTCTCGGTACTGCGCCAGTTAAATAGCTGGCACAGATCCAAATAGACCCATAGCAGCTGCTTGGGCCTGACATGGGGTAAGGGAACTGATGTTCCTTTACTCCACTGTCTACCTCTTTAGTATTGGCCCCTGTGAGCATCAGCTTACCGCCGGGCCACTTATATTTAGCAAGGGGAGAGCAACTGTCCCTATACACTTCAGCATGACATATTTTTCCAGTGTCATCTAGAAAGAAAGGAAAAAAAAAAAAAAGACCAAGAGATTATGGGCTCCTTTGTAATCTTATTTATTTATTTATTTTGCTAGAAAATCTACTTTGCAATTTTGTTGTGGTGCTTAAATATTTTAAACAGTAAAATAATAATAATGTTGATATTAATAAAGAAGCTGGAGTGATCAATATGGAAATTTAAAATCAACTGTCTCTATACAAGTTTGGATCAAAAAAATCAGGGTCCAATCCTGATCTATACAAATCCATTGGAGTTCTGACATTGACTTCAGGGCAGGCAATGAGACTAACAGAACTTGTGATTAATTGTGTATTTTGGACAAACAAAATCCATTGATTGCTCAGCAATTCCATTCAAGTGAAAATAACCTCTTACGCTGAATTTGTTAACATCAAAAACACACTTATTGATTTGAACCTAATTCCCCAAGACATGTACATCCCCCAAGGATGTACAATAAAACTGTCCTCATGACAACAGTTATTATAGCATAATTATTTTGAAATGTGTGATTTGCTATTCAGAGTACAACAGCATTTACAAATTTTGCTGAATTTCAAATTTGTGGTAAACGATATAGAAAACAAAACAGCAGATATATTTGTTTCTTTTTAATACATGAGACAGAAATCATTACTAGATAAAAATTATTTATACCCAATGGTAAAATCAACAATCTATTTGAAATGAAGAGAATAGATTGCATGGATGAACATTATCTTGAAAGCTCTCATTCCATCATGTGATAAATAAGATCCACTTTTCTATGATTGTATCCATGACTCTTTGTTGCCTTCCTATAATAGGTGAGCTTTATTATATAGGCCACATGCCATATTTTCTGTAGCCATTTTATCACGGGGGGCGGGGTTAGGGCCCAATCCTAGCCAACTTTCCAGCATTGGCGCAGCCGCAATGCAGCCCTAAGGTAAGGGAACATTCCCTTACCTTGAGGAGGCTTCTGTGACTGCCTCCCCATCAAAGGATGCAATACACACCCCATTGGCGCAGGTGCACTGGCCTAGAAAAACTGGATAGGATTGGGCCCTTAGGCCTTTACCTTTTAGGTTTCTTTACTAAAACTTTTCCAAGAAGTCTCTTGGACTTCTTTCCCCAGATAAAACTTTCAATAAGTTTCTTCCACTTGAAAAATGTAACTGACTGAGAGCCCAGTCCTGAGCTCTGCAAGCTGGCTTACCGCCAGCGTGCACTGTCGCAAGTGTGCCATAAGGCATGTCTGCAAGCACTGACACCAGGTCAGTGCTGCGCAGTTGCTCGGCCTCTGCTCCTCAGCAAACGCATGGACTGCTGAGCAGCGGAAAGCTAAGTGGGGGAGGGGGAGGCGTTGCGAGGTGGGGGGAGGGAGTGGAGAAGGAGGGAAGCTGGACCAGTGGAGCTTTGCTCCGCCGGATCCAAAGCCTCCGTGATGGGCTCGCCGCCCTTTTGGTCGGAAGTGAATTGAGTAGCCCCATTGCAGGGCTATTCCCTTTACCAGGGGCTTTATTATCTTATTAACTTACCGATGGAAACATCAGTGTAGCCAGGGGTTGGAGATGCAGTAAGAAGAGTAGGTGCCACAACCCATTATATAAGCAGCCCGTCCCACTCACTGTCAGA
This sequence comes from Tiliqua scincoides, assembly GCF_035046505.1. Lineage (NCBI taxonomy): Eukaryota > Metazoa > Chordata > Lepidosauria > Squamata > Scincidae > Tiliqua > Tiliqua scincoides. Next base: position 75,420,473 of record NC_089826.1, read on the forward strand.
ATCTATTGGTTTACCGAGTGACTGCATGTCGCTGTCGCTGCCCCAGATGGTTCTGGAGGTAAGGGGAGGGGCTGTTTACACAGTGCATTGTGGTGTCTGCAGTACTTACTGTGCCACCCCCCTCTGGCTATGCAACTTCAACAGGTTCCGGTTTGCACATGCAATTGTGTGTGCTCGACTGGCTGCTGAAGCACACACAATTTATGTAATTAGGGGCACAATAGGGTTGGATGTTTGCTTGTTATTGTGCTCACAATAAACTCTTGTCCAATTTGGGGGCACTGCCAATACAGGCATGCGCTGCTTAATAACTATTTGCTTAATGACGGGCCACATATATGACGGTAGTCAAAGCACAAAAAGATACTCTTAGTGAGGCAATCGCATCTCCCACAGCCTGCAGCAGAATGTCTGTTTACACAACAGAGAGGCTCTTAATGCAAAGAAGAGGCAATCGGTCTCCAGTAGCCTGTGCAGCCAGCTAGTGTCTAAACAACAAAGGCAACAGATTGAACTGAATGTTCACTTAATGACCTAATCACATAGCAGGGATAAGAGAACATATCCCCGTCAAGTGGCGCACACCTGTAATTTTGTTTGTGGAGTCCAGTTATGAACTGAGATTTGGTTGGGGCAAAACCCACCACTGTTCTAATCCCTGTACCACATTTCTTGTTTAGGACACTTGCTTATGACCAGCATATGTTTTAGTCCTGTATAATTCTAAAAAATTCTAAAAACCTGTATAATTTTGCATCTCAGTGGTGGCTACAGCGGAATTAGACCGTTTAATCCATTAGACAAATCGTTTGTATTTTAGATTTTAGGGCCGATGCAACAACAATAAATACTGAACAAGCACAGTTAATCTATTTCCTGAACATTTTAACAGATCAAAATGACAGAGGAAAAAAAAAACCAATGCAAGACTGATGGCTTCTATGACCATTTTCAAGCCTGAAATGTTTTGTTTTGTGTATTCTTGTCAATAAATGTTCATCTATTGAATAGTCACTCAGGATCTTTTACCCATGCACTTCCGGAATGCTGGGAATTATTTAGGATATCCAAATGATTGTAATCCATTCAGAGGTCTGAAGTTATAAGGAGATAGCACAGGGCAGGGTGGATAAAAGTCCTATGCTGCAGCACAAGTTGCCATTTTAGTTTCATTTTGTATCTTATTCTCAACTTTGGTTATTGGGTATTATTTGTTTGCAACCACTTCATAATGGAGAAAGGAAGCAAAACCAGAAGCTATTTTGTGCTCTTGAAGATGGTTCACATGTTATAGCAGCCTTTCTCAGACTTTGGTGCATCATGACTCACCTCGTCCACTACTCTGGGTTGCCACACAACCCACTCCATTGGCCTCCACAGACCCCAGAATGTCTTGAGGAAGCAAACTGGAAGTCATGGATGCAAACCAGAAGCCACTTCTAGCAGCTTCCACAAAGTATTCTGGGGCCCGTGGAGGCCATTGGAGTGGGTCGTGGGCCCAGGGTGACCCAGAAGCAGCTTCCAGTGGCTCCCGGTAATGTTTTATGGTGTGACAAAGAGCATTAGGTTGTGATCCACACACATTGAGTCATGACCTAAGTTTGAGAAATGCTGTGTTCTACTATACCGAAATGTAGGACATCTATATTGGATATACGTTTGCATGTGAAAGATCTTACCTGCGTTGCTCTGTAAAAATTAATGATCCATGCACACTTCATTGAAGAAAACGTGACTAATTGTGCCCAGGTACAGATTAACAATGATTGTACTAAGTATGCATTGGTACAGAGTTTTTACAAAGTTTAACCTGTGAACAGCTGTATTGTCTCTAGCAGGTCTAGAGACATATAAAACCTGAAGTCAACCCTGGGTAGATTAAACTAGGACCTGACATAAGCAAGCCCGGGACCTGATTTAGGTTTGGTAGGAGACAGCAATGAACATAAGAACTATAGTGAAACAGAGCAAAAGTCTATAAAGTTCAGCAACCTGTTTTCCACTCTGGCCAAGAAAATGCATTCAAAATGTCCACAAATAGGACAGGAGGCCAAATGTCCTCCCCCACTGGTATTGCCCAGCAACTGGTAGTCAGCAGTATTCTGCCTCCAAGAATAGGGTCTTTATGACAAATAGCTATTAATAAAGCTTTCCATGACTTTCTAATTTCATTTGAAGGTAGTGGTCATCACCACATTCTGTACAGAGACTTCCATAAATTAACAGCCCAATCCTATGCTTCCTGGCACCTAGAGGAACAACAATGCCAAAATGGCTACCACTGTATCCCATGGGTGTGGGGATGTCACTCGAGGGCTCCTCAGGGGAAGGGAACTTTCTTCCCCTTCCCACAAGGAAAGGCCCAGGCCCCACAATGGGGTTTCTCTAGTTTGCACCAGCTCTTTTGCTAGCACAGACTTGAGAACTTTTCAGCCTAACATGGAGGTAGGATCCAGTGATGGAAGCCTCTACTGGTCCCATCCCTCCCCCAACGTGGAATCCCCCTGGTGATCTCTCCAGCAGACATGCGGTGTCCACCTCCCGGTATTGGGCCCAGTCCTAATAGGCATTGGTCTTGCACCTTTGTTCCTTACTATAACGGTCCTGTGTACATGCTTTACAGCATGTTTAGGACACCTGGCCCATAGGATTGGCCCCTTTGTCACATTGTACATTACATAGTGTTGAACTGCTGTATGGCTAGCAGAGAGCCTCAGCTCCAATGCCAGACATACAGCCCCCCACTGGGTGTGAGAAGCAGAGATCTGCTGTCCCCACACTTATAATAGTGCAATATCTTACACAAGAAAAGCTGGTGATACTTCATCAACACAAGGTCAGAAACATGTTGTTTTCCTGCGAGAGTTATCTGTAGCAACAAATGTGCAATGCTTTGCTGTGGGAAGAGAAAATCGGGCACATTTATTTTGCACTCCTAAACCAGACTCTTTAAATTTGTGGTGGGCGATAAATAGGCTTTCAAGACTTATGATGTTGTATTAAATGAAATCTCCCCCCCCCCCAAAAAAATGCAGCATTTCAAATTAGTAACCAAAAACATTTTAAATTGCTTCTGAATCACTGTGCAGAAACTTCAGACCCCCCACCCCCACCCCGCCAACACACAATCAAATAATCATGAATCGTATTAGCTCCGGACAGAAGAGAAAAAAAACCAATTTGCATTGATAATTAACCAGTTGCTGTTCTTATAAAAAGTCTGTTTTGGTGTTTAGTTAAAATGAGCAATAACTTTGAAAGTGCTATTGGCAACAACACAAAATGGGAATATTGCTGCTTTTCACACTCTAGCATGGCCAGAAAATACAGCAAGGCACAACCAGCGGTGCAGATTAAGGTATTTATTATGTTGTCACTGACACAACCTGATTAGTTAATAACTTCCTTTATTAGACTTTTCAGTGCAGTTAAGTGGAGATCTTACTGAAAGGTGAGTTGCCTGAACAAGAGGGATTGCTTTAAACTCAGAAATGCTATCATCTTCTGCAGGGGATCTCAGGCTGCAATTAGACATGTGTTTTCCGTGGCACACTGAACATGGCAAGACTGTCTGTGCTGTGCAAAAACTACTCCATAGTGCAGTTATTTTCAACCAATGTGCCACCACACATTGCTGTGATGAGAATGATCTACAGGCATGCTGTGGAAGTTTGGGGAAGGGTCATTTATTAGTAGGGCCTTTGGGGGATATGAGCCCCCCCCCCTACCTGCAGTGTGGTGTGCACTGTCAATTAAAGTGCATGTGACATTTTTAGTGCCGTGTCAGCGTGCTGTGAGATGAAAAAGTTTTGAAAATCTCTGCCCTAATGGGAGAGTTAGAACAGACACAAGAAAATATTTCTTTATCAAGTGTGTAATTAGTCTGTGGAACTCCTTGCCACAGGATTTGGAGATGGTGTCTGACCTAGATGCCTTTAAAAGGGGACTGGACAGATTTCTGGAGGAAAAGTCCCTCACAGGTTAAAAATCATGACGGATATGTGCAAACGCCTGGCTTTAAAAGTAGGCTACCTCAGAATGATAAATGCAAGAGAGTGGCACTAGGATGCAGGTGACTTGTTGTCTTGTGTGCTCCCTGATGTGTGATACAGAAAGCTGGACTAGATGAGCCTTTGAGCAATCAAAGGGGGCAAATGCCTCAGGGTGCCATGACTGCAGGGGTTGCGCTGCCTTCCTTGTGGAGAGTATACTGCCACCTTCCTCACCCACCCTGCCACCTTCAGAGGGCTAGAAGAGGCCGTTTGTGCCCTCCAAAAGTGTTCCGAGGCCTCCAGAGGGCCTGTTTAGCACACTTTTGGTTTTTGAGGGCACTCAGAAGGCCCTTGATGGGGGTACAGCATTCTGCAGGCCTGGCCCCAGGCAGCATAGGGGCCAGGATCGCCAGTGAGAGATGTGATTTCTGAAGTTTCTCCAGATGCGGCAACTTCTAAGGAACTGTGAAGGAAGTCAAAGACCTTTCAGTGAGATTAATGGAATTTCACAGGAGGTTTTCACACATCCCTCTGGATTCTTTATCCACCTCTCCTGGGTTCATGTTTCCAAGAATTTGCAGTAACCCGACATTGAAATCAGAGGACACATATTTCAATGTGGGTATCTGGCTTTTTTTTGCTTTGCTTTTGCTTTCTTTAGAAACTTGCAAGGCTGAATGTTCCTCTTGAGTTGCCGACAAGCAAATCTCTTTTTCAACCAACGCTGCTTGCCTGTGTGTATGAAGAAAAGCCTCCGGTGCTTCAAGAGATATTTGCTGTCTCTTCGGCTAACTAGAGCAGGAGCACCCGAGAAAGCCTTTTGAAAAGCAGGCCTGGCTTTCTTCCTCTCTCCTGGAGGTCCTTCAAGTCTCTTTCTTATGCTACCATTATCTGTCTCAGAGACATTCTCTTCAGATTCCGCGCCTCTCGCGACTGGACAGGCTTTTATTTCTTTATGAAATGCCTATTTTCTGGGCCGTGCTTCTTGGAGGGATATCGTGGTTGTGGTAAAATTTACTCATAATAGCTTTGAGGTTTGGAGGGACTAAGAGGCCAAGAGAGTTTCGGGTTGTAGCTCAAAGTAAATTCATTAATTCTTCTCCTAACAGAAAGCACATAAAAAATTAATGAATAGGGCTAACTGAGCTTTTTTCCCCCTTTCTCCCCTCTATATAGTGTAATAAACAATTTGTTCATTCGTTCTTTCTCTTGATCTTTTTCCAGTCAAAGCTTACTTGGAGTGTCACGTCTTAATATGCAGATAAAGGATGCCAGCATTTAGATTCTTTAATTAATCCTTTCCTATAAAGACACTGCGGTGTCCAGTAAATCCTGAACATAATTTTTTTTTTTGCTCTATTAAATGCAATCTAAGGTTCACAGATAATGTGGAGATATGGTTTAAAACTATCTTCCCTTGGTGATACAAAACAAAGTTGAAGCAATCCCATGAGAAAATGATGCCCCCACCCCATAAAATTACATTGGCAGGAGATAACATCCACAAGGTCGCCAGTTCAAGGCCATCGGCACCGTGTGACCTTGAAGCAGCTGACAAACTGAAGCCGAGCTATTCCATCTGCTCTGAGCGTGGGAGGATGGAGGCCAGATCAGAATGAAACATCTGAATTGTTGTGGCTCTTGAAAGATAGAGCCTTCTTTCAATTGTAAAAATCCCTACGGGGATTTAAATAAGCCTGCCTATGTAAACCGCCTTAAATAAAGTCTTGAATAAAGACCAAGAAAGGCGGTATATAAATACCTGTATTATTATTATTATTATTAATATTATTATTATTATTATTATTAATATTATTATTATTATTATTATTATTCTATATGCTGTTACCAGTGATCTTGAAAATGTAATCTCAGTGTCTCACCTCTAACGTTTTTGCCCATTCAGAATTTTTACAGCTCTCCAGTGCTTCCCAGTTATCATGGGCTCAGAGATAAGAGGCTAAGGACCCAAACCTATTCAACTTTCCAGCTCCAAGGCAGCCTCAATGCAGCCCCCAAGTAAGGAAACAAACATTCCTTTGTCTTGAGGGGGCCCCCATGACCGCCACCCCACCACAGCAAACACCCCATTGGCACAGTTGCATCAGTGATGGAAATTTGGATAGGATTTGGTCCTGAAACACCATCTATGAATGGCTAGCTTCTGCATTTTCTGGGGCTGCTCAATTTCTCTGTGTTCTAGAGACTGGGATTTTTTCCCCATATGATCTCACCCCTTCACAGGTGGTTTAATTTTAGCTGATCAGCACAACTGATCAGCACAACAATGCTGGCACCTGGTTAGTGGGGGCCCTGGGACAAACCCCTGCACTGAGTTTCCCATGGCACCCCCTACCTGCGCCCTGATGGTACACTGAGCACTGCCACTGCCACCAGTAATGAGGGGTCAGGAATTGGCCAGGTCACATGGGCCCTCTGATGTGTGTGAACTCTCAGACAGTATCCAACATGGCTGATCCCAGATACCTCCCATGAGTAGGAGTGCTATAGTTACTGATTATGTTGTTGAAAGTGGCTAGGCAATACAAAACTGTGACATACATGAAGGTCTCTGAAATTGTTTTGAACATATAATAGCAGAGTTTTAGAAGTCCCCACAATTGCCTGATTTGGGGTTTGGAGCCCAATCCAGTACTGATGTAGCGTTGCCAACAGGATGTGAGCTGCAACCTGCAATGGGGTGGGCAGTTACCGAGACCTCCTCAAGGTAAGGGAACATTACCCTGGGGCTGCATTGTGGCTACATCAACACTGGAACATTGGATAGGATTGAACCCACCGAGACACTTTAAGACATATGTCATGGAGGAAGTACTAGATGTCTGACTTCAACTTCCAGTGCCTCCATGATGTCAAGTAGCAGGACTTGAAAAGACGGCGCTGAACCACAGCCCTGACAAGACCACGCTAGGTGGATTAATGGTCCAACAGGTTTTAAGATGACTTTGCATGTTCATTAAAATGTTGGTCCAATGTTTTGAGTTTCCTTCACTGGTTGCCAGGCAGCTGTTAACAAGCGCAATCCCCAGCAATAGTCCAACAACCATCTCTCGGGCTGGCTCATGTTCCTGGCAGAAGTTGCTCAGTCATTTGAACTTAAAATGTAAAAAAAAAAAAAAAAATCCTGAAAACCAGCACAAAATATGTTCATTGCAGCTTTCATCCAAATCAGAAAGCAAAATAAAAGTCTTTGGCTTGAAAGGGAAAAAAAAGAGGGAGCGGGATTGGAAGAGGATAACTGCATTTACAAGTGTCTAAGTGTGCTGAGCCAATGATCAATGCTGTAACTAATTGTTGTGATGCTTCATCCTAATCAAGAGAAAGATATTAATAGAAGGGAAAGAGACAGATGCCCCATGGAAAGCCATCAGTCTTTTCTTCTTTTTTTTCAAAAAGATGGAGAGAAAAAACTACACAACAGCACTTCAGCTGTGGACTACTTTTTTCGAAGGAGAGGTGACAGTTTTCATCCACGCAGCCTGGATGGGTGATTCACAGAATGGCCTTTGCACCAAAGAAGAAGAGAGGAGAAAATAAAACAGTTCATGTCATCACATTTTTAGCCTCTAGCCATTTTCTTGTCTGCTACGTTCTCAGCTTTTGCCTGTAGGGAAAAAAATATCCAAAGCCCAGATTCTGACTTTTACTTTATTTGAACACCCTGGATATCACTCCTCTTTGCTAGCACAAGCGTTCCCCTTTAGCCACGGATCCAGTATCCATGGTTTCACCTATCCATGGATCGGGGGCACGCCCCCATGCCTATTAACAGTATCTTCATTATTTTTAGTAGTGATTGAAGCATGGATGGTCCTTGTTTTTTAACAGAGGAATATTCATGCTTAACATTCAGGAACTGCGACATGCAGGCAGGCAGCCTGCACTCTAGAAGGAGACTAACCAAATGTTAACAGGAGCAGGAACTGGCCTGCTTTCTGTTAATGTTCAATTAGTCTCCTCCCTGTAGCATGCAGGCTGGTTGCCTGCGTGTCACACTCTTCAGTTAAGCAAGAATGTTCCTCTGTTAAAAGCAAGAAACACCCATGCTTCACTTGCTACAGAAATAAAACAAAGACAATGGGTGTGGGGAGCTGGTATTTATATAGGGGTCCCCCATATCCATGGTTTCTGTATGTGTGGGGGAGGGGACATCACCCCTGCAGATATGAGGGAATGTCTATATTCTTGTAGCAGGGTCTCAAACTGGCTCTCCTAGCACCCAGTTTCCAGTGCCTTAGCTTCTGTACCAGCCATGCCTGACCCTTCCACAAATTAGGTCAAGTAAATAAGGCAGCAAAAGCCCTCCCCTCAGGTGCTGTGCTGTCCTGGGTGTAGACCAGCTAACCAACCCAGCAACTCACTACAATGACATTACCCCCTGCTTTGTCTGACACTCAATCGTAGCCTGGACCTTACTATGCCTTCTGCCTCTGGCCCTCAGCATGGCTGACTTAGCAGGTACTTGATCTTGTAGTTACCATGAGTGCTGTCCAAGAACATGTGTGTTGGATACATAAGTGGCTCTAAATCCCATAAGGGATCCTGGGCTATTGGCTTATGATACACCTGCATGATGCACTGGTACTGGAGGGGTTAAAAGAAGACCCAGGAGTCAAGAGTAACAAGGACCTAATACCAGTTTCCTGAAAAGTTATTTGCAATAATGGAGAGAGATGAAAAACAATAGAATCAAGTAGAAGCCATAGAAATTACTATGTTTTGCAACTGACCCAGTGTAGGATAGAACTTACTGTACCCTGTAATTGACCACTAGAAAGAGGAGACAAAGAGCACTAGCCGTGCTTTTGTGACCTCAAAGGGGGAGGGAAATGCTAGCATGTATGGGTTTGAGACTATTTGCACCAAAGGCGAGCAGATTTCTTGAGGAAAAGGGGCTTTTAGCTTCTTAAGGGAGCCTTGGAACACAGCCAAATTGTAGGGAATGGAAATGCCAGAAAAGTCAGCGAGACACTGCTCATTTCCAATTTTCAGGCAGGCAGCCTGAATGCTAGAGAGACATAGCAAGAACATTAACAGGAAGGCGGAAGCTTTGGCTGGCGTAGTGTTCAGACTCCCTGCCTGCTTGTCATTCTATAGCGGTGTGTTCTCAACCAGTACTTGTACCACCAGTGGTACTTGAGGTTGTGTCCTGTGGTACACATGGGACCCCCAGACCTCCACCACCTGGCAGCAAGACCAGCAATGCAATGCAACAAGCAGCAGTAGGAGACTTGGTGGGCAGAGCTCCAGGGTGCATTTTTCACGCACTTGGAGAAAAGCCCTCCTGTCTGCCCCGAGCCTCTTACCGGTGTTTGTCATATTGTGTCTGGCCTCGCAATTCGGAAGTAACTAGTGATGACATCATCACTAATTACTTCCGGTGATACTTCCAAAGGTGGACCATGCAAAGTGGTACGGCAGGGGAAAATTGTTGAGAAACACTGTTCTATAGGCTTACCTACTTATAGCATTCTGTTAAAGGGAGAGACATGGTTGTTATGAACCACTTGTAAGAAAAGAACAAAGGTAATTCTTGCTGGGGAGCCACAGGAACCATGGAGAACCAAATCCACAGATACCAGATCCATGGCTATAGGGAGACACTTGTACATGCAATAACAACTGAGAAATCACAATAATTGCACATTGACTAGTGCAGATTATTGTCCTGAACATGGTGCATCACTGTTAGGGGAAGTGGAGGAAACCACAGAAACAAAATGGAATGTTTCACACATCCTACGTTGAAAGTGATAGGTTTTATGATTTCGTAGGGGCCCTCTGCATGACCTCTGATTCACCTGGAACTGACCACTGCAATGTCTGGTTCAATTGATCATTTCTCTGGCCAACACAAGCAATTTCAAAATCTTTTGTTCCCTCAAAGGCAAAAGGATAAGTACTCCTGGGAACAGTCCAGCATCCAATCTCTTGACAGTTTCCTAAAATAAAGAGAACTTTGGCATGCATAGTCCAAAAGATTAGGGGGAGAAAGAAAAGCACATGAAAGCCAAGTGGTAAAAATGGAAAATGTCATGCATTTGTTTTGAGATGCATGTCATAATTATCCTGAGATTGCCGTCTTTGTCAGTCAGTAATTGCGATCCGCTTTGACAAGTCATTATCACTGTAAGACAATTCGTTTTCCCAGGCAAAATAAAGGAAGCTGTGTACTTGCACTCCGAGTGGATTTTACTCGAGATTAAAAGAAAAGCTACTCATAATGAATGGATCTAGCTCTCTATGACAAATCACCGTGTGTTTGTTCAGTCTGCTGAAATGGCTCGAAGTGATTCACAGCGCAGAGGCCAAGGCGTCTGAGGCGGAAATTTCAGGGGGTTGAAATGGAACGACGCACAGAAAAACAACAGTGATGGCTTCACTAGGGATGCTCAGGCATTTCACCTCCATCAAATTTCTCTAAGGAAATGGCTGTTCCGATCCGTTTGATTTGTATTCTTTTTTCCCCCAAGGGCTAGTGGAGTACTTTCCCCAGAGGGCACTTCAGCCTTAACCACTACACTGAAACATAGCAGCTGAGCTGTTGGAGAGGAGAATGGAGGAAGAGAGATGCTTCCCTTCCTTGCTCACCTTCAGTGATTTTCAACATTTTCCTTGTCACAACACTCTGACCTCTATAGCTGGCGCGTTCAAGTTGTGATTTTGTGGGCGCAAGTCTGAGTGACCCATGTTGGCAGATCGGGGCCCAAGAAGGGGGATAGGATATGGTGCACACCAGCCCCACTGATCCTGCTCTCTCCTGGACCCAGTCTGGCCACCCTTCACTCCTGTTATCACCCTCCCACCCCGCCCCACCCCTCCACTCACCCTCCCTTCACCCCTGTGCTGGACTTACCTTCTCATGTAGGTGTCTCTGCCAACATTAGCATGCGCAGAAGGGCTCTTCCCGCTGGTGCATCAAATAGAAGCATCTATTTACACTGCTTTTACGACAGTGCACACCAGTGAAGTGTGCACTCTGTCAGCACTACTACAGCATAGGATTGGGCCATAAGTCCAAGAAAATGGAAATCCCAATTGTTTTCTCAGCTTGTGCAGCACAAGTGAGTGTAAGTGGGTGTTTTGTTGTTGTTTTTTGTTTTGGTTCTTCTAACGTTTCAGTCAGGGTTAGTCAGGCTGGAACAAGTTCATTCTCTAATTCAGGAAATGAAGCACACACAAAAATCAATGTCTTACAGCTGTTAGTCATGTTGTAGCAGTCTTCTAAAAATGTCATGCGTCTCTTTCAAAACACCCGAGTTACTTTCACAGGAGCAAGGAGGTCTCATTCTCCATCCCATGGGATTCCATGGAAAACTTGCATTGACTTTAGTTTCAAAGGAACAGGTGAAACCCCTGTTTACCCAAGGATGCACAAAAAAGTTGTTTTTATTCACTCCAGCAGCCAACTCTAAGTACAGAAAATCAACATCAGAAAGCAAATTTCTAGATCATCAATTATTTTTAAATGCATTAATAGTCCACTTCACATTTGGTGACTGGTTCTTTGTACTTCAGTTATCTCTGGGAAGGTGAGACATGCCCCCTTGTGACTTGTGTTTGTGGGTGATGAACCAAAAGGTCGTTTGGCTGTTCAGGAGAAACGCTAGCAGTCATCGTGGAAAAGAAAGATAAAATGGTGGTCTTTGTTTATATAATCTGTGAAGACATTATGATAATATTGTCCAGGTTACCCCTACACATACACGCACACGAGACATGAAACCAGCATCTTTGGAAGAATGGACCACTTTAGTGATTGATATCAAGTATTAGGCAGTGGGTCATAGCTAAAGCATTCTGCCCCTGAAGTAATGGCACCTACCCTGGTGACAGGAATTCCATTGTTTCCCCACGAGCAGTAGTACCTGGCTCAAACCGGGGGTCTCCAAATGCAACCCTAGCTTTGCCATGCCAAAGGAGGGTCAAGACAACGGGGTTGTTCAGCCCATCCCAAGCCCGACAGCATTTGAGATAGTTTTCTGAACTCAAGCCCATGAAGTCACATCCTACATCTCAGAGTCAGGCAGCATCTTGAGACTAATTCTGTTTCCCCAGTGACTCTTGTTCACCTCAGGGTGTACACCAAATCCTTAATCCTACTCCATGTGCTGCACTATTCCTGGAGGAGGGTGGATTGGACACGGACAGGGGTGGATGGATCACACCTGGGAGAGGAGCTGAATTGGTGGTGCTGGCCTGCACCGTAACCAAACCCCCTTCCCAGGCCCAATCCGCTTGCACAGATCATTGCAAACTTGAGTCAGTGATATCGCTGGCACAGGTCCAAGCTGACCTGTTGCAGCTGCTGGGGCTTACTGCGGGGGCAAGGAGACAAATGTCCTCTTACCCCCTCCAGTAGCTAAAAATCCCCCAGAGGATGGAGGTTAATCTTGGGAATGTCATGCCCCAGAATGTTATTAGGACATTCCAATTGAGATATATTCTTATTGTTGGCATCCTTCAGTCTTGGAAGACTATGGTATCGTGCTCTGAATGGTGGTTCTGGAACAGAGTGTCCTCTCCAGTGCACGAAGCCTGGGTAAAGTAGGTATGGAGGATAGACTGCTTCCCATGCAGCAAATCCCCCTCTCCACGTCGCTGAAATGGTCCAATGGAAAGGCAGAAGCCAATATGGTTGGTTCCAGTGGCGTCGCAGGAGTTGCCAGAACGTGACCATGTTCAGCCATGAACTGCCTCAGGGACTCCGGCTCCGGATTTTGCCTCGAGGTTGACTCCTGAAGCCTTTTCCATAACTGGATGTAGCCACAAGGCAGTGGAGGTTTGGGATCAGAGTTTTCCTTCTCTCAGATGAGCTGCCTTCCCAGGCTGATGAGTCCCATCTACCCGGTGATATATTCAGAGAAGCACAATACATGTGAAAACCAGTCTAGCTCTGCCAGTTCAAAAAGCTGAAGGTTTTCTGTCTGAAGGAAAACAGGAGTCATTGGTTCACTTCCTATCACCTCCCATTTTTTTCTCCATTTTTTTTTCTTGTCACTGCTAATCTTCTGTCTTCCTTCCCCTCCCAATTGCTAGGAAAGATTGGCTGCAAGAGATTTTTATACTGGCAGTTGAAAATTATAGATTCAGAAAGCCATCTGACATGATGGATTCCATCCTGCCATCTATGGTGCCTGGAGAACATTGTCCTTGGCAGCAGGGAACCTTGCAGATTCCCTCCAAGCTGATGGGGAAAAATACCTCTCCATGTCTATCATAATGCTTGATAGTCACCAAGCATTGAAAGGCTTGTCCTATCACAGAAAAACTTTCACATTTTATGAGTAGCAGTACAAGTATGAATAAGTTTTGATGAAATGGTCATTGGTAGGATTCTCTCTCCCACTGAATACCTCTTTGAAAGATTCTGTTTGTATAATAAATTCAAACAATGGTGCTGGTCAAAATATTATTAAAAATTATTATTAAAAATATTAAAATTATTAAAAATTAAAATGATTAAAAATATTAAAATTGTTATTAAAATTATTATTTTATTAAAAAACAAAAATATAAAATATTTATAATAAAATAAATAATAAATAAAAATATTAAAAATTATTATTATAAAAAATTATTATTAAAAATAAATAAAATAAACACTACTACTACTCACCTGCTGTCATGAAAGCAAAACTCACCAATGTATCTTTAATCACAACACACATTAAACTTCTTCCATTCATTGCTGCATAGGAGTGATTCATGTCCCTGGGTTATTTGTATGATTAATGCAACAATCAGACGATCATCTGGTCATCCAAAGTTTCCATTCCTCATAGTTTTCTATGTGAAGGCCAATTCACCCAGGAAATAAGCCTGATACCATCACATGGTGAGACTGTTCTCATGTCAATGGCTTTATTAACTGGGCGTGTGAATCATCCCTTCCTCATCATTCCGGCACTCCAGCGTTTCAATGAATTACTTTTAAAGGCATTCAAACCAGTAAACCCTCGATTTAAAAAGCCAATTCATAAAACTTTTAAAAACTTTTATTAAAGAATAAAAATGGTACAGTGATAAAATATGAACAAATTAAACATGCAAAATAATAATAAAGGAGAAAGAAGGGGAAAGGAAAAAGAAAGGATAATAGAAAATAGTACATTAATTGCGGAAACCAAAATGTAAAACAAGAAGCAGTGATAAACATCTATAGATGAAGATTTTTCAAAAGGTTTCCAGATTTTGATAAATTTATCCATACGAAATCGTCTTACAACTGATTCAAATATAGAGAGAGTCCAGTGGCATAGCTAGAGGGGGTGCAAAGCACTAAGTTTTGTAGGGAGCCTCACTGCAGCATACAAGTGGCCCCTCCTCTTCAGAGTCAGGTGTTCACCTCCATTTTGCTCCCGCTGCCCAGAATGGCTCTGAAGGGGAAGGGCTGCTTGCACACCACGGTCAGGCTCCCTGTAAAACTTAATGTTTTGCATTCCCTTCGCCACCATCCATTGCAAAGTTGTAGGAGGGCATTTATCTGCCCAACCTATCAGTACAAGTCTTTAGGAACAATCAGGGCATAGAGAAGAGTCAATTTGTGCTTATCATCCAATAGTTTCCATCATGTAGGCAAGTAGTTGAAAAAGATATATATCCACAAACCGTAATGACCGTTCTAATATCAAATTAATGTGGTAAATAACCTCAGCCCCAAAAGGTCCAAGAAGACCATTCATAATACTTACAGATTCAAATGCAAATGATTAGAGAAGAACTCAAGAATGAATTCAAGTTGATGTTCATGGGATCAGGAGCAAGGGATGCTCATGAGGAAACAAACCAACCCAAAATAATGGGTTCTGAATTCATGATGGTCATAAAAGAAAAAAAGGCATCTTTTGTATTACTCGAAAAAAATCAGCTCAGCATTTTTCAGATTTTTGGAAACAGTCATTAGCACCCGTTAAGAAATGAAAATACTATGAAAGCCTGCCAACTTCTAATCCCTGTAACCAGAGTTTGTACCATGTACCTCTCACACGCTCCTTGCCAGCAAAACATATGTCAGTTGCCAGGGGCTGGTAGCTGGACGGACAGAGGAAATCAATCAGGCTCAGCTTACCTGCCAGAGAATTCAGCAATTGCTTCAGCTCAACCCAGCTGAGCCTGATCTGCCCCCTGCAGATGTCTGTCTCCAAGCATGGGCTACTTGGGAGCATTTGCGGTGAAATGTGTTTTACTCATTTGCTGTAATCATCCTGGAGCCGTTAATAATTGAGATGGGGCTTCTTCGTGAATTCCTCGTGAATTCCCACTGCCAGTAAATCACAAGGCAAGAAACTGTGATTGCAAGAGTGGAAGCTGGAGGCACTCTAGAAAAACCACACCTTTCCAAAATATTGGACAGAAGGAACACCCAAAGACAACACCTGGGACATCAGTAGATTATGAAAAATTTCTATATTTTAGGTCACGCCAGCAAGGCCTTATTTGCAATCCTTGCAGTCTTTGATTCTAGCTGCTTTGAGTCGCTACAAGAAAAGGGATTTAAAAAAGTAAATTTTGTTGTATTTATTCAATTTTTTTACCTCGCCTTTCTCCCTGAAGAGCAGCCAAGGCGGCTAACAACCAATACCACAGATTAAACAAACACACAAAAAACTGTAAAATGCACAATGAACTACAAAGTATACACTAAAAGCCAGAAAGTGGCAAGCAGTAGCATAAAAATCAAGTCATAAAACATTAAGGACGTCATCCTAAACAGGTCTTGGGCTGACTTGCGCAGGCCCAGAGATGTTGCGAACGTCTCGTAAAGCACTTTTGTGCCACCGGGAGAGGAGGGAGCCCCACAGCAATGGTGTGCAAATAAGTGCGTGCCAGCCTAGTAAGGCCACCACAGGGCCTTGGAGTGGGTGGGGCAAGAGTAAAATGGGGGCATTCCGGAGCGGGGGGAAGGTGGAATGGGGGCATTCTGGGGCAGGGAGAGGCTGGGTGGCGGACAGGCCCATGGTCGGCCTGGGATCACGTGGGGGATGGAGCCAGGATCTGGCCTTGGGCCAGATCCTAACCCAACTCCTGGGCAACACGGTGCAGTGCCAGGCTGCTTGGATCTGCACCACCTCTTTAGGGGTGCAGATCTGAGTAGACCCATTGGGGCTGCTGCTGCATTACCTGGGATAATGAATTGCCCTTGCCCTGGGCTGAGCCGCAGACAGCCCCAACTCCCCATTGGATATGGGGCAGGCTAGTTGGCCTCACCGTTCCAGCACAAGTTAGGGTTGGGCTGTAACTAAATTACAAAGAAGCGTGAGCCAGTCTGCAGCCATCATATCCTAAGATCTTACAAGGTTTTTTGAAACAAAAAATATCTTCAGGCTTCACTGGAATAGTAAAAATGAGTGAACTATTTTCAGCTTAAAGGAGAGGGAATTCCATAGCACAGGTGCCACCACCGAGAAGGCCCTATTTGCAAATAAATGGACTGTCAAATCTATTGATCTACATATCCAATCTACAGTCGAATCTACAGGCACTTTGAATGCCTCTGTCTGGGGAAAGTGATCCTTTTATCCCACCCCATCACATTGCTGGTCAACTCAGGCCATAGCAGCTGCCAAACTGAAAGGCTACCACAAAGCCTGGATGGGTTAGTGGTTTCAGAGTTAGACTAAGACCTGGAAGACCCAGGTTCAAATCCCTGCTCAGCCATGGAGCTTCCTGCGTGACCTTGGATCAATCACTATCAGCCTCATAGGGTTCTTGAAAGGATAAAAGGAAGGGCGGGACAATGCACACCTGAGTTCCGTGGAGAAAGGGCGGTATGAAAATATGAAAAGTAAATAACAGTATCCTATGCAGGATTATATAAGCAGGTTCTCTAACATTGATTAGATGCTGTAGATCTTTCTGTAGGATCCAAGTGCTGTGCTGTCAGCTAAGGTAGTCGGACTTTGCAAGTGGGAAAAGACCTGTGAAAAATAGTATCTATTAATTGTTAAAATGCTTTAAATCATTGCAAATAGTTTTCTTGTAATATATGTGGCCTGTGAGATATATATGGATGAGATATAAAGGATTTATTGGCGTGCGTTTAGGATGACCTATATATAATTCCCTCGTGATTTGATTACCTGTGAATAAAACAGGCCTTCCAGACTCATCACGGTGCTAAAACTTTTATTGCATTCTACTCTATTTCAACTCCATTAGGATTATAGATGGTCTTAGATGTGTAGAATATATATACAGTATATACAGTGTTGTTGTTCCACGAGTCTACAGGTATCTGGCGCAAAAGGTTACGCACTGTGTTTAGTAGCATGGAAAACAAGGATCCCAGCAGGCCTTCAGTGCAGTTGTACTTTCTTGTCATAGCAATACACAGCCCTCAAGTACTGTAAATAGGAAGAAAATGAAAAAAAGCACTAAATTTAACCTATGATGCCCCCTGGCATACAAACCATATTTCATATTTTATTTCTTTAACATGTGGTAATTAACTCTTGATTAATGCTGATTGATATCTGTCTCCTTTCTGTGGTCTGTTGCTGGTTCCTCCCTCCCTGCTCCCCTCCTCTCCCTGCCCCACTGGCATTCCTGGGGGGTTGGGGGGGCAAGTACCCTGGGGCATTACATCTGTGAGGCCTGTGGAGGCAGCACCGACCCTGCCCCCCCTCCGCACCAACACACCATTGCCCACCCTCCGGAGCCTTTCTGAAGCCTCACATGGTATCCTCTAGCCCTCAAAAAACCTTCTGAGGTCTCCAGAGGGCTGTTACACATTACTTCCAATTTTCTAACAGGAAGACTTTTGGAAGGCTAGAGGATACCGTGGGAGGCTCTGGATGTGACCGATAAGTGGAGGACGATGGTCTCAGGGAGGGTGGCATTCTGCGGTCCTGGTCTCAGGTGGTACATGGGCCAGGATTGCAATTGCCCTGCCCCTCCTCTTTGGGTTTGCATCTTGGTCCATCCATTCTGGGTCTTGTTTTTCCCCTTTCCCCCATCTTTGCTCTGTCCCCTATAAGTGTGACTTACTTCCACAAAAAAATATGACTGTATGAAATATGAACATATGATCCGTTTGCACAGAATGGCACACAATGGTTTTTATTTGCATTCGTATTAACATTCAGTTTTCTGATATTTGTATCAGGCTGTTGAATACACATATATAAAACATTTCCTATCAGGCTCATGGAAAACAGAGCTCAGCTGGGAGGCAGTAATTGAGCTCCTTGCCATTCTCCCCAGACACAGGCAACTCTCCCAGCTGAATGCTGGCCTTCAGACTACAAGTGGCTATTGTGTGGCTTATGTATTTGAAAAGACTAGTCCCTCAAAAAAGAAACCCTTCCTTCACATAGTAAACATTTTCACAAAGGAGTTTAGACTAGTCTAGACTTCTCCGGGGTGTGATTAAGAAGACGGAGGTCAAACATGTATCCCCATCCTCCAGTGTCTGCAGTTCTGATGTGTTACAATCCAGCAGTAAGTTTATCAGTTCATCTGTTGTTTATTCTCTTCTATCTGCAAAGCATGTTTCCCAGTATTCAAACATGTTCATGCTCCCTCGGTGCTCGAAGTATCGGATGTGGTAAATATATGATGTTTTCAATGCTGCTTTAAGTGTTGCCCTTTCATCGCTCTTAAACCAATTAGACTTCCTGAAAAGGAGAAAATGTGATTCTGTAATACACAAAAAACCTTAGGAAAAACTATCATCTCTGATTACACATCCCTCCCAACTTGCCCCCCTCCAGCTGTAATTATATTTACTCGAATGTAAGTTCCATTAGCTTTGAGCGATGGTGTCGGTAATTCAGGATCACATCCTTATAAACTCAATAGCTCACTCCTATTTAGGGCAATCCACACCTCAGTTGTGCTAAACCGCGTACAAGTTAAGTGCATTATGTTTTATACACTTCAGTAATCCAAAATGTTCTCTAATAGGTTGTGAATTGGATGGTCTCAAAAACTGTGAACTACGACCCCTTTGCCCTTACGTGGGTCTGATATACTTCTGTTCAGTTGTACGTGGACTACTCTGAAGTAAATGAATTGCAGATGACAGTATCCGTGTGTCTGTGGATTCAATGCACTCCTTAGTTATCCACATGAATAGCATATGGAAGTGAGGAGAAGGGCTATTGTTAACCAGAGGTTATTCATCAGCTGTGAAGGCAGGGGATCAACGAGGTGGACAGGGACTATACAATATATGTGTTGCACCTGAAGAGTGGCCACTAGCATCAGCAAGAAGACAAGACCAATGACAGTATTGGCTTGTACTGGATGCTAGTTGCCAGTCTCCATTCAGTGTACTTGAATTATGAAACCTTTGCTTGCTTCCTCTGCTTCCCTTCTGTCAGCACCATACCTCAATAAACTTCCCTTCATGCATTGTACCACCACCATTACATAGTGTACAGAACCTTAGAATAGTGTGCATGAGCCCTAGCAACCGCCATTCCTCATCATCCATTTCTGTGCCTGTGTTTTCCAAGTGGAAAATTCAGACCATTTTATGAGTCTTAACCTAGAGTCCTATGCACAATTAGTGGGAACAAGGTCTATTAGATTCAGGCTGCGGTCCTATCCACACTTACCTGGGAGTATGACCCATTGACCCATGCGACCTTGAAGCAGCTGACAAGCTAAGTCGAGCTATTCCATCTGCTCTGAGCGTGGGAGGATGGAGGCCAGAATGTGCGACCAGATCAAGAAAGAAACATCTGAATGTTGTGGTTTCTTGAAAGATAGAAACCTTCTTTCAAATTGTACAAAAAACCTATGGGGATTTAAAAATTGCCTGCCTATGTAAACCGCCTTGAATAAAGTCTAAGGAGAAATCTGAGAACCAAGAAAGGCGGTATAGAAATACCTGTAATAATAATAATAATATTATTATTATTATTATTATTATTATTATTATTATTATTATTATTATTATTATTATTGACTATAACAGGACTTACTTCTGAGTAGACATTTGACAATAACAGGACTTACTTCTGTGTAGACATGCATAGGATTGGGCTCTCAGTGGCATAAGACCAGGTTGTAAATGTTGTCTCTTACATCCACCAGCTACTAGATCATGGGTGTCAAACTTAAGGCCCAGATGTGGACCATGGAAGCTCTTTATCTTGTCCTGGACATGCCCAGCATTACCATCAGCTAATCCCAGCTGCTGAGGTGTCAGTGCTGAAAAGGCCGCCTGCATAATGCTCTCCCACATCTTAAAAACATGATCGAAAGCATTTGCTCTTCTTTCATTTGCAGCTAATGGGTTCCTACGTGAGGAAAAAAAAACAACTACCGGAACAGAGAGTTCATTACCTGCTTAATGACATCACTTCCTTCTTAATGACATTACTTCCGGCCTTCAGCAGGCATCATGAATGCTAGCCGGCCCACTGTATGAAAGAATTTGACACCCCAGTCCTTGATTAAGACTAAAATTTAGGGCATATTAAAATTAAAGCAAGTTTCACTGAAACCAGCGTGACTTTGTAATAAATTTGTCCTGTTTCCATGCTCATTTATCATGTAGTCCGGGAGGCTAGGGTGTGAACCCTCCATGTTCGCCAGCGTGCATCATTCAGCATGTTACGAAGTTACTAAACTTGTGAACACAAGCTAAGCCTTTCTCACTGTTTGGCTGAATGCAGTTCAAAGTCAAGTTTTCCTTCTTTCAGGTTTGTGTGAATCACATGGGTACAATCCTGAGCAGGATAATTTGTACCACCAATATTATAGTTGCCTATTTACGTTACCTGCTGACATGGCACAACAGAAGACACATTTTCTTCAAAATCAAGGATCTCCAGACTTAGGAGATCCCTGCAGTCTTTAAAAAAAAAACCAAAAAAACCCAAATCAAATAAATGCAATGACAACCAGTGCTGGTGCCAGGTTGCTGGGGGCTCTGAGATATGAGATACTTATCCACTCCAACAGATCTGTGGCTTTCACAATAGGTGTGGAATGTTTTTCCTGAACATTGTGCTCACCAGTCCTAAGCTCACATACACTCCACCCGAGCTACACAACATTGCTTTCCAGTGAAACAAAATGCTAGATAATTAGGGGTTGCTGATATGGTCTCCTTTCACATTTACTAGGCAACCGCTAGCATTCAGAAGCAAAATAAATGCCCTCTAGCAAGGCAATATTACAGATATGTATTCTGTTCAAATGTACTTTCTTTGCACATTGGATTTGAACATTGTTCTCACCTCTCTCAAAATAATTGACATGCCAATATAGCTTCATCTAAAAAAGGGGGGGTATTTCATTTATATGTTCTTAAGCAGAGCCACTGAGGGGATTTGATCAGGGCATATAGTGTTTCTTTTGGGCCCTTCCCTTCTCCTTCCACATGTGAATTAGGCTTCTGGGCCCCCTTGTTTGGTTCCAGGGCCCCTTTTTGACCCTGCCCAGGTATGATGTATCCCCTTCATGCTGTCTCAGATGTCCTGTGTACACTCGGTCGAGATATATGTTGCAAATGTTTGGTACCTGTGTTAAGATAGTGTTATCGAAAGAGCTGAGGAAGTTCCTCTGTCCTAACCTCAATGCTCAGCACATCCAGGTTGATGCCATCTATTGAAATGCCAACTAACTTACCTAGCTTCTTCTGAGGCTGCTGCCTGCTTTATAATTTTGGGCAATGAGATGCAGCAGATGATGCTATTTTAGGTGATCAGATATTGCCTCCAGTGATGTTTTAAAGCAGAAATGACTGGAACCATTAAAAAAAAAATGAGAAGAAGACATTCAAGTATACTGCCTGGTGCATCTTACAGCTATTGTGAATACAATGAAAAGGGGCTTGAGCATTTATTTTGGATTGTTGGTTTCCATATGGCATGGCTGACAGCCAGTTATACAGTTCCTGTTGAGTGTTCCTCCGAAGTTTGGAAGCAACATCCTATTTAGTATGTCTTTGCATGGTGGGCTCCATCTGACAAACTTCTTGACTGAGGCTCTCATCAATTAAGTGTGTCTCCCAGTGGTTCCTGTGGGTTTCCATCTGGTTATGTGTTTGTCCCACATTCATCGTAATTTGGCCATCAAACTTTTGGAGTTCTTGAAATTGTTTAATGCAGGCTTGCTCGGCTTGAGAAATACCAAGATGAATGCAGTCAGGCATTGAGGCCTACCAGGTGCCTCCAGTGGCATCGCTAGGGGGGTGCGGGGGGGGGGTGCGGGCTGCTCCGGGTGATGCACAAGAGGGGGTGATGTGCTAAAATTGCGATGGTTAGGAGCAACCCCATCATGTTATATACCATTGTATGTGGAATTTCCAGCAGAATGCAATGAAAAAGACTGGAGTGCAATATCTCCTTTCTATCAAATGTTATTGGCAAAAAACTGGGGGGGGGAATGCATGGCGCCCAATGGAAAGAGAAACCGAGCCATATCATACCTTTATTCATGAGTAGGCAAATTTGCCTTAGTCTGTTGGAAAGGGCAGGCTGAGAGGAATCCAACAATACCTGACTGGTCCTGATCCAATGAATGTAGCCCCCTAAAAACACCCAAGAAGTAGGTCCCTCCCTCTAAGCTGGCGAATGTATTGAGACCTATGGAAAGCATAACTAAGCCACATGGTCACATTTACTTGCGAATAAGCAAACGTGCCTTGGATCCTGGGCAGGTCAGGCAAAGGGAAATGTGAGGCCACCAGAATGGTCCTGATTTGATGCGAATGGAGCTCAATAAATGCTCCAGAAGGCAGCCCCCCATAAAAAGAATGAAAGAGGCTTGATAGGGTAAGGTGAATTTTTTTCTGTTTTAGGCTGCAATTCAATCCACACTTTCCTGGGAGTAATCCCCACTGACTACAATGGGACTTACTTCTGGGTAGACAGGCATAGAATTGGGCTCTCAGACTTGTAAAGTCAGGTGGGTCCTGATAGTGATATGCTTGAAATATAAGACAGACATTAAATTGAACTGGGTACTGGGTAGGGGTGAAAATCTTACTGATTCTTTTTTTTTTGGGGGGGGGGGTGTTATTGCAGGCTGGCTACAGAGGGAATTCACTTGATGAAACAGGGCTGGCTTCCCCTTATTTATTTGTTTTACTTTAATTTATTTATAATTATTTATTTTAATTTGCTTTATGATGGGTCCTGGACAGATTGTCATTCCAGAAGTGGGTTCCAGTGCTAAAAATTTGAGAACTGCTCCAATGAGGTGTTAGTAAGTTGACACCCTGGGGGGAGGTGACGCCACTAGTGACCAAAATCAATAAAATCACAGTTTGTAAAAATAATACCATCATGTTATATATCAATCAATGTGTAATTTCATGCAGAATGCAATGAACATAAGAACATAAGAACATAAGAACAGCCCCACTGGATCAGGCCATAGGCCCATCTAGTCCAGCTTCCTGTATCTCACAGCGGCCCACCAAATGCCCCAGGGAGCACACCAGATAACAAGAGACCTCATCCTGGTGCCCTCCCCTACATCTGGCATTCTGACTTAACCCATTTCTAAAATCAGGAGGTTGCGCATACACATCATGGCTTGTACCCCATAATGGATTTTTCCTCCAGAAACTCGTCCAATCCCCTTTTAAAGGCATCTAGGCTAGACGCCAGCACCACATCCTGTGGCAAGGAGTTCCACAGACCGACCACGCGCTGAGTAAAGAAATATTTTCTTTTGTCTGTCCTAACCCGCCCAACACTCAATTTTAGTGGATGTCCCCTGGTTCTGGTATTATGTGAGAGTGTAAAGAGCATCTCCCTATCCACTCTGTCCATCCCCTGCATAATTTTGTATGTCTCAATCATGTCCCCCCTCAAGCGTCTCTTTTCTAGGCTGAAGAGGCCCAAACGCCGTAGCCTTTCCTCATAAGGAAGGTGCCCCAGCCCCGTAATCATCTTAGTCGCTCTCTTTTGCACCTTTTCCATTTCCACTATGTCTTTCTTGAGATGCGGCGACCAGAACTGGACACAATACTCCAGGTGTGGCCTTACCATCGATTTGTACAACGGCATTATAATACTAACCGTTTTGTTCTCAATACCCTTCCTAATGATCCCAAGCATAGAATTGGCCTTCTTCACTGCCGCTGCACATTGGGTCGACACTTTCATCGACCTGTCCACCACCACCCCAAGATCTCTCTCCTGATCTGTCACAGACAGCTCAGAACCCATCAGCCTATATCTAAAGTTTTGATTTTTTGCCCCAATGTGCATGACTTTACACTTACTGACATTGAAGCGCATCTGCCATTTTGCTGCCCATTCTGCCAGTCTGGAGAGATCCTTCTGGAGCTCCTCACAATCACTTCTGGTCTTTACCACTCGGAAAAGTTTGGTGTCGTCTGCAAACTTAGCCACTTCACTGCTAACTTCACAATGAAACAAACTGTATTGAAATATCTTTATTCTATCCAAAGGTGCAGCCAAAAAACCAGTGGGGGTGGGGCGAAGGTAGATCACCACACCCACCACCTGGAGTGTTGCCCCGCCCACTGCATGGGGGTGATGCACTGGCCTCCCACACCGGGTGACGCGAACCCTAGCGACATCACTGGGTGCCTCTCCTTTACACACACACTCACCTGTCCCAAGCAGATAGCAGAAACAGGTTCCTTAAAGCCCCAGGAGATCTGTCAAAAGTGGCTGATGGGCTCTATTTAGCTTTGTGGATTGCGCAGAATTCATTCAATGGCTTTTTGAGACCCTGGTATTTTCACCCACTAAATTTGGGAGACGATGCGACTGTCTTTCAAAGTCTAGGACAGAAAGAGATCCTTCTGAAATCTGTCATGTTCAAACCACCTACTATAAAATTATTGAATCTAACTGACGTTAGCTCAGAGTTAGACTGGAATAAAAGTTTTGAGCATTATCACAATACATATTATATTGTGGTAGTCTGTGGCTGATGGGTCATGGCCCATTAGTGGAGCTCATCCTGACTGGGGTGAAGGGTCAGTCACGCTGTGAGCAGCACTGTTTCTTACAAAGGGTAAAGATGAACGGTTAGAGCCAGATGAGCGGAAATAGAAAAAATGAGATATGGAAATATATGGTTCACTGATGAAAGAATAATTCATCCATACATTCTTGCATGCATACTCACACACACACACACATAAGTGTCACCACACCAGGACTTGGTGATTATATTTTCTTCTCAATTAACTCTGTCTTAAATGGTTCTGAACCCACGTAATATTATTCATGCAATGGTTACAGACCCACATAGCATTATTCATGCCCAGGCTTTGCGTGACTAGATGTTGTAATGACTGAGTACCTAACTGTTTCTAAAATGAAATGACTAATTTACATGACCTGTTATGGTGGAGGTCCTTTTAGGATCTTTAAATTGACCCTGCACCCCACAACAAAGACACAGGCAAGGGTCTATAGCAGAAAGGGCCACTATTCATTAACTGTTCATCAACTATTTAAATACAAGCTTCAAATACAGCAAGGTCTAAGCTTAGTAGATTGTGTGAGTACTACCCAGGGGAAACAGAGCTGCCCATCTATCTTCCCTGAGAGTTGGGTGACAGCACCCAATTCCAGGCCGTGGCAGTATAAAGCCTGTTGCCCCTTTCCTTGTCACCCTGAAGGGTCAAGGTGGCTGGCTAGTGCAGGCCACCCGAGCAAACCCGTGATGCACCTTTGCCACCAGGCTGAGTTTCATCCAACCTGCCTCACCCAGCGGGTAAGTAAGCAGGAGCAAGTGTGGCTTCTTCCTAGCCTTTGCCACCCCATGGTGGATGCCAGGATGCCTTACTTACCCCAAAACTCACACGACACCTGCCTAAAGTGACCAGAAAGAACACCTATTTAATGTCCAGCAAACTTTCACCATAACTCCAAAGTCTGGGGTAAGCAAAAAATCCACCAGCCTTTAGGCCAATTAGTTGATGGTAAAAAATTCCGGCTCCTAAAAGGCAACCAGCTAGTCATCAGACTACAAGACAGTGGGGTGGGCGATCACTGCCTTGTTCTGACGGAGCGGGCTCTGGGTGCTGCATGTATGTGGCCCCGCTCCAAATTCCCCTCCAGCCAATGGGTTGGGGAGGTAGCCCTTCCTGTGCCTCATGCAGGGGCGGGGGAAAACTCTGGCAGTGCATTAACCCATGCACCACCAGAATTCTAATTACATAGAGATCACGTTTTTTAAAGACCCCAACAACATAATAATCACAGCAGCTCCTGACATATGTATCCCAAAATTTAATATACATGTTATATCTATGCCAAACCTAGAATTCAATTGGCTGCCTGCATTTAACTCAAGACCAAGACCTGATCTATTACCCAGAGTGGCATGAACCCTGCATAGCTGGTATCATCCATAAGTTCAATTAATGCTTGTGGCGAGTCAATATGCAGTGATAGGATCAGCTCTCATCCCTGCACATTCAATGATTGCCTGACCAGGGTCTCTGCATGTATAGCTATGCACATGAAGGCTCTGTCTGTGATATTAAATGAATGCCTGGGGGAAAAATCTACCTCCCCAAATTTGTTCGTTCACTGAACAAACAATGTCTGCAGAGATATGGTTGTTAATATTTCCACACCACTGCAGGGACCACTTTCTGGGGCTGAACTCTGTTTTTGGGAGCCAGCACACACCCATGTGTTGGCTTTAGAGCACACCTGGGAATATCAGGTGCTGTGGGCTTATACCATAGCCTTTCGAGACTGAAGGTTGCCAACATTTAACCATTTGGGCTGGCCCAAGGAACTTGTGCTAATGCAAGTGATAATCTTGATTGCACTCTTACTCTCAGGAAAGTGTGTGTAGAGCTGCAGCCTTAAGCAATGCAAACCATGGCACCAAAACCTGTATCATTGAAACTTTATATAAAATAGAAACAAGCTTTTTAACAAGGAAGGTCTATACTACCTACATATAAAAACCAGACAGGATTAGATAGGTACAAACGGAACAAGCACTCACTTGCTTTATATATAATTTTTTTTGCTCCTCATAAGAGTGTGTCATGAGCACTTACATTCTAAAGAGGGTACATCATGGTGGGTAATGCATCTTGCAATCATCAACATCTTCTGGATCTATATTTTTATCTTCCCCCCCCACCCCCACACACACACCTGACATTTTACTACCAGCACCACAGAAAATCATTTCCAAATATTAGAGTGTGTGACTGTGAAACAGGGTGAGTATTATGGGAGACTATTTTTGCTCATGTGAAATTCTGAAGAGTGCTTGAGTCCAGAGCTCTGAAGAGTTTCTGGCATTTTGAAGACTTCGGTAAGTGATTAAAAAAAAAAAACTTTCAATCTCTTAGTTTTACACGGCATTTATAGAAGCAGAAAATTGAAGGCCTAAGAACTGGTAGCTTGTGGTACTTCTAGCAGCCACCTACGATGGAGATTGGCGTTATGCTTTGGACCCTTTCAGATGTCCTTAGTTGGCATTTGGGGAGCAGGTCATCCTCTAAAGCAATACACTGTTGTAGGTGCCACTGGAATCCACGTACCATTCATGGTATGCTTCCACTCTTGGCGATTGGTAGCAATATTTCTAGCCTTGTTGAATGTCAATCACTGGTCTCTTAGATCTTCCTCAATGTGTTTGAGCCACATAGTTTTTGGTTCTGCCCAATGAATGCTTCGGTAGGCAGATCGCACACCAGAGGAGGTTGTGTGGCAGCCAACTGGTGTTCATTCGGCACACGTGGCCAAACCATCACGATCTGCAACCTACAGATTGTGATGTACAGATTGTGATGCAGCACTGCAGGAACTGCCTCCCTGAAGCTTCTGCTAGTAACATTTGGAAGTCCAGAAACATATGGGTGGAGCTATCAACTTTGGTCCTTCTCATCTACTAAGTGCCTGGCCTGGAGACATTGCAACAATTGGACAAAGGGAACCTCCATGTTAGGCCCATACTTTCATATGCTGAATTAGTACATTACGAACAGTCCTATCCTGCCCTGGAGCAGGCAGACCAGCTGGCCTGCTCTGCATCCAGAGCAGGGTTGTGGCCAAAAGTAGCTCAGTCTGGGGAAAGGGGAATTGCTTCTCCTTATCCCATGTTGTGCTGCAGCAGCCCCAATGG
This sequence comes from Tiliqua scincoides, assembly GCF_035046505.1. Taxonomy (NCBI): domain Eukaryota; kingdom Metazoa; phylum Chordata; class Lepidosauria; order Squamata; family Scincidae; genus Tiliqua; species Tiliqua scincoides. The sequence goes on from NC_089826.1 coordinate 75,448,534, forward strand.
GGCTACTTGGACCTGCACCACCTCTTGAGGTGGCACAGATCCAAGCAGCCTGGAGCTGCTCCAGGCTGTCCGGGACCAGGGCTAGCATTCGGCACAAGTGCCGGATCCTGTCCCTGTCCCCCGCTGAACTACCGCCTACCCACAGGATCAAGGTAGGACAGGAATAGAATGAGAAGGAGCCAGATCCTGGAACCCTGTCCCAGGCCAGCCACACCCACAGCAGTCTCCTTAGACTTACCCCAACAACAAAGCTGGCATAGCTTTGTGGTGTCCCATAGGGGACCATGTGGTAGTCAGGAAAGTAAGGTCAATTTTTTTTTTACAACTGATAAGGCACACCGCGCTGTCAGTGGGGGTGAGTGGGTCACTTCTCCATAGGTCCTACTAATAAATGACTCTCCCACAAACTCCCGTGGCACACCTGTGGACCATTTGCCGCATGCCAATGTGCCATGACGCACAGGTTCAATATGGTTGCACTACACTGTGGTAGTTGCTGCACTCTCTAGTAGTTTTACCTTGGATACAGCTTCCAAATGCCTCCCACGGGAAGTGCTAAATAAAGATGCCCCGGCCCTCTAAGACCTATCCAGTTGGAAAGAACAATCAACCCTTTACAGTTGAGGAAATGAAGATTAATCCAAAGTGATGCTGCAAAGGTTTCCACAAAGAGAAAAAGTAGCAAGGTAGCCACTGAAAATCTATCTGAAGTTTCCTTTCCAGTTCCCTTATTGCCTTAATTTAAAAATGAGTTTAGTGCTAATGAAGTTTGGAAGGAAAACAAGTTTCAGATAACAGACAAGAGCTTGATACTCAAGGGGGAAAAGGCCGATGACTACACAGGATCCAGCCCTCTCCCCAAGCAAAGAATTAGATTAGTTAAAATGTTAGCTCCTTTGGCTGCAGAGTGTGGTAAACAAACATCCTTCTCAGCTTCTCTGAGCTACTTTTCTTATAAGCTAAGGGAGTGTAGTAATTATATCTACCGTGCAAGAGAACCGAGATACTGTACTCTTGGCTCTTTGAGTGCATTTTTAAAAAATAGTTTTCTTGCTACTAACAAAAATAATGATATGCTGCTAGAATCATTGGTCATTATCAGGGATGGGAACTCCAGTCAAGTGACTCGCGTCTGAGTCGTGAAAACACATGTTTTTCACTGACTCATACACACTCGAGTCACTTGTGTCAAAGACTTGGGCAAACATTCGAGTCTGAGGCTGCCGACTCGGAAGTTTCCATTGATTTGAATGACTCAAGTCTCCCAGGCACGGCTTCAGGGTGCTGCTTGGGGTTGTGTCGCTTCCGTCTCACCTGAAAGATCTTGTGCAGTGATCTGGAAGCCAGGCACTGAGCATGCAGCAGCAACCAGCAGCAAGGTATGTTATGTTCAATCAGGAGGCAGAGACAGGGATTTGGGGTGGTGATGGAGGGAAACAGTAATTTTTTTGGTTCGTATGAACTTTAAACTTTAAGGGTGTTTAGTTGCAGAAGTAACAAGTTACAAAAGTAACACTAGCTGGGTGGGTACAGGACATGAAGGTGCTGCACGCATCCAGAACAGAAGGGAGGGAGGTGGTTCTTGTCCCATGGACTAGCCATTGGATGGAGGATGTGTCCTGATTTTGTGTCTCTGGAAGAGGGCGGGGAAGAGGAGGAGCCTCATGGATGTGATGTGAAGGGAGGTGAGTTTCGCTGTGGCTGGGGATCATACGGAAGGAACTGATCGGCACATTCTGTACTGCTGCCATCACTTGAAGAACAGCATGGCTTTTGTTTACTGATGGGATGGGCAGGGACATCAGGTGAGTGTTTAAAGAGAACTGCGAAACACTTGCATACCCCAGCAGCAGCTCTTATTTTTACTGCGGAGCCACGTCTGACTTTTATTATGGAAAAGACTCAGAATTTGAGTCTTTTAGAGTCCCCAAAATGCTCTGGGTGACTAAGAAAGTCTGCCCATTAGAACTTGTTTTCAAGTTGAGTCGTGGGAGGCTGAGACTAGTGACTCAAGTCAAGCCACCCTGGACTTGCCTATCCCTGGCCATTATATAAGAACATAGCATGGTTGGCAACCTTTAGTCTCGAAAGACTATGGTATAAGCCTACAGCACCCGGTATTCCCAGGCAGTCTCCCATCCAAGTACTAACCAGGCCTGACCCTGCTTAGCTTCCAAGATCAGACAAGATTGGGCATGCATACTTGTGCTTATACAAAGAGTGTCTGTACAAAGAGTGCAGTGTGCACATGAGGTGGTTTCAATCTGCAATGTGATCTAAAGCTTTTTATGCTGAAACTCCACTCCTTGTGTAAGCTTCATGAAGATCATTATCTTTTATTTGTATATACTGAAAATTTGCCTGATCTATATGGTGATAAGTTTTGCGAAGGAAGAATGGATTGTTCCATTTCAGATTGCCGGGGGGGGGGGGAGAGATACCATTGCTTTAGTTTCCTACAGTTTTGTTCCTGGGCTGACAAGCAACAATCCAGACACAGCTAAGTATTATTCTCTGACTATAGTATATTTATATAAACTTCAAAAAAAAACACAACAGTCACACATGCATTTTTACACAAAACATCTTGAAAAAGTGACCATATTGACTAAAGGTTAAAGGTTTGGGGATATTGATTGCAGGTGCTCAGTTTTTATCACATTGCCAATGTGTTTAATTGTACCTCTCAGTGAGCTTTTACTAGTGCAGTACTTTATTTCATTTATTTTTTTAAATCATCTTATGTATTCCCTTTGGTGCTTCTTAGCAGAAAAGCAATTAATTTGTTGAAAACAAAGGACTTGATCAACCCAAATGAAGTTCTTTTCAGTTCATTTGCATAATTCATTCATTGAAATCAAAGGGACTTGAAACTTTGGTTGGAGTATAACCGAAATAAAAGAAAAGAGCATAAATTTAAAGAATACTGGGGTATTTGTATCCTGAACTATTGTGTCCTGGTCAAATCCATCCTGATCATTGACATCCCTGGACATTTGCTTATTTAAAATCTTGATTATTTGCATCTCACTATATCTGAGCAACAAACAAACTATAAGTGGGCAACAAACTCCATGTTATATATCCTAAGCCTCTTACCCCACCCCCAACCACACCTTTGGGTTTTAAAAATAGTAAAGTACACTTAATATAAATATACATTTATTGGGTGAAATGTCTACAATGCAAAAGGAAAAGATGGAAATGACCAGGATACAGTTGAGTACATTTGTAACATGCCAACTTGTAACATATATCCATTACACACAAACACACATGTGCGTGAGCACACAGACACCGCTCTTTTGAATCATGGGCACAGTTTGGGTAAACACAGTTGAAGTTGCGTGAACTGGAGAGAAATAACGTTTAGTGCATTTGCCTTTAAATCAAATTAGGAATTTTAATAATTTTCAATTTTGGGTCTCTGTTTTTTTGCATAAGAGTACCATAGTTGACCTTTCCCAAATGCCAGCAATAATATTTAATATTAATATGCTTCACAGCCATTTTTCAACACTCTAATATTGTTTAATATAAAAAATAATCATGATATTTGTACTCAAAATGTCATTGCGTACTTCATGAACAGTGATCATGCTGACTTTGTTCTCATCTTAACTTGGGCGTCCAATTCTCGATAATACCAGATGGCTTGAGAAAAGGAGATGGTGTTATTATTATTATTATTATTTTTTCTTCAGTTATTTTCTCCTTGAAGATTCAATGAGGGAAACATGGCATTCTGGCTATTATTAATATGCTAGATGAAAAGGGTTCAGTGCTGGTATTTAGCATGCCATATAAGAAGAGACGTTTGGATCAGCCAGAGAGAAAATGCAAGGAAACATTAGAATTGTACCTAAAAAAAAAAAAAGAAAATCCACACCCACATATTTTTAATGTTCAAGATTCATATGATGCCCAATTTGATGCAGTCCCATAGCTGCTGAAGAATGCTCACCTTGCCAGTCATGTTGTTTCTCTGGCTAAAACAGCTTCTCTTCCTTTGTATTCACTGTCAACATCCCCATTTGCTTCCAGTGCATAAAGAAAAGAAGTTCAGACCACAAAGCAGTGGAGAGGATGGTGCAGACATGGGGGAGGTGGGGAGGAGGCATTCCAGTGCGGGGGAAGGCGTAGGGAGGGCGTGGAGAGGGTGGAGTGGAGGCGTTCCAGGGGAGGGAGTGGGAGGCAGGCAGGACCAGTGGAACTTTGCTCCACCAGATCCTGCGTCTCCGTGTTGGGCTGTCTTCCCAACGTGGCAACACTGAATTCTATGCCAACCCTCCAGTCGTCATAGAATTGAGTAGCCCCACTGCGGAGCTACTCGTTTTGCCCAAGTGCAGAGCACGAAAGTCCCCTTCTCCTGATGAGGCGGCTGCCTGGGGCATGCTGGATACAGCGGCAGTCATTTTTGGTACCAATGCATCTCCGCACATTGGGCAGCTCAGGATTGGCCTGTAAATCTGCAGGTTCCATATGTCATCGTATGAGTGTTTTTATATCATTGATAAAACTTGGTGGAGTTTCCTAAGCCCATCCCCATTGTTATGCGATTAGGTTGTTAAGTGAACATTCAGCCCAATCTAGTGCCTTTGATGTGTAAACAGACACTCCCTGCCAGAAACTAGCTGGCTGTACAGGCTACTGGAGATAAGATTGCCTCTTCTTTACATTGCCTCTAGGATCACTTTGTTGGGTAAACAGACACTCTGCTGTAGGCTATGGGAGATCTGTCTGCCTCATTAAAAACCTCTTTGTTGTGTTTTGGCCACCATCGTATATGCCATCCATTGTTAAGCAGAAAATTGTTAAGCAGTGGACGTCTGTAGTTGGGTGATACCGGAGACATTCCCATGTCACCTACAGATATAAAGGTCACAGCTCTGCTTCCACTTGTCCATCCAGACCACATCTGTGCCACCAGTCTAATTGTCTTCCCGTCAGAAAGAGAGTCTGGTCCAACAAGAAGCTGACGGAATATACCAAGATCCAGGTCTACAGAGCTTGTGTCCTCAGTACACTTCTGTACTGCAGCGAGTCATGGACTCTCCGCTCACAACAGGAGAGGAAACTGAACGCTTTCCACATGCGCTGCCTCCTGCGCATTCTCGGCATCACCCGGCAGGACAAAGTTCCAAACAACACAGTCCTGGAACGTGCTGGAATCCCTAGCATGTATGCACTGCTGAAACAGAGACGCCTGCGTTGGCTCGGTCATGTCATGAGAATGGATGATGGCCGGATCCCAAAGAATCTCCTCTATGGAGCACTCATGTAAGCAAGCGCCCTACAGGTAGACCACAGCTGCGATACAAGGACATCTGCAAGAGGGATCTGAAGGCCTTAGGAGTGGACCTCAACAAGTGGGAAACCCTGGCCTCTGAGCGGCCCGCTTGGAGGCAGGCTGTGCAACATGGCCTTTCCCAGTTTGAAGAGACACTTGGCCAACAGTCTGAGGCTAAGAGGCAAAGAAGGAAGGCCCATAGCCAGGGAGACAGACCAGGGACAGACTGCTCTTGCTCCCAGTGTGGAAGGGATTGTCACTCCCAAATTGGCCTTTTCAGCCACACTAGACGCTGTTCCAGAACCACCTTTCAGAGCGCGATACCATAGTCTTTCGAGACTGAAGGTTGCCAACATACTGGCTTTGAGTTGGCTCAGTACTTTTCCTAGAGTTCCTCTCTCTGAATGTTCATCTCCTGACTTTCCAGGCATGAATCCCACAGCATATCTCTCCAAAACAGGGTAATCCCCTCCCCTCCCTGTGTTAATGTATCTTAACTAAGTAATGAATGTTTTTTTTTTTCCCCCTGAATAAGTTTTGAGAAGATCAATATGTCACCATAAATAAACCATACTTTCAAAACGTTGACCCTTCACATAGATCGGAAGAGCATTTCTCTACAATGAAGTAAGTGAGGAACCCATGCTGGGGTTTGTCATTATCCCCTGCTTTCTGCCTGCGTCCCCATTCAATAGTTACACTTTTATTTTTGTTCTCTTTCAGAAAGAGTTGGGTGGGGGGAAATCCTCCAAATGGAACGAGCCAAATCTTTTTCAATTCACCCACTGTGTTCGCGAGCCAGTAATGTTAAAAACCTACCTGAAGGAGGGAAACCTACTTTTTCAAAGGTCTCCATTTGAAAACACCAGCACTTTCCATTTGTCTGCATTGGCAGGAATATTCTCCAAGAAAATTTAACAAATTAGTAAGGCATAACCTGCCTCTTTGGGGACTCTGTTCACTTCCTTAAATCAAGCTGTGCTTCTCTAACTTGACAGTTTTAAACAAAAACTTGGAATACTTTCGGCACACGCTGGAGCTAAACTATATTTGGTCTTTTCTTTCCTGCCATTTCTCTAGGCTGCTTCTTAAAGGATGCCATTCTGTTGACTTCTTCAATTTGGATGCCCATTTCCATTCGCTCCTTGACAGTAGCTGCTTTTCAGGCCTGAGTCAATGTTCTCTCTTGGGCCCCCCCTTCCTCCTTGAACTTCCATTTTGGATTATTCACCTATAAACTGCCCCAGGTACTTCTATAGCTCTGGTTTCAAACTGTACCTGGGGAAAGTGATTCACATGCTCTATTCAATGCATGCACAGTGACTGTCCCCAGGCACAGTTGTAAATTCATAATGAAGAGCACACATTGTGTTGCACTCCAGTCAATTCAGGCAGTGTTACAGCCCAATCCTAAGCTTCCTGACACTGCTGGCTACAGTGGCACCAAAATGGCCACCTTTGTATCCTGCAGGGCCAAGGAAGCCACCAGAGGTCTCCTAGAGGGAAGGGGACATTAGTCCTCATACCATGAGTAAATCCCCAGCTCCCACCAGCTAAATCAGTGGCACAGATTTGAAAAGCCTCATGTCGGGCTTCCAAGCCTAACACAGGGCATAGGATCCAGTGAAGGAGGCCTCTGATGGTCCCATCCTCTCTTGGGCCAGTCCCTGTTCTGCCCTTGCTCCCCTAACCCAGGAACGCCTTCTCCCACCTTCCTGCCACCCTCCCCACATTCCTGCGCCGCCCAGCACTTATATTTTCACTGCCACTTTGCCAAAGCTTCCTCCATGGCATTGGCGTGGTCGCAAAGGCGTCCCCATGTGCACCACTTACTCTGCAGGTGCAGTGAACATGCTTTATGGAATGCTCTCGACACCCAGAGTCAGCGCAGACGCCCATGGGATTGGACCCTGAATGTGGCATGTTCATGGAGCAGACTGAATCTGAGAGAGTGCTTACAACAACCTTGCGATGTAGTCCATACTGAAGGTTGAGGGTTAGGTTGAAGTTATGGCTTACAAGAACCCTACAATGTATGTACAGGATTTCAGTCTGAAAAGTGGCTTACAACAGCCCTGCAATGCAATTCACTGCTAAGAGTGCAGGTCAGAGAAGGAACTGAGGTTGGTAGCCAAAAATACCATCTGGGATTACAGTCAAGGTCTGACTGGTAATATTGCTGCTCAGGCTCTCACCCAACCCAAATCATGCAAGCGTGTTTTGCTTTTAAATGAACCTTGAAAAAGTTATGATGTTTTTCAACCTGAAAACATGCGCCCAGACACATCTACATCAAAATCCTGGATTTCTTCATTGATTCTTGTGGCCAACTATGAGAACCCTGGACAGAACTTTAGTCTAGCAAAAGCAAGTCTGTGTTGGCAGGTTGTCCAAAAAAAGATGCTTTTTTGGAATGAAAAAGCTGCCTGAGTGACGGAGGGGGTTGGTGTGGGTTCTGTGGGGCCACTTCAAGTTAAGTGTGAATGAGATTCCAGCAAACATTACAGCTACTCTGACCTCAAGGAAGAACAGCAGTTCTCTGCATATTTACGTCAATGTCCTGTGCATTCAATCAGGGCACTCCCAGATAACTGTGAAATGTGACCTTACACAGCTAGACAACCAAAAAAGATTGTGATTTAAGCATGCTGTGGAGAATTCTTGTTTTGCGCTCTCTCTCTCTCTCTCTCTCAATTTTACTAAACTTCTATGTGGTGAGTTGTGTTTTTTTTTTAATGTTTTTACTGCTATTCTCTTAAGAATATTTTTTTTAACTCACCAATGGGGCTGATGGAAAAAAGCTGGAGGCATCGATTAAGCAAAATGGAGTGTGTTCCCTAGCTGCTGAGACTGTAGTATTTTCAAATATTCTTTTAATGTTTTAGCATAGAATTAACTGGGAGGGGGCAGAAGGAACACAAAATGAACAGCTGATGGAACACTCTTTCATTTGCTGCTTAAATCCATTCAGAAATACTGGAGTGCTCTCATGCACGCTTCATTGGGAGCAAGTCACATTTTGTTCAATTGGGTTTTTTCCTACTTGTGCTTAGGGTTGCAGCCTTCATAATGCAGTGCACATGACACATCATGTCAGGTTGTTCTTCTGCATTCTGTTGTCTTGTCTTGGCACATGAGATGAACATACTCTCCAACATTTCACAGATGGAAATAGGGACACATCTGGATGGGTCTGTGCAAGTGGCATAGCTATGGGGGTGCGGAGGGTAGCAATTTACACCAGGCAACAAACTTTAGGGGGGCAACAAACTGAGCTTGACACTAGTGGCCAAAATTGTGAAAACCTTGGTAAGTACAAATAATACTATCATGTTATATATAATTGAAAAGGTAATTTAATGCAGAATGCAATGAAACAAACTATATTAACATGTCTGTATTTTATCAAACGTTATGAACAAATCACTAGAAAAGGAAAACACAACTGCTTTATGTAGAAAAAAGTAGATTTTCTTAAAACTGCTCAATGAGACTGATTGTTCCAAGAGCCAATGAGGTGTTGTTATGACACAACAGGGAACTGATGAGGTGTCTCATTTCCATGTATCAGAGCTAATCCTAGAACTCTGATTCAGTTGTGAGAGTGCCATCAAATTGGCCACTGGTTTTCTTGTTGGTTAGTGATTTGCTGGGTGACCTGCACTGCTATATACTTAAATAAATAAATAAATAAATAAATAAATAAATAAATAAATAAATAAGGCTGGTGGGGCACCAGGACAGCTAGGACATGTATGTAAAGAAAATTTTTATAGATGAAACCTTGGTATCCACGAGACACCCCCCCCCCCGGTACCAAAATCTATGGATACTGAAATCTGTGGATTTGGAAACTTTAACCCTCCAAACGTGACTGTAGCTCTACTCTGGTCATGTCCAGAGGGTATTCTGAGGGCCAGGGAGGCTGTGCACAGCCTCTGTGGCCCTCAGAATGACTTCTAAGGCCTTGGGGAGATTTTAGAAAACTGTGATGTTTAAAGGCCTTATAAGGCCTTCAAAGGGCTGGGGAGGGTGGCATGAAACAGTCAACATTGAATGAAAAATTTTAAAAAATCATTGACTTGAGTTAAGTAAAATTAACTTAAGTAAAATGTTTCGCTTAACAATGAGGATACCCCGTCGTCAAGTGTTTTCATCATCATCATCATCATCATCATCATCATCATCATCATAACAATAACTAGGTATTTATATACTGCCTTTCTGGTCATCAGATTACTCCTCTGACTTTATTCAAGGTGGTTTACATAGGCAGGCATTTCTAAATCCCTTAAGGGGATTTTTACAATCATAGAGGCTCTCTCTTTCAAGAACCAACAACGTTTCAGAATGGTTCTTCCTGGTTTGGTCTCACTTCTGGCCTCCAGTTCTCCCACGCAGGCTGACAAGCAGCTCCATCTTTCACATAGAGGGCAGCCAAGACGCTTCTTGCTCACACCAAGAGCAGGTGGAATCACTCAGCTGGGCTTGTCAGCTGCTTCAAGTTTCTCAACATTCTCAGTCATTCAGGGAGCTGCCGGTGTCCTCAAACTGGCGACCTTCTGATGTTATCTTTGGGCTAATGGAGGCTCTACCCTCTAGACCAGACCTCCTGCCCAAGGTCAAAAAATGTCATTATGCTCAAAAAATGTATTTTTCTGTTGGTGGTGTTGATGTTAGGAGGCCCCAGAGGCCTCTTCTGGGTCATGCAAGGTCACCACGGACCTCAGAATGGCCCGCAGTAGCATATGGAATCTACCTCCGGTTTACAGAAGCAAACCGTAGCTTTCAGTAAAACTGGAAGTAGCTTTCACTTCTGTGAGCCATTCTGAGGCTGATGGAGGCCGGCCATGTTCCAGAAGAGGCCTCTGGCACCTCTTCATGACACCACCAACACTGCCAACATAAAGGTAAGAAGTTTCATCTACTGTACAATTACTTTTACTGTACCGTAAACCAATGACGGACTATGGTCTGTCAATGGTCAGAAAGTTGCTAAGAGATATACACCTGTATCATCATCATCATCATCATCATCATCATCATCATCATCATTCCTGACATAGTGCTAGGTGCTGAACAAGTCCCTGTAAATGGCTTGGGGAAAAAAGCACAAAAAGTTAAGAGATGGGAATAATAAAAACAAAAATTAAAAGAAAAAGAAATTAAAGTGCCATAACTGTAACTGGAAACTTTTGCTGATGCTTGATGTAAAGATTGTTCTCCTGCAGAATAAACCAAAGAAGTTGCTGTTAAGAAAGGGGAGACAGCAGCAGCATGACAATGAGAAGGGAAAGCATTTCAGCTGGAAGAGAAAACCAAAGCGAGAGGGCAATATTAGCCCTCTTAGTGAAGGAGAGATTCAGGGTTTAACAAGTCAAACAATATCAGAAGCATCCAGGCTATGATCTGGAGTAACAAGTGATCATGGAACAAAGAGGGCATGGAGAGCGTTTGATGGTTTAAAAGTAAGAAGCAATTTGCACTGAATGCAGGAAGAAAAAGGCCATGAGTGCAAAAATGGTGAATGGGAGGGAAATTATCATAACAAGAAGCAGGAGAGACAAAAAAAAAAAAAAAAAGTACCTTGCAAGGGAAATTTAACAGAAACCAGAAGCTGAATACAAAATGTGCAAAACAGGAAGTTGGGTGACAAGAATATTGCAATAATCAATGTAAGAAATAATGAAAGCCTCCACCAGAGTTTTGGCAGCATCCACAGACAAAGCTGAACAACTCATACAAATATTATAAAGAAAGGACTGACTGGAGTTAGCAACAGAATTAGTCTGAGTAGAAAGAGACAAATCAAAAAGACAATCAAAAATAGATGTATATATCAATATTCAAAGTGAAAGAACAGTTAGATTTAGGGGGAGTGACTCAACCCTTCCTTTTAGACATGTTCAGATTTCGATTACAATTAAACAACCATGTGGAAGTGGATGAGTCTCCAAGCATTTGAAGGAACAGAAAGAACTGTAGGTTCTGTGGGCAGGAAGTCTGGTCTAGAGGGTTGAGCTTCCGTTTGCCTGAAGATAACATCCAAAGGTCGCCAGTTCGAGGCCACCAGCACCGTGAATGGTGAGACCTTGAAGCAGCTGACAAGCCCAGCTGAGTTATTCCACCTGTTCTTGGAAAGATGAAGGAGCTGCTTGTCAGCCTGCATGGGAGGAATCTGGAGGCCAGAAAGTGATAACAGACCATAAAAGATCCATCTGGAATGTTGTGCAGTTTTTGAAAGACAGAACTTTTCTTCAATTGTAAAAATCGCTACGGGGTTTTAGAACAGCCTGCCTATGTAAACCGCCTTGAATTAAAGTCTGAGAAGAAATCTGACGAACAAGGAAGGTGGTATATAAATGCCTGTAAAAGAAAAAAAAAAAGGTTGTAACGGAAGGAATTAAGTGATGGAACTCAGTATCATTGGCCTACAAAATGCTATCGTAAAACAAAAGACTAGTAGAAGAAATGGACACGTCTGAGCATGCTCAGAATAATCTACGCCTTATGGATTAGGTCAGTGGATCCTAAACTGTGCACTATGGCACCCTGGTTCAGTGGTTCCAAGGTTGCTACAGCACACTCGCATGGCTTCTTCCCAGCTCGTTGGGCCAAGACGATGCAAAACCTCACAAGATCCGAGTTAGCACAGATTGCCTGAGTACTTGAGAGATCTTGCTAGAATCTCACGTGATCTTGACGATCTTGGCTTGGTAAGCTGGGAAGAAGAGGTTGCATGGCGCCCTTGTGAGTGCGAAGGGTGCCACGGTGAGTTTGGGAACCACTGGATTAGGTCTACATGGTTTTCACAATCATAAGCATCCGTCTTTGATGCTAGTTCTCCCTCTTTACAAAGTATGGATGTTTAGGGGAAAGGGGGAGTGTCAGAGAAGGCTGGCTGGCCATGAGCTCCTTAGCAGCGGGGACCAAATGTTAGTAGAGCTGTGAGCTTGCCTCATAAAGGGGCTCAGCAGGGAAACCCTCACACTTGTCATTATGAACTCCCCCATTCTATATTTTGGGCGAATCACTCATTGAAACCTCTGTGCCGCAACCTGTACTGAATAACTGTAAACACAGCAGTGGGTGTCTATCCTTTTGCTGCCCTTGTGATTCCCTAACCTGAAGCAACTACAGTATACAGGTGCGTCCCAGTATCAGTGGGGGTTCTGTTCCAGCCCCCCTGTGGATACCGCCCCTGCTTAACCTCCGTGCAGTATTTTTTTTTAAGAAACAAAGCTACCAGGAGGTAGCCTGAAGTTCGCTATGAGCTGCTAGGCTCATTTAAGGAAGAATTGACCTTGTTCAAGGAAGAATTTTCACCTGGGTAAACCTTAAAATTGTGCTAATGGATGTGTGTATGGGGGGGGGCACGGGGTCCTGTATGCACAGATAAGTGAATCCGTGGATGCAGATTCCACAGATACGGGGGCCCCTATGTAGAGAACCTCTTTGTTTCATTTCTGCTACAAAAAAAGTGAAAAGAGTAACATGCTATAAAATAATAGTTTGCATTTCATGGAAGATTATATAGGGTTATGTTTATCAGTTGTCTTCGGAGATGGCATGGAATTCTATCTTGCCCCAAGCTTGAGTAGTTCGAAAAATATCAACAAGACAACAATGACAGCAAGTGTGTGTGTGTGTGTGTGTGTGTGTGTGTGTGTGTGTAGAGAGAGAGATATTACTTAAGTTATTTCTGTCCCACCTTTCCCTGCACGTAATCTAATGCAACCAAGTAGGGGAATGTGCTGGAAAAGTGACTCTACGTTGCTAATTAAAACTTTATTCCATACAGAAGTTTAAAAGTGGAATTTTCCTGCTCAGTCTTTCATGTTATTTCCTGACAGTTGGCAGAGAACTTCAGAGACTAGGTTGAACTGTCAAAATAATTTATATATATTAAATGTCAACACAACTCAGGAGGAAGATAAAAATTTGCTTCCAGGGTGACATTTATATGCCGGCTCTTGATTCAGATATGCAGAGGTAGCAAGGCACGTAACCGATGAGGAGTCACACTGCATATTTCTAAACATGATGTCCCATTTATGTTCAAAATGATGTGGACCTGAATCAATTAGGAGAAACAAGTGAGCTCCAAGAAGTATTTTTAAAGAGCTGGTGAAGTTGCTTAGTAACTGGATGCCGTACTTCATCTCCCAAAAGGGCTGTAAAGCTGTCAGCGGCCTTAATGGAGGAGCTCCCTGAGATGAATCAATCCTCCTGTGCTTTGTCAAAGAACAGGGGGAATATCAAACAACAGACCTCAATGCCAGCAGTTGTAAATGTCCTCCTAGGAATATATGCAAAGGACATTAAGCATGTGCTCTTTGACACTAAAGCAAGTGCTTTCGTATCAGAGGGGTTATTTCATTTAAGTTGTCCTGCATCAGAACATACTCCACTGAATACATCCCCATTGGGGAAAATTCAATCCAGTTCTCCGAGCAATGCTGACGTCTGCTTTGTTCTGCATTGACAATCATCTATTGGATGTAAACCATCATTCGTGGGGAAAAAACACCCTTTTTCCTTGTCTAATACCTCTTTCTCTGAGTCAAAGATAAGACTATAATGCAGAAACATAGCTGTGTTACCTTGACAAAAGTGCCAGGCACCAATTTATTATTCAGAAATAATTTCTTGGGCATGTTCCATGACCAAACGGAGATTCACATGACATTTTTTCCTACCTGTGAAGTACATCTCCAGGGCGGGGCCTGGGGGGCGGAGCCTCGGGGGATTGTCAACTGGAAATAAGTCCCGACTGCAGTGGCGAGGACCACAAGAAACAGCAAAAAGGGGTTTGTAGGCACGTTTTAATCTGGTTAGCACTTTAACATTCATGGAGGGACTTGTTACTTCACAGGATCCCTGAATACTGTTATTGTCTCACTAAAGTCTTCTGCACCTTCCTTATGGTGTCTTGAGTCCTTGTTGTGTCACAGGTCTCGAGGGTGCTTAGCACGAATAGTGCCTCTGCTGGGAGGTCCTGGCCCCAGGTGAAGATGGAGGTGGCGGGGAAGCCACTGGTCATCGCCCGCTGGGTCGCTGGCCCCAGGAATGTCCCTCACTGCCCCTGAGCCTCTGGCTGAACCCCTTGCCTTCTCTTCCTGTTGATACTTGGTTGCTCCCCTGTGGTCAGTTGGGATGACCTCCTGAGGTCTCCCGGTGTGAGCCCTGGGGTCCTTCCCTTAGCCTGTCTCGGCTCCGTGGGGTTGTGCTGCTCCTCCCCCTGGTCCAGGATGCTCCTGAGGAGTCCTTGCCCCAGTCCCCTCTGGCAGGGTCCCCTGTAGCAAGCCACGGGGGTTGCACAGGTCTCCCTTGCCTGTGCTCCCTCTCCTCCCTTGCTGGGGAGCCCAGGGAGGCGCCACCTCCCGCCTTTGCAGCCAGGCTCCTTACGAACCCAGCATCAGCCCCACCAGACTCCGCCCCTTCAGGGAAGTGGGCGGGCCCGAGATTTTGCGAGATCTTCTAGGATGTGCATCAGTTCTTTGGCTGCTGAAGTCAAAGGGGGTATGGCAGCTGGTACCAGAGGGTATAGTATCCAGCACAAGTCACTCATACCAGGTCCTGCTCCATCGCACCTCAGCACTCCCACTACTCCCCTATTATACCCCATTCTGCCAACTCACCTCCATTGACCCACTGTCGTGCTCCGGCCTCCATGGCCTCTCTGGTTGCGACCTGGACGTGCACAGCTCAACATGCTCCTGGAGCACCCTTCACGACAGCCAGAAAGTGCATCCCATCACCAGAACATTAGTACCAGTTGCGATGATGGCCCATAGGATTGGCCGGTTAGAAGTGCTGAACCTGGAAGAACAAGCAAGTCACACCTCCTGCTTCCATGTTCAGATATCTTCTCTGTGTGGGAATATGTGTGCTGCCTCTATATGGGGAAGTTCACAAACTTATTAAAGTTTACATATGAAAATAGGAAGCGCACCATAGTTCTGCCTCCTCGTTTACTAACACCGTAATGTTGAGCACTTGTGGTTCTGCTAAAATTCATTCCCCTTTGTGCTGTCTTCATTCTATTCTGTAAAAGTCTGATGTGCAACTCCTTCTTATGCACTTTATAATTTCATTGTTCTTTCTGCCTGATTACTGAGCACCACTCATTAAGTTCCTTTCACGAACCTTTCTGCACAATACTTGCTTCTTTTGTCCTTCACCCAGTTGAAAGTAGACCCAAAGAAGCTGTTCCTTGAGCTCTTAAATTATTATTCTAATATAGTGAATTATCTCTTTCATTAATTTTGACTGTTATTACTACATAGTTCCTGCTGATAATTCTGTGATCCTTTGTAAGTTGATTTTTTTTTTCCTATTCAGTGTTTGAAGAATTCAAAATGGACATGTGGAAGGAAAATTCAAAATGGATATATGGGATCCTCTTCAGGTGTAGAGTTGAGGAAGGAAGGCACAGAAACCTTGATATGACTAGCAAAAGTTATTTTTGGCAGGGGGATCCATACATCTCAAATTTGTCACCATATTTTGCTTCAAGCAACATTTAAAGTGAATTTGGAGGTTCCTTCTAAGGTGAAATGTAGGAAATTTTGAGAGAAGACAAAAGAAGTCCTGATGTGAATGCCTTGGTTCTCCAGTGTCCCCCATAGACCCCCAGTTCTCCAGTGGCTCTCATACAGCCCCAGTTCTCCAGTGGCTCTCATACACCCCCAATTCCCAGTATTAGTAAATGGCAAATTATTTTTGTCCAAACCCATGATCTTTATTCCATTGCTAGGATAAGGATCTCTAGAGCTAGCTCTCTATAGGTTTCGGTGCCAGAGATCCAACCTTTCTTCTTGATTCTCTTTACAAATACATGTCAACGCTCTTCAACTGTTTTGTACCTATTTGTCTAAACCACTTTTGGCAGTATTACTTCATCGCCTCCTCTTTTCTTTGCTTCCCCCAGGTGGTTCTGATCTTGCTTCTCTTCCAGCTTCCCTTTATACTTTTTTCCCTGGGAGCTGTTATCAAGGTTCACCGCTTCCACAGATTCTATGCTGATGATCCTCAGATCTATTTCCCTGATCTCTTGTCCTCTGTTCAGATTTGTATGTCTAACGGTCTGTCTAAAAAATTTCCTCAGGATGTCTAAAGCATCTTAAACTTAATATGTCAAAAATCGAACTTCTTATTTTCCCCCTAAACCTACTCTTTCTTCCAGATTTTGGTCTCCATTGGCAACACTATTATCTTTCCTGTCACTCAGACACATAGCCTCAGAGTCAGTTTTTCCCCCATTCTTCACTTCCCTTTCCATGTTCCGTCTACTGCTAAATTTTATAAGGCTTTTATATATCTAATGCACATCTTTTTCCTTCATGTGCTATTGCTAAAGATTTCATTTGTCTTTTCATATTATTTAAGAAACCTTCACAATAATTTCTCAGCCATCACAATGGGATGGGTATGGGGGTAAAGATGTCATTGCTTTTGAGCCCAATCCTATGCAACTTTCAAGCACTGCTGCACCCATGCCAGTGGGGCATGTGCTGCATCCTGCAGTGGGGAGACAGTCACAGAGGTCTCCTCAAGGTAAGGTTTCATCCCTTACCTGGGAACGTGTATTGTGCTAAAAAGCTGGATAGGATTGGGTGGGATCAGCCTCCCCCCCTTCATTTCAGCAATTGTTTTAATTTATGGGGGCTACCTATGGGGACAAAAGTGAAACCTTACTTTCACTCTGAATTAGCTTAGCTCTGAAGCCAGATTCCTTTAATTACATGCAGGGGAAAGCTTGTCTGAACAACCCCTCTATACACACTGAGAAATCTACATGCAATATGCAGAGACAGCATTTTCAGAAGGGTGGTTTGAATGAACGACCCCTTCCCTCCTACTTAAGGAATTGGTCATAGACTCCCTAGAATGTGAGGTGAGGGACCAGTGTCATAAATGTAGAGAAAAAAAATGGCAGTGATGATAAACACATGAGCCTTAATTCAACCAGGACTCTCTTGCCTTGCATCCAACTCTGCACCTTTTAACCTGAGACTAGTAGTTAAAAACAATGCCAATTAACAATTAAAAACCCTTCCAAGTACCAATTAAAAATAATTTCAAGGTTCACTGAACAGCAAAACAAGGTTTTTTTTATTTCCCTGTTTTTTTGTTTTTTTTTACTTGGATGAACAGGATTAAATAATGAAGTGGAGACTGAATGAACAGTGGTTTGTATTGAGATTGCTGATAATTCAAGATATTGGTTGCAATATATGATGATCAAATAGGTCAGTAATAAACCTGATTTTAGATGCAAATATGACCTTTGGTCATGGAAACTAAGGAAAGAATTTTGGGGAATTGTGGAGACATTTTTTTTTTACAAGTTTTATCATGTCTTGGGAAATATCTGATTGAGCCAATCCGTTAACAGTGCATCTTAGAAATGCTATAACCTTAACTGTGCTATATGACTGATCTCTTTGACTAAACTCCTTGGCACTACACAGTCCTACATGCATTTTGCTATCTTAAAAGTAAGATCAATTCTTGGGCATTTTTTGGGATGCTGAATCCAAAAATGGCATCGGTTTTGCCCAATTGCCTCTAGTTTTGGGGGTACGGCATAGCCACCTTATACACCAATTCAAGCAGCTTCCTCATTAGGAAGCCATGGTGTCGGCTTCCTCACGCGGAAGCTGCTTGAATCAGTATAGAAAGTGGCTCTGCCATACCCCCCAAATTAGAGCCAAATGGGCAAAACCGATGCCAATTGATAGTTATGTTTTATAACTTCTAGTGCCATCCTACGCATTCTGCGTTCACAGGAGCTTACTCCCTGGTATGTATGTCTCTGATTGCAAACCTAGTGTATTGTAAGCCAACCAGAGTTAGAGAAATGTAAAATATCTACTTTTGAGATAAATCAATTGCAGATGGTAGGACTTTTGCTTGACAGACAGGTCTCTGGGGTGGGGAGTTTGGCATGCAACTTCAGCTTATAGTTTCCAACATCATGTTATTAATAATATATTTCATTATATAAGTAATAATATTATTATTAATAGCAACATACCTTCCACAAAACTCTCCCGCTCACTTTCCCCCTCCTTATTCATCTTTCCACAACATATGTATTGTGTTGGTGGTTAAAAATGCTGTTGGGCTAAAATATGAGACTACTGGAACCCAAACCTGTACCTGGTTTATTACCTGCCTCCCAATTTTTATTCCAGCCATTGTTCTCACAAGAGGAAAATATATATTAAATATATATATTTAGTGCTTATCTCTCAGAAAGAATAATTAGTATAGGAATTCCTAACTAATAAAAGCACAGCAGTGGCATACAAAAAGGGTATGTGGGGAGAATCCCTGGGTGGGGTGAAGAGATCGCCCAAGATGTTTAACTTTTTTCAAGAAGAAAACTTATTTGACCTTGGTATGCCACTGAAGCACAGGTGTTATTTTTATTTTTATTTAATTATTTTTTAAATAAACCTTTTGCACTTAAAATTTATTACAAATATACCTGGAAGTGGCATCAAAATTTTTCATGAAACAAATCTCAGGGTTCCTTCCAAGGTATGGCACCTGCGAATTTTCAGGTGGGTTCAGTAAATGGATACACTCCCCCCCCCTCGCATTATTTATCAAATAAATGAGCATGCCTGTCTGTGATAAATAAGCATTGCACTGGACTTGTGGACAAATAATAGAAATTGCAAATGTGACAGGCTTTCACGTAGTGAGTTAACTAGCATTACAGCCCAATCCTAACTGGTTCCTGCTGGAGGGACGGGCTCACATGCTGTTACAAATATGCTGTAAAGAACCTTGCAACTGTGCGGAGGACACTGCCTCTGGCAGAAGCCTGCACCGGCAGGCCACCACTGTCATTGAAGCAGCACCTGCAGACCGGCGTAAGTCCACTGCTAGGCAGCTGGAAGATGGGAGATGACAGAACAGGGGAAAGGAAGGGGTGTTTTAGGGTGAGAGGAGGGTGGGGAGGAGGGTGGTTCAGGGCTGGGAGGGGGCAGAGAAGGTGGAGGAGGCCTCCGCTGCATCTTAACCCCCCGTCCAGACCTGAAAGCCCTACACAAGGCTACTTGGATCTGCACCAGCGATTGAACTGGCACAGCTCAAGTAGACCCATAGAAGCTGCTGGAGCTTGACAAATTATTCCTTACCTCAAGGAGACCTCCGGCTACCTCTCTGCCCTCATGGTATACAGTGGTGGCTGTTTCTGCACCGCTGTGTCGTACAATGGGTAGCCCAGTTAGGATTGGGCTGTTAATTGTAAGATACCTTTATAGGCTTGTTTAATATGATGGAAATGCAAGCCTCAGTCAATGGAACCATTATAGTTATGATATGAATAACCTGATTTAATTATTCATTATTTATTACTGTTTTACGCACTTATCGTTCTTGTTTATTTTATGACTGGATACAGCATACAACAACGATAGTGTTAGATTGATAAATTCTCTTTTTGAAGAGGCTAAGAATTGAGCCTAAGAAAGAAATGTAAGAACTGCCCTTTCCATGCAAGATTTTATATATGCTTTGGAAAAGCAGATCTATTCAGATGCAAAGCAGTAATAGCTGCCTTTTGTAGATATAAAATATCTACAATTATAAAATAAAAAAGCTTCTGTATAAAATAACTTTAAGGTTGTTACAAATTCAGGTGTGCTCTGGATATCAGAATTAAAGTCATGGCTCAAACGGTGCACTTTTTCAGCCATACGTACATATTATCTCACATACTGTTCTCATGTAAATTTCCCTACATGCACCCACATGTTACCCTCTTCCAATTTACGTTACCACAAAAGGAACAGTGTAAACCAGCAGTTCCCAAACTCCTTGAGATACCTTGAGTTTGGGAATCCTGATTAAACAATCAATCCTGAATCCTATTAAACAATGACCTAGATCTCCAAAGCTGTGCAACTGTATCCACACCCAAGAATGCATGATTATTGTTGGACAAACTTCTAAATTCAGAGGAGCTTCTAAGGCTTGCCCCGGCATATGCACCAAAAGAAAACAATGAATATTTC
Source organism: Tiliqua scincoides (assembly GCF_035046505.1). Classification (NCBI taxonomy): domain Eukaryota; kingdom Metazoa; phylum Chordata; class Lepidosauria; order Squamata; family Scincidae; genus Tiliqua; species Tiliqua scincoides. The sequence continues at coordinate 75,468,859 of NC_089826.1, forward strand.
ACTGGTCCTGCCCAAACTCATGACATCCCTAAAGTCCAACGAAGTGAACTGCAAAAAGAAAGAGTGATTGGATTCGTTTGGATGAATCCAATTCATTTGGATTGCTGGCCAACTGAATAGCAAAACTGTTAATGGGAAGACAAATCCTACTCTCCTTCTTTGAAACTGGGTCAACAAGAGTAGGCCCCTCAAGAGGCTATATTGATCTTCTCACCATACCAACCATCCTAGTAAAGAATGTTCCATAATGTTTTAAAATAAAACAGAATGCTTAAACAGCAACTCATCCCATCTGAAAGATAGTTTAACTTGTTTTGAAATTAAGTGGAGAGAGGCCATCTGAAGTGGGAACACATAATGGTTCAGTTAGAATTGAAACCAATGTTAAGATTGTAGGGAATCAATCTTAATTCAGCTTTTGAACACCATAACAAGTTGCATTTTGAAATATTAGCATCAGCAGTTACCATCCAACCAGTTTCACTTGCTTTCCTTCAAGTTTTCTTTAATTATTTGATGTACAGATTGAAACTGATTACTTATTCCCAGTAACCCACTTAATTTGTTAGGGCTGTCTAGACGTCTTTGCCAGTAACTCAGTTGAAATAAAAACCATGTGGTTGATCTTGGAGAAATGTTATTGAAATTCAAAGACTAACGCCAGTGTGGATTGCAGAGAATGCCCCACGATGTCGATCTATATTTGAACAAGTCACTGTCATAAGATGTGAGTCAAAAGTTACCCTCTATCATCCTTTAGCAGGTGAAAAATCATGTTTGGGGGAAAAAATTGCAGTAGATAATAATTTAATGAAAGATGATAGAAAAGACTGATGACATTATCATTAATTTATGTAGACTATCAAATGCACTACATTTTTAGGCATTTTTTCCCCAAACTGATCCTGTGTCTGTTTGCGTAATCATTACCCTGCACATGCCCGATCTCATCTGATCTCAGAAGCTAAGCAGGGTCAGGCCTGGTTAGTACTTGGCTGGGAGACCGCCTGGGAATACCTGGTGCTGTAGGCTTATACCATAGTCTTTCAAGACTGAAGGTTGCCAACCATAATCCCGTGTTAATTTTTACCCAACACGGCAAGTCAATGAAATTTATTTATACATTATTTTTGTGTTATTTATACATTAAATTTGTGTCATTGTCGACTCTCAAAACCCAGGACTGCAAGCAGTAAGTGGCTGAGTAATCAACTCACAGCCCAGTCCTGAGCTGCCTATCGCGCTGGGACTGCAGTGGCACCAAAACGACTGCCGCGACATCCTGCACACAACAGGGCAGCCTCCACCGCCTCCTCAGGGGAAGGGAACTTTTGTCCCCTTCCCCCAGGTATGGCAAGTAGCCTCACAATGGGGTTAATCGATTCTGCTGCAATCCTTGGACTGCCATAGAATCAAGAGCTTCCATGTCGGGCCCAAGGAGGCTCTGGAGGTGGAGAAGCGGAGCTGCTCCAGTCCTACCTCCCTCCTGCCCTGCTCCTTCCCCTGGCATGCCTCCTCCCCAACCTCCCCTCACCCTGGAATGCCTCCTCCCCACCTTCTCCCATGCCCTCACCTACCTCTCCGCTGCCTGGCAGTTTGGGTAACTGCAGAGGACGGAGCAGCAGTGGTCCGCCAGCGCTGAGCTAGCACCAGCGCTGGACCAGCACTGAGGGCTGCACGTTTGCCTTACGGCACATTTGCGACACTCAGCACAAGCAGTGGACCTGCACTAAGAGCTCAGGATTGGGCAGCTTCTCTTCAGTTTTGCTGGGTTCGAGTGCCTGCATGTTGTGAAGAGAAGACCGGACAGGATTGGGATTCTGTTGGTGTACCGCCCGCCCTGCTGCCCAACAGTCTCCCTGCCTGAGCTGAGCGGGGTGATCTCGGGGGTGGCATTGGAGGCCCCCCGCCTACTAGTGCTGGGGGACTTCATTATTCATGCCAAGGCCCCTGCAGCAGGTGCAGCTCGGAATTTCATAGCTGCCATGACAACCATGGGCCTGTCCCAGAAGATCTTGGCCCCAACACATACTGCAGGACATGTGCTGGACCTGGTGTTTACAGCTGGGCACGGGGGCAGTGATCTGGATGTAGAGGAGATCAAGATCACTCAGTTGTCATGGATAGATCACTTCCTGGTAAGGTTTAGGCTTGTTGCGACTTCCTACCTCCGCAGAGGCGGGGGACCGTTTTCTATGGTCCGCCCCCAGAGGTTAATGGATCCTGAAGGTTCTTGAGGGCTCTGGGGGATTTCCCCACTGCCAAGACTGGCGTCTCATCTGAGGCCCTGGTTGACCTCTGGAATGGGTAAATGACCAGGGCAGTGGATGAGATTGCTCCAGAGTGACCTCTGCCATGTCGCAGACTCAGAGCAGCTCTTTGGTTCACTGAGGAGCTGCGAATGATGAAGCGGCAGGGCAGGCATCTAGAGCGACGGTGCCAGAAAACTCGGGATGAATCGGATTGGACATGGAGTAGAGCTCATTACAGAGCCTATTCCGTGGCAGTGGTAGCAGCAAAGAGATTGTTCTTCTCTGCTACCATTGCTTCTGCTGACAACTGTCTGGTAGAACTGTTCTGTGTGGTGCAGGGCCTCCTCCATTAGGCCCCTCCAGTAGACCAGGAGGAATACACGGTCAGCCGCTATGACTTGTTTGCGCAACATTTTGCAGATCAAATCGATCGTATTCGTCACAACTTGGATGCCACATTGACAATGTCTGACGATGTCCCCTTGGCAACTGCTTGTCCAGTGTTGTGGGATTCTTTTCAGCTTGTACAGCCTGAGGATGTGGACGGACTCCTTTGGAGCGTGAGGCCATCTGCCTGCCTGCTTGACCCTTGCCCAGCTTGGCTGATAAGAGCTGCCCGTGGTGGACTGGCGGAGTGGACAGGGAGGGTGGTCAACTCTTCCTTGATCGACGGAACGTTACTACTCGCTTTGAAATGGGCAGTGGTTCGCCCCCTCCTGAAGAAGCCCTCCCTGGATTCCACGGTGTTGGATAACTACCGGCCAGTCTCCAACATCCCGTTTCTGGGCAAGGTAATTGAGCGGGTGGTGGCGTCCCAACTCCAGAGGGCCTTGGATGAAGCGGATTATCTGGATCCTTTTCAATCTGGTTTCAGGCTGGGCTTTGGGACGGAAACTGCCTTGGTCGCCTTGGTGGATGACCTTACGCCGGGGACTGGACAGGGGGAGTGTGTCCCTGTTGGTCCTGCTGGAACTCTCAGTGGCTTTCGATACCATCGACCGTGGTATCCTTCTGGGCCGATTGGCCGAGTTGGGAGTTGGAGGCACTGTTTTGCGGTGGTTCCACTCCTACTTGGAGGATCGGTCCCAGATGGTGGTGCTGGGGGATGCCTGTTCGAACCCTGGCCTTTGAGGTGCGGGGTGCCATGGGGCTCAATTCTGTCCCCCATGCTATTTAACATCTACATGAAACCGCTGGGAGAGGTCATCCGGGGGTTTGGAGTGGGGTGCCATCAATATGCCGATGACACCCAGCTCTTATCTCTCCTTTCCTCCACACTCCAGGGTGGTGGTTGAGGGCCTGGAGCACTGTCTGAGGATCTGGATGGGGACTAACAAGCTGAAATTAAATCCGGATAAGACAGAGGCTCTCCTGGTTCGAAAATCCTCGATGCAGGTGCTATACTATCGGCTTGCGCTGAATGGAGTTGCACTCCCCCTGAAGGAGCAGGTCCGCAGCTTGGGGGTCCACCTGGACTTGCAGCTGCTCCTGGATTCCCAGGTGGCGGCTGTGACCAGGGGGGCCTTCGCTCAGCTTCTGCTGGTGCACCAGCTGCGGCCGTACTTGGATTGTGCAGACCTGGCCATGGTGATCCATGCCTCAGTGATATCGAGGTTAGATTACTGTAACGCGCTCTATGTGGGGCTGCCCTTGAAGACGGTTTGGAAACTGCAACTAGTGCAGAATGCGGCGGCCCGTGTGGTTACTGGAGGTAGGTGGTTCGATCCTGTCAGTCCGCTTCTCCAGCGGCTGCATTGGCTGCCCATTCATTTCCGGGCCCAATTCAAGGTGCTGGTTTTGACCTTTAAAGCCCTATACTGCTCTGGGCCAGGATATCTTAGAGATCGCCTACTCCCGTACAATCTGGCTCATCCTCTTAGGTCATCAGAGAAGGCCTTTTTACAAGTGCTGCCACCTAGGGAGGTATGTGGGGCAGCAGCAAGAAATAGGGCCTTCTCAGTAGTGGCACCAATGCTACGGAACTCCCTTCCCCTTGAGGTAAGAATGGCTCCCTCTCTTGAGACTTTTCGGCGAGGCCTGAAGACCCTTCTGTTTAAACAAGCCTTCTGAGTTCTCAGCCTTTTTAACATCTTTTTAACATCTTTTATATTTTTTACAGACCTGATTCTTTTATGATTTGCTGCTGCTCTATGCTCTTTTTACCTGACTATTTTTTATCTGACTGCTGTATTTATTATATATCTTAATATGTTTTTATTTGTTTTAAATTATGTTTTTAATCTGTTTTAACCTGTTGTAAGCCGCCTTGAGTCCCTTCGGGGAGAAAGGTGGGGTAAAAGTAAAGTTGTTGTTGTTGTTGTTGTTGTTGTTGTTACAGACTCTACAGCTTAAGTAAATTCTGAGTAAGATGAGTACTCCTCAGAATGAAATCCCATTTCTATGGTACTATGGGGTTGGACTGATGGGGTTCTGCTCTGTTGGATCTAGAACTCTGCACCACCAAAATAACTGGCACAGACTTCAGAATCACCATTGAGGGGCTTGGGCTTTCCATGAGGGAAGGGAACAAAAGTCTCCTTCCCCTGAGGAGAACTCTGGCAGCTGCTGTGGTGCTACAGGATGCAGTGGTAGTGGCTTTGGTGCTGCTGCACTTGTGGCGCTGCTGCCTTTAGAACTGGCCCTGAGAGAGGTGGATCTTGGTAACAGTGAGGCACACTAAATCTTAACACCTATATCTCTGCCTGAACCTGCTCCTAGAGGAGCCTAGAGGCTCCTCAGACTTATGCCAGCCAAACAGCTGTCATAGGTCTAAGGAGACCCATTGGAGTCCAAGCAGCCTATGCAGAGGTAAGTAAAAACGTTTTTTACTTATTTTTCCTGGAGTACCTGGTCTCCGGCTGGCCCATGGATGCATGCTGCAGGCTAGCCCCGGATGGAACTGGGCCATTACTCCACCATAAGTGTGTATAGGATTTCAGAGCACTTCTTCCTAATTTCCTCAAGTTCCCCCCCCCCTTTGTTTTTTGTTTTATTTTTAAATTGTAAGCTATCTTGTGCATTCTATGCTGTCAAAGATTCTGAATAGTTTGGGTAATATGCATGTTTATTTCAATTTAATCAATTAATTGGTTAAAATGCCCAATCACAAAACATCTTTAATTGGTTGGCTTCCCTGCTAAAATCCTGCATGTGTAAAAAGTAGATAAATGTGCTAAGCCATAATTTCATAATGTAGAAGTCTTTTTTTTTTTTTTTTTTTTTTTGCATCTTTGGAAGGGAAAGGGCTTCTATTTTCATAAGTGACAAATGAATTTGATTGCCTCCATTATTTTCATATTCCATTTTGTGCTTTCTGAAAATTAGACCCTTTTTGGAATCTGTCTCATTTTGGCAGCCTAAAACTGAAGTGCTGAACATCATAACACATTCTTTGAAAATTAAAACAAAACTATCCTTCACATCTCCCTAAAAAAGAACCTCAGTTCGTAAGAACATGGCAACAGCACAGTTTAGGATTGGGCTGTCAGTCTCACTCCACCAAAACTAGAAGAAGTCTCAATAAGAGAGAGAGAGAGAGAGAGAGAGAGAGAGAGAGAGAGAGAGATCAATGCATGCACAACTATGGTAGACATCATGCAGATGTTCAGCTGAATGCCTGTAGGTCATTAAGCACTATTTAGACTCCTTTGTTCCTTAAAGCTTTTTTCATTTCTGTGTTTTTATCAGTGAAATAATGTCTCTTTTATTTGCCGCTTTTTGCATCTGTTTTTGACTGTACTTCTTGTACCTCTCTGTTTTAGCCCCCTCCAGTTGGTTTTTAAGAAAGGCAAATATTATTATTTTTTTTACTTAATATTGGCACCAAGGATGCTGTTTTGTGAATTGTTGTTCAATATTTTTTTACTTGTGCTAGAATTTTATCTTGATTGGTATTCTACATCACCTGGGGCATCATAGCAGGAAGTGCAACTCAAAAGCGTTATTCACAGACCAATCCCAACTTCCCACGCTGTGAGGTAGAGGTGCCAGAACAACCTCCACTGTATCCAGTGTGGGAATCGAGACCGCTAGAGGTCTCACCAAGGTAAGGGGGCATTTGTAAGCCCTAGAAGCTGCAGTGGGCATCAGCTACATCACTAGCAGAATTCTGAGCAGTCTCGTGTCAGGGTCTCAGACCCCGGGGGGGGGGGAATAGGATCAATGGTAGCAACTGCTGCCAAACCCACCCCCTGGGCCCATACTGCCATTTCTGCTTGGCAACACAAGTAAGCACCTATATAAAGTTAATGGGAAAGGAGACACAGAGAACATGGATAACCAGATCCATGGATACGGGGAGGGGGTTACCTGTATTTTTAAAATTAAAAGAAGTCTAAAATCTCAGTCAGCCATCTCTTTTAACTCATTCCCCCTCTGCCAATTACTTTCTATTTGCTGGGCATATTTTGTTTTTCGAAGGTTGCAGTATCCATTGTCATCAAAGACAGGCTCTCATCTCCTTTGGTACACATTGGACTATGTCTCAGACATTTTGCCATTTCCACAAGGGAATAATCAATGATCAAGATAACAATCTAGAAAATCCCCTGAGAGTACTTTGTTAAATAGGAAAGTTCAGCTGGGTTTATCAGATATAATTGAAATGTAATGACTCAAATAAAGATGTAATTTAAGTCATAATCACACAAAGAGAGTGCTTTAAAATATATATATATATTAAAAAGTGGGTAGCATGCTAGAAATGGGGATGAGTAGCTTTCTCCTGTTTTATTTCTTCTCATTTTGTGAATTCTCTTTGAACTCTGTTCCACTACTCCTTCATTTCACTTTAAAAGTGGATTTCTACAAATAATTCCAGAATTGGAACATTAAACAGTTTGCAGCAGCTTTCAGTTCCTACAGTTCATTTGCATCTTTTTTTTTCCTTCTATGAAGTCCTATAAAAGTGAATGTGATATGATCGTATATGTGACTGCATCAAGATTCTCTTCATGTAGCAAAGGTAGTACCTGTGTGGTGATAAAACACTGCAACAAAAGAATCTTGATTCAATTGAATATCCAATCAAATCAAGTTTTTTTTTGTGTGTGGTGTTTTATCAAAGCATATATTTGCATCATGCACTCTGGCTAAAAAATGCACAAGAGATAAGTCTATTCAGTCATATCATCGCAGTATTGCTTTCAGGCAGTGTTTCCATCAATGTACATATATGATGTTTGGACACATACAAATGAACTGAAGGAACTGACAAATGGAATATGGCATACTGAACATGGTCAGTGCTCTGTACAAAATTTGGAAACAGCTACAGGAGCGATAGAGGATCCCTACTACCCAATTTCACTCTGAAAACAGGACTAAGAACCCAATCTTATTCTCTTTTTTTTATCATTTATTTAACTATAATAAACATAAAATAGAAAAACAAATACATACATAAACAAAATTCTAATAAAGCAGCACGAGTGAAGCCAAAACATTCCCATACTTATAATCCAAATACATACAGTCCAAACATTAACAAATGCTAGTCTATTCCACTAATACTTCAAAATCAATCTTCAAATCCAAAATACCTCAAATCCCCATCATCTCTCTGATTCAAAAAATCAATAACTGGACTCCAATTGTTCAAAACATTTTATGTTGAATTCTCCCTAAGCAAAATTGTTAATTTATCCATCTCCACATAATCCATAAGTCTTATCCACCATTCCTCCACCGAAGGTATATTCATAGTCTTCCAATTTTGAGCATAAAGTATTCTGGCAGCAAAGAACCCAATCTTATTCTCTCTCTTTTTTTTTTTTTTTAATAATGCTTTATTTATTTATTACAGATACAGGTAAGGAAAATTGGATAGACTTAGGGCTAGGACTACATAGGTTACACACAAGGGTGGTGGCCATCGATTACAACAAACATTAATCCAAACGAAATTAATAATCAATACAAAAATTATCATATTCTTTAACCCAACTGGTTAATACTTTAACATTCCATATTTTTCCTCTAACCTTATCTATCCCATCATAAAAAAAACACTTCAAACTTTTACTTATACACTCTTCTTACCACTAAACTAGTCTCTAAAATAAAATCTTTCTTATCTGATTCTTAATTTCTAATATAACATCTAAAAAAGAAGTCTCCGATTACCATGGTATTACCTCCTTCAGTATCTCTTATAACATGTTATACATCATTTTCCATAACTATCCAATCAAAAAAGGCTTCAAATTTTTACTTATAGACTCTTCTTACCACTAAACTAACCTCTAAAATGCAATCTCTTATCTGATTCTTAATTTCTAATATCACATCTAAAAACAAATATCTCCAAATACAATAATATTATACTTCGCTTATCCATCACATATTTATTAACCCAAAATACAGGTTTAATATTTTCTCCAAAATAAATTGACATCTATAATTTATTTTATTTACCTTCTTTTTTATAAAATAACCCTTTTATTTGTCTTAATAAGTTGTCAATAACTTAATAATTTGTCAAATAACTTAATTTGTCTTAAGTTTACACAATACTTATATTCCAAAATTGCAGTTCCATCTAATTTATTTCATATATTTACCACTTTAATTTTCACGATACTTATATTCCAAATTCCCTTTTCATCCACTTTAATCTAAATAAAATATTTATCTTAATACCACTTAATTTCCGCAATATTTATATTTCAAATTTTCATTTGCATCTATTTTAATTTAATATGTTTTTTTTTAAAAAAATTCTATTTATTATTCAACCATTTTGCCTTCTTCTTATTGTTTACTTTGTACTCTATCTTATTGGTGTTCCCTCTTAGTCCTCCTACTGGTTCTTCCACTTCTTCTTAAGTCCCCCCTCTGTTTTTCTTTCTTCTTTTTCATTCTGTTATTCTTGAATTCAATCCATAAATTCTTCCTCTTCTTGAGACAGCTTGCTCTCTGAACATTTCGTCTTTTTTCTTCCTTAAGATTCCCAGTTATTATGACAATTGCTTCTTCCATCTCGTGTCCCATTTCAAAATACTCCACTTCTTTAACTTCACCTGACATCTGATCCATTCTTTTTTCTTCTCTATTGTTTATAATCTGTTCCTGCGAGTTTACAAGGGAGGAGCTTATTTGCCCAATTTGTTCAGAGAGTTCTCTGACTTGTTGCTCCATTTCTCTTCTAAAATCCATCAGAAAGTCCACCAACAAGGCCTGGCTTTCATGATCATCTTTTAAATTTTCAAAAGCCATTTTTATCAACACCAACTCGAACCACTTCCTTCAGGGCTACTTTCTAATTTTGTATCCAGGGCTACTTTCCAAATTTTTATATCCAAAAAAAGTCAATCAAATCCACAGTCAAATTAGGTTAGTATGCCTTTAAATGACCAAAAGAAGAAAAGAAAAAAAAAATTCAAGCCTCTTGCTGAGAAACCAAAACCGAAACCAGCAGTGTCCAGGCTTAAATAAAGGCTTTTTGCTGGGAAAATGAAGGTAGACTTTATTTCCTTCATTGAAGATTACTTATTTATTTATCTTCAGTACATACCATTAAAAAATATATATAATCTTGTACTTACTCCAGCAGGGGAAATACCAATTCACCTATTCCCCCCTCCCCCGGGTGGCTAATGGCCAGCGTGAATAATCTTGAATTATCTCCTCCTCCTCCAGACTTCTTACTTACAGTTCTCAGTAAAACTTTTTAACGAGCCAAGTTCACTCACTCTTAATAGCTTTTTTTCCTGCGATGTTATTATTATTATAATTTATTATTATTATTTCCAGAAGCACAGTTTATAGCATCAGGGAACCTCACAGAGGCTTCTGCAGGGTGCTGGTGTCACATGTGTCACAAAAAAACATGTGTCACATGTGTCACAGAGGTTTCCCCCATGTGTTCCTGGGTCACGTGAGGTTCTGTGAGCCTCAGGTGAGTAGGGGGGGGCGAATTTCTGCGTGGAAGGGCGGCGAAAGCTCACAGGGGGACCCATCGTGGACCTTTGTCCCGGGCTCAGGGCTGGGGAGGTCCGCTGCTGTAAACAGTATGTAAAAACTAGTAGATACAACAGATTAAACATTACTAGCTACTCACAGAAACCTAAGTGCAGATTCACTTAGGCATATTCAATATATGCAGAACTCAGGCTACAATCCTAAACATACTTACCTGGGAGTAAACTGCACTGAAAACAGTGGTCCTTACTTCTGAGTAGACATGCCTAGGGTTGGGCTGTCAGATATGACAAAGAGAAACAATTGTGGACTGATTATTTTTGTGCATATAAAAATCATAGACAGTATATGCTCATGCTGTAAAGAGAGAGAGAGTGAGGAAGGACACTTAACATTTACAGCTGTACATACACAGTGCTAGCAACTTCTTTTCATTAAAAGCACAAAACAGCTGTAGGAAAGGATGGATGTGGGAGTGAAACAGCATTATTTCTATCCACAGGGAAAAGAAAACTTACTGAAGTGTGGCCTATTTCAAAGCAGCAGATCAAATCCTAAGGTCATTAAGCTCTGCACAATGCCATTAAAGTAATCAAAGTTAATCAGGCAAGGCAATTCACTGATACAATTCACTGATATCAATGGGGAAGTTTCTTTAGGCAATTACTTTAAGCCATGGTTCTGTGAGAAGGGCTGCCAAAGCCCAAATGCACACAACAGCAGAGCCCCGAACCTCAGGAACAGGAAGGAAACTGATTCTCCCAGCTAGGTCTCACCTCTGTTATCAGATGTTAAAAATTCCACTTTGCCTTAGCTAATCTCAGGGGTGGAATTCCATTTCCAACATGGGAAGTTATGAATTGCAACATCTGAATTGCATTGCTTAAAAGCATGTCAATACAGAGTGCATTTTAGCATTTATATAGTGCAGTGGTTCCATACCTTTTTAGCATCAAACCCCACATTTTAGATACAACAACCTTTGGGGAACACCCCCCCCCAAGACCGGAAGTGATGCCATTAAGCAGGAAGTGACATCATTAAACCAGCAGGGCTGGAAGTGATATCATTAAGCAGTAAGTGATGTCATTGTTTTAACAAATCACACTTTATAAATAAATCACATGTTGCTGTGATGGATGAATAAGTATGTGGAAACAATGATATTCATTCAATGTCAAAGCTGTGTGATCAGTAAAAGTTTGGAGGGGGTTTTCTGGGGTGAGTTCAGCTTTGTTGCATGATTTTCATAGGAAATAATAGACAGTACTTGTAAAAAAATGTATGTAGACTGCCATATGTTACCAAATGCAACAGTTGTTTTCAGGTATATAGAAACACCTTGAAATTTTTTTCAAGGCTGAAATTGAAATAATTAAGAAGAGAGGGGAAAAAAAGAAATACAAAAGCAATAAAACCAGGCAGCAGCAGAGAACAAATAAAAGTCAACAAAAAGCCCAACAGAAATGTACGTTTTTAGCTAAAAATTGAGGACCCAGCTGAGAATGTAATTAGGATAAATGTGGCTCACTCACAAATGTGTCGCACTCAAGACTATTGAATAAGTTTAAAGCAGAAACTAGGTTAGAATTGGAGATTCCCTGATTTATAGCTCAACTCCTTTATATTGCATGAAAGCTTAAACTTGGGAGGGACGTGCACCCGTACTTACTAAGACAAAGCTCATATTTTTGGGGTGCACATGGTACTCCCTACTAGGCATGCCAAAACCCCATACCGCTTGCCTCTGAACCTACCTGAAACCTCTCCCTAATATAACACAATGCTAACCACCTTTCTCCACCAACTGAATGATCTACTTACTTTTAGACTGCAATCCTAACCCCACTTAACTGGGATTAAGCCCCATTGACTATAATGGAACTTACTTCTGAGTAGACATGCATAAGATTGGGCTCTTAGTCAGAAATAACCTGACCTACACTGTTTTTAAAGCTGCATCAGGGTGTGGAAGAAAAAGGAATCCTTAAAAAAAAAAATTAAGAATGTTTAATGCCATATTTAATCTCACAATGGATTAGGCTGTATTTAAAATAACTGAAATTCAAATGTGTTCAGGAACATTTACTATTTGGATAGGAAGGGAAGCAACGCCCTGACAATTTGTTTTATACAAGCAAGTTAAGATTTGCTTAGCCATACGTTCTGGGCTTATTGTTTTAAAGCCAAAGAGATGGTGTGAAAGAAAGAAAGAAAGAAAGAAAGAAAGAAAGAAAGAAAGAAAGAAAGAAAGAACACACACACTTTGCATGTCATAGTGTATTCTGAGTGTGCAAAGCATTATCTTGATGGAATCAAGCCTGCTTCATCAGTTCCAGTCCCACCTGTACTTGATCTGTCCCCAGTTCTACCCTTCCCCTGCCCAGAAACACCCCCGTTCCTACTTCTCCCTGCCCCTGTACCACTCAGAGCAGCTTTTATCTGCTCTGGCATCTGTAGTTTCTGATTCAGTGCCGGGGAGCGAGTGGGGACGGAGACACAGGCCTTTCTGCCAGCACAGCTTACTTATGAGTTGTTGCAAACGTGCAACATGTTTGCGACATTCTAGGCTGGCACAGCAGCTGCTGTGCTGGCAGAAGGTAATGTTAGGATTGCACTGTTAGAATTTATTGAGAGTAATGACCATGGTAAAACTGTGCAAGGATTTTCACATAGTTCTTTTCTAAGGATCTTCTGCTCAAGTTAAATAAATCTGCAAGCCAAAGTGATCAATGCCAAAATCTTCCGCCCTTGACATCCATATTTCATGCCATTGATTTTACCTAGGAGACAGCCTATGGTATGATATTTTTATCTATTTTGTATTAGGTTTGGGAAAAAGAAATTTATTTTCAGTGTCACAATGGCAAGAAGAAAAAACATAGTACAACATCAGAGGGGCAGGGGCAGTAGAAAAGCATAATGAAGCTTTTCAGTGTGAGATGCTAGAAAACCATCCTATTGAAAATGGTGTCATTTATTATCAGATTGATTCAGGGATGCAAATAACTTTCAATCCGAAAATGTCTCGAAACAACTGCGTTAACAGCCCAAGCCTATCAGGGCTGCCAGTGCCGCGGTACAGTAGCTCCGAAATGGCCACCTCTGTATCCTGAGGGGCCCAGGAGCCAGCCGGTCCGCTTCCTTACATCTGTTCTCTTACTCTGTGTCTGGACCAGGCAGCCCTTATGGGGCTACTTGGATCTGCACCAGCTCCATAGCTGGTGAGTGGCAGATTTGAGTAGCCTGTGTAGGGCTTTCAGGCACGGGAGGGAGGATTGGATGAGGCATCCCCATCCCTACCCTCTTGTCACATGGACTGGGCCCAGATGCCAGGGGTCTCCTCAAGAGTAGGGGCTCCTTGGGAGTAGGGGAACTGAGCAATTACTATCTGGATCTGGCCCCTGGGCAAGGGGTCTCTTTGGGAGTAGGTTATGAGATCTCAGGAGATCCCTGGCCAGTCACATGGCTGGAAGGGGTAGGACTGTCTGGGCTGGTTGCTGGACTTATAAGGAGCCCAGCAGGCTTAGGAAGAGGTTGCTTCTCCTTGTGCTCCTGCTTAGGGAGGGCGGCACGGGGAAGCAAGAGCAACCCCTGTTCTGTCCCTCTGCCTTTCCTTGGCCTGGAAGGGGTTGGAGAGGCCCCGAGCTGGGGCACCTGGCCCCCAACCCTGCCCATCAGCTGGATCACTGCACCCCAAGTGAAGAATTTGCTCCAGCCCGCCGGAGGGGCACCATCGACCCAGTGTCACTGGAGCATCGGCACCACGCTGTTTACCTGTGCCTCGGTAACATTGCTGGTCATGTTAAAGACTGTGTTGGGGGCTGCCGTGATGTAACAAGTCTCCCCTCATGAGTGTGAAATCCCTAACTCGATTAAATCGTCCATCTCAACCTCTTGTCCAGTCTCAGCATCTCCTTCCACAGTGGAGCAAGTTGGAAAGGCCCTCATCAGCTGGGAAGAAGCTCCGCCCCGAGGGAAGGAGGGGTGAGCCCTGCCTACGACACCCCTCCTGGGCCTGCTGTCCCCTGGGCTGCCCTTCTCTGCACAGAAACACCCTTCCCCACTTACGTTCTGCCCTCTCCCACCTGCCCACTGCTGAGTGCTGCACTGTCTCTGCCCAGCGCCCACTCTTTCTCCCACTGGCGCAATAGAGACCAGCAGCAACTAACACTGGGCCATAATGAAGTGCTTTCAGCATTTGTGTGATGGCTGTTGCCTGGGCAGCATGTGCAAGAGCGGTGCAAGAGCTGATGTGGCCCTCCTGCCAAAAACTTTGGACACCCCTGATCTAAGGGCACAATCCTGACCAGATCTACTCAGAAGTAAGTCCTATTTTGTTCAATAAGGCTTACTCTCAGGAAAGTGTGGTTAGGATTGCAGCCTTAGTTGTTGATGTTGGGCAGAAGCATTCTTCTGGACTTGACACATATTTGATACGTATATTTATTATATATTAACATATATAATTTATTTGTTATATATCATTCGAAGCATATTTTCATGCAGAATGCATTGGAACAAACTATATTGAAATATCTCTATTCTATCAAAGTTTATAGCCAAAAAACCAGTGGGGAGGGGGATAGAGCAGTAGTGCATCACCATGCCCACTGCATGGGAAGAGGTTCATCATGGGGGTGACCTACTGGCCTCCTGATCCAGGTGAAACATACCATTTAAAAATGAGTTTATTATAAGAGTGTGCAAGTTCAAGGTAAACAAAGGCATTTGTATAATTCTGGCATAGAAACTATGTGTTTGTATCTGTATATGAAACAAAAAAAGAGCCAGTTGCAAGACACTTCGTGGTTTGTTTGTTTTTCCTTTCTACCCCCCCCCTCCTCCATTTTTAGGACTCTAGCCACCAGGATTGGCTCTTTTAATTTGCTCAGGGTTTCAAAGTCCCCAAATTTATGCAACCAGTGAATTCAAGGTAGCAACTTCACTGATTTCAAACTCCGGGCAATTAGACTAGCAGCTTCAATAAATATCTTGAAGTCATAAAAGGAACCTTCTAACCTCCCTGAAGGAAGATAAAATCAAATCATAGAGCTTTGTTCTCAGTCAGGATGAAGCAGTATGTGGGTACAACAGTGGGCTTGTGAACCGGCCAGGATTATATGGTGGCACTCACTCCATACAGTTTAGTATGGAGTCAGTTAAGGTCACACTAGCCTACTCCTCTCCCTCCCTTGGAGAAGCAAATTCTTGCTACTGAAAATACCACATGATCCCAGATTGATTATAAGCCTGCAACCAGCTCAGTGCACACCCAGTGGCATTAACATGGGAGACAAGAAATAAAGGCTTGGTTCTTAGATAACTGGCTTGTCTTCTGCTGCCAATTACATAACTGGAGAAAGGAGAGTGAAAAAATATGTGTGAAAAATGAAAAATCTATGTGAAATTTAGAGTAGTACATTTTTTAAAATGGACTACTCAGACTCCAATACAGACTCTAACTGCTGATTTGGAACCCGCGGCTTTAACTAACTACAGGTGGAAACCGGAGCTGAGCTCACGGATGCCACCAGGGATGGCAGAGATGCTTTCTGGTGGCATCCAGGAGCCTTCTGAGGTCCATAGAGGGAGTGTACGGCCTCTATGATCTTCAGAACCTCCACCCCCAGAGCATTTGAATGGGTACTTCAGGTTTTCACCAGAAATCAGAAGTACCCTTTAAACTGCTCCAGGTGGCATTCTGCGGCCCATCAAGGCTGCACACGGCCTCTGTGGGCCTCAGAAAGGCTCCAAATGTGGCTTAAGTTTTGGTTGCAACTGAAGTTCCTATAGGTTGGCACCTGCGTATTTCATTATCTGCAAGTTTCAGTATCATGGGAGGTCTGGGAAATGAATCTCTGCAGATACCGAGGTTCCACTATATATATATATGCAAGAAATGAAGTCTACAAAACCAAATGCTGCGTGATGATTTCATGATCTCATTTTGTTTGCCTTTTAAGGAACACCCTACGGTGTTTGTTTTGAAAATTTGAAAATAGGCATGTAGCACTAACACCTCTAACCTGTTTAAATCACTGTGTGGTGGTGCAGCCTGGCCGGTGCAGCTACCACTGCATCCCATGGAAATATATGGCTGTTGGATGTCTCTTTGGGTAAACAAATGCTTGTCCCTTACTCCGGGGAAGCCCCAGAAGCCGCTATGGGGCAACTTGGACCTGCACCAGCAATATCGCTGGTGCAAGTCCATGTTGCTCCATGAAGGTGAATCAGGACTGGGAAGAGGATTGGGATTCAGCATGCACTGCCACTGAACCCACCCCTCTCCTGGGTTGATCCACCATCTCCCCTGCTTCTCCCTGCCCTATTTTTGCACCCCTTCCCCATTTGATCCCCCTCCCTGCCTCCCTCCTACCCGTGGTGCCAGCTTACCTGGACTAATGGATCTTTTGCCATCCACCATTGCACAGGAGACTGCTCTAGCTTCCCCGCCAGTGGAACTGCAGCATGCACCAGTGGGGGATGCTTGGCAACTGCCATAAAGTAATCCCGAAGGGTGCAACACCAGTTACACTGGTGGCCATGGGGGAGAGGATTGGGCTATCACTGTGTTATCTTGCGTATTCACGACAACTCCTGCAAAGAGTCATGTCCTAAACTGCTGTCATTGTAAGGCACAATAGAAATTTTTTTCTCAATAAATATGTCTCAAGTAGCAGAAGGATCCAAAGATATGATTTTCAGATGGCAGAAGGTTAAGTGATATTTACTGAGAATCTTGCCCACATCCCAATGTTCTATAAGTTAAACAGCCTGAGCCATTGTGAGATCAATACCAATTCCAAATAAAGTTCAGTGGACCACTGGCAATTGAAAAAGAAAAAGAAAAAAAGCTCTTAAGTATGCCATTCACAATGGCTAGTTTCCCTTTAGAATCTAATAACTTTTTCTCAGTTGCTTCATCCTGGAAACAGCTATTTGACAAAATTAGTGTGTCTACTTGTATCTCTGAATAGGGCATACATGCAACATTTCTCAGTGTGAAGCATTGCAAAATTGATGCCCTTCAAACTAGACCACCAGCAGTAATTGTCCGATATTTATAGTCATTAATTAAATGCTCCTTTACTCTTTATTAGTAGGGACTGGAAATGTCTTGGAAGCTACTCAAACTGGTCAAGCCATGCAGCTGCCAGTGCACTCAGGCCAAATCAGGTCTTTGACAAATTTGCAGAAATAAGAACATAAGAAGAGACCTGCTGGATCAGGCCAAAGTCCCATCCAGTCCAACTTCCTGTATCTCACAGTGGTCCACCAGATGTCTCAGGGAGCACTCAAGACAATAAGATACCTGCATCCTGGTGCCTGGTAAATTTTATCCTAGTAAATAGATAAGTAAATGCTGTAAGCTGCCATGGGAACCTCCTGATGAGGAGGAAAAGTGGGATATAAATACTTTAAATTAATACACATTTGGATGCCATAGATCAGTGTTCTTCAACCTTGGGGTTGGGATCCCAGTGGAGTCATGAAGTTGTGAGGTTGTGGCATCTTACAGGAATGAAAAAAAGTAGAAGACAACTAGACTAGAGCAACATCCAGGTAAAAGGGAAAGCATCTGGTGTACCTCTTCAGGTCCCAGGAGATTGTGTCCCAGTTCTGCTCAGGTTCTTAGCAGTTATTGTTAAAATAGCTTTCAGTTAGTGCCAGGCTTCATGGCAACTTTTTCTGCTGTCTCTAGTAAGAATATTTGGTTACAGTGAACAAAGCTGGGAGGGCATTACGAGGGTGGGTGGTAGGTGGATAGGGGTGGGATCGACAGTGGGATCCCCAGTCTCATTCATTCATTCACTCATACATTTGGGGTCGTGGCACGAAAATGTTTGAAGACCACTGGCACAGATGGTGTGCCTTCACAACCATGTGGGCTAGTCTACCTGCTGTGTATTTGTGTTTCACCTCCTTTGGACCAATTTTCAGCTCAGATTTGTGATCAGATCTGTCCTCGGTCTAACTTGGCTGTGCCATATGGTCCTAACTCTTGGGATCTCCCTAGATGCTCTTATGAGAACTATTTCAAAGCTGCCTTCTTAGCAAGGTCTTGACGTTTGAAGGTTTTGCTGCATCACAGACATGTGGGTGAGGTCCAGGCAGGAAAGCATTCAATATTCATGGAACCAAAGCATTGCAAGTCCTGAAGCTAATGCAGGCACCCACCCATATCCACAGATCTAGTATTTATGGTTTCAATCATCCATGTTTCAAAAAACCCCATTGTGCCCCCATCATGGAAATTGCTTATCGGCTTGGATTGGCAGGAATTCTGTTGCTGTTCTTGGGTCTCTGCAGTTCTTTGCTGACTGTAAAGTGGAAGCAATAAACAGAAAGCCAGGTAGACGGCTGAAAAGAGTGCAAGCTTCATGGTAAGCATCCCATTCTTTTCAGTTGCTTCCTGTGAGTACCTGCTTTCATTTTGAAGTTAGCAAAGAGCAAGGAGACCAAGAATTGAGACAGGAAGGCTGCAATCCGAAGCAGATGATGGGGAGGAGGGCTTGATGGGGGAATTTTTGAATGTTTTTGTAGGGTTCCCTGTGATTTCTGTAACCATGGGGAGCGGACGTATCCCTTGCGGATATGGTGGACACCTGTAATCATATTTTCATTTATGTTCTGCTCTTCTTCCAAAGTGCTTAGCATGGCATGGAAGAGACTATCCCATTTTTCCTGACAACACCCCTGTGGGATGGTTTAGTCTCTGAGCAGTGGCAGTCCTGGGGGGGCAGGGGGGCAAAAGCCCCAAGCACCGCACCTGTTGGCCCTGTTGGGGTGGCACCACCATGCCCGCCACTGCTCCGCCTTCTCCTGGCACTATCACCTGCACCTGCCCTCTGGAGTCATTCTGGGGGCAGGCAAAGCCCCATGCTGCAACTGTGGGTGCTCCGGAAGCCTCTTTCATAGGAAAACTTGAATTATTGTTTAAAGGTGCTCCAAAGGCCTCAAAGGGCTTTCATAGCACTTCGGAATGTCATGTGAGGCTCCATAGCAAAGGTAAGTATCCCAGGGGGGAGCATGTTGCGACCTTGTGCAGCACAGGGACCAGGTCTGCAACTGTCTGAGAGATACTGTTTTGCCCCAGGTGTTGGGTGGGCATCATAGCTGAGAGGGATTTGATGGCCAGTCTCTCAATCCGCATCCAGCTCTGTCTAGTAGACAACACCGGCTCTATACTTGTGACATTTGTTTTTGTGATGTTTTAAAACAAGTTAAGTGAGCCTGAATATGCTCCAGAGGGTAATAATGGCTGACAAGTCCTGAACTAATCCAACAGAGCAGGCCATGTGTACACCCTTGAGCTTGTGGTTTCACAGCAGCTGCTACCACCTGAGGTGAAGATCAATTCTGTCAGCTCCAGACTGAAAGAGCAAACTGAAGATGGTCAGAAACATGTAGAACATTACAGGTGTTTTACCACCTCAAGAACTTGGATTGCGGAGGTGTGATAAGGTGCAGTGCGAGGGGCCAGGCATCTTACATCGCGTTCAGCGCTACTTCATATTCAAATTGAATAAGTGGTTTTTTTCAAGGCAGTTCAACTTCCAATCAAGACAGCTGGAGAAAAATGTTTCTCCTTCTCCACAGCAACCAGAAGTCCAAAGGAGGCTGCAAAACAAAGCCAAGTTGAGAAAAACATGTTGTGCACCAGGTACCGCTTGTCTATTCTTCGGGATAATAACAAAATTGGCTTCTTCTCTCTGAAAGGATAACGAGGGCAGGTTGATCTGCAATCGGAAATGTGCAGGAACAGGCTGTTCTCCTGCATTGCCAGCACTAACCTGAAGTACCTTGTGAGGAAAAGCAAAAAAAAAAAAAACTAATTAAGGAAAACCATATACTTTGGTACTTAAACCAGAAACAAGCACTGACGGCAAACATGGTTCGCATTCTGACAAACTCTGCACTTGGAGAAGTGACCTTAAGCATTTTAATTGCTTCAGGTGTCTAACCCCTGGGTAAATAAGAGCTCCGACAGCTTCCCGTTGCTTCACGAGAGAGAGACAGACAATTATAGCCACATTACCAGACTGTAGCCAATTGGACAAAACAATTGCACGATGCCTCAATTGTGCCTGGGCTGATGAGAGTTCTTGCTTCCTCAGAGAAATGATCATACATGGGGTGGGGAGGGGGGCTGGTCCAGCTCAGGCTGACAAGGGGGTATTTTAAAAGCCTCTTTGTACTTTGCCTGCTCTGGAAACTCTACCTCTCACTGCATCTGCTACTTACAAAGGATTAAAAAAGGAAGTACAATGGGTGCCTGGTATCCTCAAGGGATCTGTCCCAGGAACCCCCTGTGGATACCAAAATCAGTGGATGCTGGAGTCTGCAGAAGGCAGGGTCATAACCCTGCAATTACTCACGTTAGGGCTATGCCAGTCCTCACTCTGTGGGCCTCCCCGCTTCCACAGAAGGCCTCCAGGATGTGACTAGAAACCACTTCCAATTTATATCCTTAACTGCTGGTAATGTCCGAAAGGTGTTCTGAGGTGTGGGGGAAGCCCATGAATTGGGCTGGGGGCCTCCCCATACCTCAGAACTAGTGTGCTTGAAAACGGTTTTTTAAATCACAGATTTTGTTATTTGAAAGGCAGAAAGAGTTGTTATGCGTTTTTATTCCAAGTTTTCGTTCCAAGTTCTCATTTGTATTTGTATTTGTTTTAAACATGTTAAAAGTGTACTAGGTAGGAGAAATAGGTGATATAGTATCAGCAGATGGAGCCACAGTGTTATTTCTAACTGGAAAAGTAATCTGTTTTAATTTCTGGAAATTATCTAAAACACCAAAATTGGATGTTTTCATTCGGAAATTTTAAACACAAAATACAGTGTTTTGTGTTTTAATTTGTTAAAATACACACACACACACACACACACACACACACACACACACACACACACACACTCTCACACCCCTCTCTACTCAGAACACCTCCTGCACGCAACCAAAAGTGGCTTCCTGTTACATCCTAGAGGCCTTCTGAGGTGTGAGCTTGGCCTCCTCCTATGGTGGATACTGAGAGCCCACTGTATGCTCCTGTCAACTACTGGGATAAAATTATGTTTACTTGGGTCTAGAGATACGTTCTGAAAGATCCAGAGAACAGTCGCTAACTACAGTGATCAAGTATGGCAATGCAGGGTTGTTTCGTAAGAAGTACATGTAGTAAGTGTGCAGATCTTATTCACAACCTGATATGAATGTGTGGAGGCTGTGGTAGAGCCAATGAATGTGGCCCTATTCCCCACCTTCACACATCCATTTCTACATGGATGGCTAAAATGTCAGTCCTGCAGGTAAACCCACCCTAATGGTGATGATGTATTTTGACTAATGCTCTTATTAGCAAATGTGTCCCATGTTCTTATTTGCTATTTCATAGAATGCTGCAGTAGAAGACAGGATTAGTTTAGAGACAGAATCAAGGGAGGAATCTAGGTCAGGACACTCTGGTCTTTGTTTTGTACTTTAACTACTTTTCATTCATATTTATTTTTCACATTTTTATAGCTCCATCCCTTCAGGAAGCTGGACGAGATGGGCCTTTGGCCTGATCCAGCGGGGCTCTTCTTATGTTCTTAGAATCCTATGTAGACCTATTTGGTCATTAATTTCACTAAACCGGGCAGGATTCACTTCCAAATGAATACATGTAGGCTTGGGATGCAACTGGCTTTATTCCTGGCTTCACGTCTTTGAATGCCATTATCTCACCATAGGAGTAAGTCTCTTCTCCAGCCTAAATTTTTGCTCAGGGTAAAATATGGATGAGATCTTCCATTTTTTTGTCTAGCCCCAGTGCAGAAAACTGCTAATTACTCAACGATTTCCGTTCACATTTTAAAATCATTAGGTCTTGCCCATTTCCATTTTTCTCCTAGCTAAGGAGGAAGCAATTAGAAGGAAGTGTACTGGTTACAGCTTTTAACAAGGACACTGCTAACTCAATTTCAGTTTGTTATTCGTCTCCAGATTCAATTAAAATAATTCTAGTTATAGGAAAAGTCTGGAAAGTTGACTAGAGTTTTTAAAAGCCCAGGAAATAAATCTCTCCTGATAAAGGCAGCAATCAGTGAGCTCCGGGAACATTCTATAGTCTGCAATCAGTTAAGTGCTTTGGAGTTAGAATTTATTTTCATTGGACAGATGGGGCACTGAAGATGCTAAACACAGCAGTCCCATGTTGAGTTCCTCCTCCTCTCCCTGTCATTATGGAAACGCATACAGTGATAGCATATCATGCATTTTCCTAACCTTGCCTCACCATCAATAATGGCCAGTAATGTGTGGTGCAGCAAAGTCTGTCGTGATTATGTCCTCTCATACATTTTCATTGCAACACATTACAGCAGGGTCTCCAAAACCCTGTCATGGGCCACATCCAGCCCTCTAGGGGATTTTATCCAGACTGTGTGGTTGCCCAGCCTCTCCGGGCTAAAAATAGCTCAAAAGATGCACTTTTGGGCCTCCCAACATTCAGCCAGTAGAGATGCTGAATGTACTGTAATGGAGTAACTTCATTCCATTGCACTGTATTATATTCAGCACCTCTAGTGGCTAAATGCAGCATATACCCATCTCAAATCGAATCCCCCCCTCTTCCCATGCAAATCAATTTTGCCTCCTTCCACCCAACCACTTATTATACTCTATCAAACTCTCAGCAAATGGTTTCTCCATGTATTTATTATTTATTTATTTTCCAGCCCTCGACACCATAAGAACATAAGAACATAAGAACAGCCTCACTGGATCAGGCCATAGGCCCATCTAGTCCAGCTTCCTGTATCTCACAGCGGCCCACCAAATGCCCCAGGGAGCACACCAGATAACAAGAGACCTCATCCTGGTGCCCTCCCCTACATCTGGCATTCTGACTTAACCCATTTCTAAAATCAGGTGGTTGCGCATACACATCATGGCTTGTACCCCATAATGGATTTTTCCTCCAGAAACGTGTCCAGTCCCCTTTTAAAGGCGTCTAGGCTAGACGCCAGCACCACATCCTGTGGCAAGGAGTTCCACAGACCGACCACACGCTGAGTAAAGAAATATTTTCTTTTGTCTGTCCTAACCCGCCCAACACTCAATTTTAGTGGATGTCCCCTGGTTCTGGTATTATGTGAGAGTGTAAAGAGCATCTCCCTATCCACTCTGTCCATTCCCTGCATAATTTTGTATGTCTCAATCATGTCCCCCCTCAAGTGTCTCTTTTCTAGGCTGAAGAGGCCCAAACGCCGTAGCCTTTCCTCATAAGGAAGGTGCCCCAGCCCCGTAATCATCTTAGTCGCTCTCTTTTGCACTTTTTCCATTTCCACTATGTCTTTTTTGAGATGCGGCGACCAGAACTGGACACAATACTCCAGGTGTGGCCTTACCATAGATTTGTACAACGGCATTATAATACTAGCCGTTTTGTTCTCAATACCCTTCCTAATGATCCCAAGCATAGAATTGGCCTTCTTCACTGCCGCCGCACATTGGGTCGACACTTTCATCGACCTGTCCACCACCACCCCAAGATCTCTCTCCTGATCTGTCACAGACAGCTCAGAACCCATCAGCCTATATCTAAAGTTTTGATTTTTTGCCCCAATG
Source organism: Tiliqua scincoides (assembly GCF_035046505.1). Classification (NCBI taxonomy): domain Eukaryota; kingdom Metazoa; phylum Chordata; class Lepidosauria; order Squamata; family Scincidae; genus Tiliqua; species Tiliqua scincoides. The sequence goes on from NC_089826.1 coordinate 75,492,649, forward strand.
TGCATGACTTTACACTTACTGACATTGAAGCACATCTGCCATTTTGCTGCCCATTCTGCCAGTCTGGAGAGATCCTTCTGGAGCTCCTCACAATCACTTCTGGTCTTTACCACTCGGAAAAGTTTGGTGTCGTCTGCAAACTTAGCCACTTCACTGCTCAACCCTGTCTCCAGGTCATTTATGAAGAGGTTGAAAAGCACCGGTCCCAGGACAGATTCTTGGGTCACACCGCTTTTCACCTCTCTCCATTGTGAAAATTGCCCATTGACACCCACTCTCTGCTTCCTGGCCTCCAACCAGTTCTCAATCCACGAGAGGACCTGTCCTCTAATTCCCTGACTGTGGAGTTTTTTCAGTAGCCTTTGGTGAGGGACTGTGTCAAACGCCTTCTGAAAGTCCAGATATATAATGTCCACGGGTTCTCCCGCATCCACATGCCTGTTGACCTTTTCAAAGAATTCTATAAGGTTGGTGAGGCAAGACTTACCCTTACAGAAGCCATGCTGACTCTCCCTCAGCAAGGCCTGTTCGTCTATGTGTTTTGAGATCCTATCTTTGATGAGGCATTCCACCATCTTACCCGGTATGGATGTTAGGCTGACCGGCCTATAGTTTCCCGGGTCCCCCCTCTTTCCCTTTTTAAAAATAGGCGTGACATTTGCTATCCTCCAATCTTCTGGCACCGTGGCCGTTTTGAGGGACAAGTTGCATACCTTAGTCAAGAGATAGCTTGATAGCTTGACCTTAGTCAAGAGATAGATACCATGTCAGGTATACAATGCGGCCCTCACACTGAAAAGTTTGGAGAGCCCTGCATTACAGGAAAGGTAAACCATTAATTATGGTTTGGCCATTGTTTGCATCAAATTTGTTGTCACGGCTTAGCCGACCCTCATGCTACCTGAGTTACATCCAAAGGATGTTAGTCATGTCTATGCACTACTGATATCAATGAGACCAGCTCATCATGGCTAACTTATGTCCTCTTAATTTCAGTGGGATTTATGTTATCATCAACTTCCTTGGAATGCATCCATTGTGTTTTGACACTTGTTCACCACTGACACTTTTCAACTGCTGTATGCTATGTTTCTGTCTTAATTTGTTTAACTAAGGATGCAATCCTAACCACACTTTCCTGAGAGTAAGCCGCAATGAACAGAATAGGACTTACTTCTGAGTAGACCTGGTTAGAATTGCAGGCCATTAAGCCATTTTTCTAAATGACTGCCAGTTGTTAATAGCCCCTTAAATCTTGCTAAATTCAAAGTTTCATTCAAATTTGGAGATTTCTCCTCAGCTCCTCAGAAATTTTGAAGAGACTGATGAAATGTGAGCATATTAATTCAGTACAAATGATTAAGGAACCACCAAAAAGTCTGCCCAGAATTCAGTGCCAGAGACTTAGGTATGACCTCCTCCTCACTCCCTACAGCACATTTTGTACACTGCAAAAAATGCCCCCTTTGCTCCTAATGCTTTCTGCCAGATCACCCCCTCCATGCCCATTTCTCCTCTGAATCACTCTACCACTTCCTTGATTGCCCCAACATCCCCACCAGCTCCCACCAACTCCCTGATTGCTCCAGCTTCCCCCATATTGCACATGCCTGATCTTGTCTGATCTCGGAAGCTAAGCAGGGTCAGGCCTGGTTAGTACTTGGATGGGAGACCGCCTGGGAATACCGGGTGCTGTAGGCTTATACCATAGTCTTTTGAGACTGAAGGTTGCCAACCAACAACAACGGGCCCCAGATCACTCTCACCACCCCTGGATTACTTCCACTTCACCCCACAGCAGAGCTCTATCCAAGAGCTCCATCCACACCTCATCTGATGGGGTGTGGGGTGTTGATTGCTGTAATAAATCAGAAATCCTTCTCCTTGGCTTTCTCTTGAAGCCTCCAGACATCAGACCTGATGCTAGTATCATATTACTAGCCTGGGCCATGCTTTCCAGGAAAAAAACCAATGATGTGCCTTGACAATTTTAGTACCTTCTCAGTGGGTTGTGAGATGAAAAAGATATAAAAAATCACTGTATTGGGGTTAGTAACCTGACCACTAGACCTCGGGCCACCCTGGACCTAAAGTACCACTGGATCCTAATATAGGGCTAGCCTGGCTAGTAACCTAAAGGAAAAATTGGCTTTCTGTTCACCCATATCGTAATCAGTTGTGCTTTCGCCAAAGGTTAGTATTACTAACATATAAGAAAATAGCACTTTGAGCCAATTAAAACACCATTTTCAAAGCCAAGTGATGTCTGCATTATTGATTTGTTATATAATGAGAATGTCCCACTCAGAAATCTCAGTGTATTCCAAGAGTGTGTATTAGGGAAATAAACCAATAAACCAAATATTAGGGAAATATGACCAAATGTCAATATGAGTATTCATTGTTCACAATTGTCTCTACACATGAAACTTTGAAAGATATTCTAAGCCAGCTATTTTGCTGTGGCACACTGGTGTGATGCAAACTGTTCGTAGGTGTGCCGTTGGAGGGTCATTTATTAGCAGGGCCAATTGAGTATGTGAGCCACACACACACACCCCACACACAGACAGCATGGTGTGCCTTGTCAATTGTCAAAACACTGATGGTATGCCTTGACCATTTTAGCACCTTGTCAGTGTGCTATGAGATGAAAAAAAAAATTGAAAATTGCTGCACCAAGCTTTGCATCTTAGCTCTAAAGGTGGTTACTCAGAAGTAAGTTCCACTGATTTCTGAGACATATGCTCTAATAAGTGTGCTTAGGATTCCAGCCTTACTTCAGAGCAAGTTCAGAGACAAGTTCTGTGAAAGCTATTCATCCTCAAAGTGAAGCTCACCAATGTAGCACACTGAATTATAACACTCTTTGACCTGTGCTGACCCTGCCACAGGAAGGCATTAGTCTTGCTTAGTGCCTTCCCTGCATCCAGTAGGCCCCAATTATAGATCCTCAGTGAACAGAGATGTGTACATTATCATCCAGTGAGATAGAGTACCAGATAGGGGAAGAGACATTTGCCAGCTGACACAAAGGCCCCACAACTGCCTGTTCAAGATTCTCCTTTCTTAAAGTCAAGCTGATACAGTAGGGCAGTGACTCTCAAATTTTTTTGGCATTTTAGGATGTCAGGATGTTGGCAGCTACATGAAGTGAAGTCATTAACTTGGAAGTGATGTCACCATAGGAGTGACATCATTAAGCAGGAAAAATTTTTAATGCAAGACCAAATCAGGCAATTAATTAAATAAATTAAAAGTTTACACTAAATATAAGTTTAAAAATTTATTTAAATTTATTTAAAATCAAGAAGAACCCTTCCAAGCAGTTGCTGTCCTGTTTAAAAAAAATTCCCCGAAGGCTGCAATCCTATCCACACTTACCTGGGAGTAAACCCCATTGTCTATCATTGTTAAGAGCATATACATAAAGTAGCCTGTTAAAAGTACAGATCTGTAACATTTCTCCAAATGCAGTCACATACCATGCCAGCATCAAGTCTAATATATTAAAATAAAATGCACCTTGAAATGAATGGGGACCTAACTGAAAGCCAATTTCAGTTGGATCCCCATTCATTTCAATGTGTATTTTATTTTAATATTTTAGAATTGATACAACAATGGTATGTGACTGGGGAAATATCACTGTTATGTATGCAAGTTATGCAGGATTGAAATCCTGCATAACTGATTGGCCCAGTGCTATGGCTGGCCAATTGGATGGTAGTTAGCCTGCCAATCAGGTGGTCTGAGACTGTTTCAACAGCACCAATCATGGGGAATCTGGGTGGAGCTAAGGGGTATAAAGCAAGGGGTGTTTGCCTTGTGTGTTCATTGCCAGGTTCTGTTCTGAAGTGGAATAAATGTGTTGAGCTGTTATCTCTTGACCTTCATTCATTCGCATGGACCCACTATTTAACAATCACAATCCACCTAGTGGGTTTCGACCCACAGTTTGAGAAACGCTGTAGGGATATTCAGCAAGGAGGGATACCTGGATTCAAATCCCAGGATTATTTATACAATAAGTAAAATACCATGAGGAAAAAAAAAGATTGTGATTTTTTTTTTCTCCCTAAATGGATTACAAATGATGGCAGCAAAATTAGGCTACAGCTCTACAAAACCCCGTATGGTGGTTGTAGATACCCATGAATATACATGCAATAGTTTGTGTTTTTCTGCCAATCTTCATCACCATGTTGTAGGCATTGTTTCAGCGCTCTCTCTCCAGATGGATTTTGTTAGCGATCGAGTAAATTGCCTTTTATGGACTGGTGGGGTTCCTATAACAGGTCTCTGCTTAGCAAACCCAGAACATAGCTTGACATTTTATCTAACTGGCATTCTGTTTGGCTCGTAGCAGTCAGCTTGAAATAAACTAATTTTTTCATTAAACTTAAAAGCATGTTTACTCAGTGAAAAGTCAGCAGTGGGAAGCAGCGTGTCTTATTCTTTAAACACACGTACAAAAGTAAAGCTGTACTAATCAAGAGCTCTTACATCTGCAACTTCCATTATCCTGATTAACGATCATTAAGTCCATAACAACAGTGAATAAGCAGCTGGTTAAAAAGGGTATTATTTCTACTCCTGGAGTAAAAGAGTAATGAAAAAGAAGCATACATCAATTAATCAGACATTTAAAAACTTTTAAATGCATTATGAAAAATTTGAGAAATTGAACAAAATCAAATGTTCTTTCTTCTTAATACCCCTAATCATCTGGGTCATTTGGATTTCTTATTTGAAAAATGTGCGAACGGTATCTCGTAGAAGGTAAGGTAAAATATGTAGCAACGGCTGGCAACCTTCAGTCTCGAAAAACTATGGTATAAGCCTACAGCACCCAGTATTCCCAGGCAGTCTCCCATTCAAGTACTAACCAGGCCTGACCCTGCTTAGCTTCCAAGATCAGATACGATTGGGCATGTGCAGGGTAACAGGATCATGCTAATCTGGACAACTGTGTCCTGGCCAAATGCTTGCTGACTTTGGACATTTGCATCTGTACTTTTGCATCCTGGACATTTGTGTCTCAATACATGTGTATTTATATTAGATGTACTTTTTATTTTTAAAACACAAAAGTAGGGTTAGGGCTGGGATAAGAGGCTTCAGATATATATCATGGGGGTTGTTACCCTGTTACAGTTTGTCTGTTGCCCAGTTACAGTTGGATGCAAATAACCAGGGCACAAAAAAAAATAAAAAAAATAAAATAATAATACACCAGACATGATTGTCCAGGAATGCCAATGGCCAGGACACCTTTGACCAGAACTCAGTAATCACATATGTATGTAAGCATGCTTAGTTCTGGGGATATGCACTGAGAGTACATGGCCCAGGCCAGATTCATGATGTCCTTAGGTTCATGATGTCCTTGATCTGTCTGATACCAAGGCAGTATCTGGCCCACAAACCTCCTATAAAAAATTCTTTTATATCTTTATAAAGGAATCTTTATAAAAGATTATTTTATGAATTTATTCAGAGTACCAACATTTATTGGAATTCCATCTGAAAGCCACCTCTGCACTGCTGCACCCAGCTACTGAATCTTTGCACTCGTTTCCATTCAGACATTACAGTCGCAGCAAAACAATCAGGAGTGCCCTGCGTATCCAGCTGGCAATGGGAACCATAACATCTAAGGTATTCTCGGACTGGGATCTAATTAAAGAAAACGGATGTATTTAGAATATGATGGTGGTTCAGTAATGACTTGCAGTTGAGACAGCTTGAGGATTTTCCCCCTATCAAGCAGTTTCCAGAGCTTAAATTCTACTTAAATGAAAACTATAGCAAAGTTTCCTAGTTAATGAGATTCTGTGTTAATCCCCCATGCTGCAAATCAAATATTTAAAGCCCTTCACAGCTAATGAATCATATAGTGCTTTGGGATTAGCACCAACAAGCAAGTTTTAATACAGTGCAGCAATCAACAGTCTTAACCATTTAGCTTTCTTAATGCCTTTTTGGGTTTATCACGGACGGGGCAAAACAATATAAATAATAAATGGTTTATTTGTATGCAAACAAATTAATCTCAAACGATAAGGGAGCATTTCCAATTTCTCTGCTAGGTGGCCAGCATTTTGACATTCAATGTTGATTACTAATTCCATATCTCATAAATATCTGGACTAACGTTAACTAATAAAAACATCAAGGGCACTGTAATTTGGCAATTATTAGTGCTCTGATATAAGGAAATTCTATTTATTAACAGCAATTTCTGCTTAAGTAGATGTAGGGCAAATTTAAAGTACTGCAGTACACACATTAATGGCTCATCTCTGTTTGTTCTATTCCAGAGCATCTAAACACCACTACCTATTTCCATATTACGTCCTAAACTTTCAGATTTTTTATATCTTTTTTTTATTTTTGGAAAAATACTTTTCATAGCCAGCAGCAGAACAAATATGGGCCTGTTATTATATTATAAGAGTCATATAATTATGGACATGGGAGTAGGGTTGGGGAAGTTCTTTCTTCACCCAGCAGCAGACCTAGCGCTGGGCAAATGGGGCAAATGCCCTGGGCACTTGGTCTGCGTACCTCTAGGACTGCACGGGAAGCCTCACTGAGGCTCCTGAAATGGTCAGAAACTGTACTTCCAGTTTTCCAGAAGTGCAGTTTAAGACCACAGGGAAACCTCAGAAGGCTTCCCTGGTTGGTCCAATGGTCACACAAGGTTCAGTTGTGCTCCAAAGATAGGAGGAGGTGGCTTTGTGCACGGGGGGGGGGGGAGGCTTCGTAGACCTTTGCCCCAGGAGTGGGTAGAGGTAAGTCTGTCACTGTCTTCACCCATTTCTGATGTCCATTTTTTTGGGTAGAAACCTGACTATTTAAGCAGAAATGCACTGTGCACAAGTGACAGGAGCATACAGGTCCAACCATTTTATACACTGATTTTTTTTAATCCATGGATTAGACTCAACACTGGTGGCCACTGTAGATAAGAAAGACCTGCTGATCCCTGGAGAAGGGGAAAAGAACATGTACCTGCTCTAAAAACTGCTTTTCTAGGGAATCAGTCAGGGAGTCAGACTATTAGAACTGCTACTTTCAACTCACTCTGAGGAAAACAACCCCCTGCCTTCACCCTGGCCCAACGAAGAATGAAATGCGGAAGTCATTAATCAATTTTGTATTCCACTCCCCAGCAAGTCAAGGCGAAGGGAGGAGACCATCCCTCCTGGAGCGAGCTAAAAACAGCAGCCCCAACTGACTGCCTGACTGGCTGCCTGTTTTGTTTTGTTGTAACTGCTTTTATTTAACAGGAATTTTGGTATCTGTGAGGTGTCCCAGAACCAGTACCGAGACATGACTGTACAGGTATGAGTCACTTAATGGCGGGAATATATTCCGCCAACTCCATTGTTAGGTGCATTGACCTTTCTCTGGACAACCTCTAACGGTAGCCAGGCAGCACCCCAGAATGCTTTGTGGCAACTGGTAACATCCCAAAATGTCTTGCAAGGCCGGCCAGGAAAGCAGCTAGCCGGCAAAAGTACATGAAGTGCAGGTTATCAAGTTAAGATGTCAAGGAAGGAGGGAAGGAAGCTGGCCCAGTGAGTTTGGCAGGACAGCCATTTTATATGATATTGGTTGTTGACCGGAACGTTGATGTGTGGCACATACCAGTATAAGTAGTTGGCCCTTCAATCTGACTGGAAAAATCAAACCCTTGATAAGGTTGCAATCAAGAAAAGTCCATATTATACCAATGCAATTTCTTCTTTGCTCGGTGCAGATTGCAGAGTTAACATTAACTCTGTTAACAGAGTTTTAACATTACCCATGCACCTCTGAAATAAGCATGCCAGACAAAGGCTTAGGATAAAGCTTCACTTTATACAATTAGAAAACCTGCAGCAGGGCATAAACAATCTAAAATACCCCCCACATACAGGCTACTAATCTGGGGAAAACAGTGCTAGCCATCTACCTCCCCTGGGGTTACATGGGCACCACATCCTGGCTTCAAGCCCCCTCAGTCAGCTTATCACCACCAATCCCTAGGGGTCAAGGCAGCTGGATGAGCAGAGACCCCAGAGGCCATGCCCACTGTTGTTGTCTGCCAAATCCAGACTGGGTACTTGCCTGACAGCCTCAAAGTCCCAGACAGATATTGCCTGAGTGGTCCTGGCACACCCCCCAACCTTGCTGACCTCGGAATGTATGCTGGATTTCCTACCGCCCTGGCTACCCTGGCCACAGATCACCTGCCACATGGGAGGGGGTTAGCCTAGCACTCAACCCCCACCGCCCCAAACAAAGCCAAAAGGCTCTGTAAACCCTGCTGCAGGTCTGTAAGAAAAATATCAGTTCCAGCTGGGTACAGGTGAACCCCATTCTCCCCCCCCCCAACTATGCAAAATGGAGCATAAAGCTCTTATGGAGCTTCACCCTCATTGTGGTCTCAAGAGGCTGTCTGACTTGGGGGTGCAGGCTGGTGAATTGTGATGTCTGCCTCCAAGGCTGCCATGTTTGAAGTAGACAGAACAATTCGACTTCCTTGACCTTTCGCTGAGAGGTGACCTCAGATTGGTGCCTAGATGCTTTTGCCTAACCACCCTGATTAGATTAGCCAGCTTATTTAAGTTAGATGCCTTCACTTACTTTGGGAGTAGTTTGTATAGGTAGGACACACTGTACTAGTATGTTAATTGTTATCATTCAACAAATGTGACATATTGTTAGTCCGAGTCACCTTGTCTAGTGTGATTTGTGGTGGACCACCTGGGTAATTTAATTTATCACAGCATTCGCCATTCTGTATTTGCTTCACCAACATTTTATTTATTGGAATATTTAGTGATGATGTCGCTGACGCTAAAATGGAGGTGCGAAAAGAACAATTGGAAAGGCTGTTACATTTTGGACATACCGCAAACCCGTTGTTTATTTGAATTGCAGAAACATCCATCATCTTCTGAAGGAGGCTACCCAGTCCCACATCTGTGTCATTTGGGGTGGTCGTACTTGTGTAGTGAGGAACACGAGAAAATGCTCATGTGCAAATTAGAGCAGGCAAGCTGCAACTTGAGAGGACATCAACATTTTGTCAAGTGAAAAAGGCTAGTCAAGCAACATAAGTTCACACGCTCATTGTACCTCAGGGCACACAAACTCTGGTTGGCATAATGAGTCCAGGGACAGAGGAGTGGTGCAGAATATTGTGTGTGATATATTGAGGATGTCAGTGGAGACAAGTTTGATTTAAATAAAGTTGAAAAGTAATAACTTTTTGTGCGAGTGAGAAGTAGAAAGCATACATTCTAGTTCTGCTGCTGATAAACCAGTAAGCTGCTTCTTCTGCATTCCTTGGTTTGGCTGTAAGATATGTACATTCATCAGTTTCAGAAATAGTATTGCGGCCAAACGAAGCCCGCACATAGGTTTGCTAAAGCTACGCACATCATGCTGTGAGGCACTGAGCTGTAGAATTATGGTTGTGCATGAAGAAGACCTCAGGCAGTCCCCCTTTGGAATCTTGCCTCAGTCATGAACTCAATATGAAAGCAGCTTTCTCAACCCCCCACCCCAATTAGGATAATATAGACTAGGGGTGTCCAAACTTTTTGGCTGGAGGGCCACATCTTCTCTCTGACACTGTGTTGGGGGAAAAAAGAGTTAATTTACATTTCAAATTTGAATAAATTTACACAAATGAATACATTAGAGATGGAATTTACATGAATGAATGAAGGCCTTGCACAAAGCAAGGCCGGCCTTTCCTTTGCTGCCACTGCTGCATCACAGACATGAAACAGCAAGCCCTTGTCCCATAGCTCACACGAAAGGTTGAACAGTTGCCCGTCACACTGAGGGCAGTTGCATTGGGCCAGTGCGGGCTTCAGTAAGTCTCCAGAGGCCAGAGCTCATTGGAGACTGGGGGCTCCCAGTGGGCAGATTGGGAGTCCTTGAAGGTCGCAGGTGGCCCTAGGGCTGGGGTTTGGGCACCCCTGATATAAGCCTACAATACAGTGTGGGCCAAAAGTACACTATTGCAGTAGCATAGCTGCGGGGGAAACAGTAAATACTGAAAGTGCCACAGTGCACCGTGTAAGCAGCCCCTCCTCACCTGCCATTAGAGCGATTCCGGGCAACAACAACAACACACAGAAGACACCTTTTGGTCCGGCGAGGGCCTGTGAGTTGTTGTCACTGCCTAGAATGGCTCCAAAGGCGAGTAGGAAGGGCCGCTTACATGGCACATTGCATCACTTGCAATCCTTACCATTCCCCCCCCCCCCAGTACACTTAATTACATGCTGGGTTAAAAAAAATTCTTTTGTTTGTTCTAACTCTCCTGCCACTCAATTTTAATAGATGTCCCCTGATTCTAGCGTTGTGTGACTGGTGTGTGGCAGAACTCTGAATAAGTTAATTGAAGCCCAACTGACCAAGGTGCCCTTGGTCCAACAAAAGGAGCTTCCTCCAATAAAACAGGCTTTGCAGACAACCTCTGGATGCAACACAATCCATGTGAAACCCTTTGACCATTCACAAGAGCTGTAAAGATGTTAAATGTTGTATTCTAGGCTTTCCTCCCTTCCTCAAATGGAAGGAAGACGCCTTCCTCCTTTAAGGAAGAAGACTTCTTTAAAGAAGACTCCTTTAAGGAGTAGAAGCTTAATATACAGCTCAAAGATATTTTGCTTTTAAACCCAGTTTTTATCATTGGCTGCCCAGGGTAGCAAAGCAGGATTCACTTTTAAAAATCAAATAAACAAATGAATGAAAGGTGTGCTTTTATGAAGTAGAGATTTCATAAAGTAAATTAAGAATATAATCATAATTTTATCTGTTCAACCTTGGGGTTGTCATAAAATACAGCGACAAAATGTAGACCTCAAGAATCCTGGGAGAACATCATGATCCAAACAAAACAGTAAGATATACTAAAACAATAAATGATATCAATTGCTACATTGGAGCATTATCATCACAGTTCATAGTGCGTACACTGAGGAAATGAATCTGAGCCTTTGAACTGCTAGTGCAAAAAAAGGACCTCTGTATGACACAGAGTGATTAAGAACAAAGTTTATTACAGTCATTTGCTTCAGAAGTGTTTTGGGAAAATGTGATAGCAACTGGGTGCCTTTGGGTGCCCTTGGATAGCCGTCTCGGGTGCACTTTGCGGAGAAAGGCGGAATATAAATCTAATAAATAAAAATAAATAATAAACTGTGGTGGAAGAGATGTCAGAACTAAAAAGTGTGAAAGCCAGCATAAATACATCCGCCATCTTTATACTCAACACTAAATAGCTGGATAACAATAACAGCCTAATCCTATGAGCTCATAGCACTTGGTGGAATAAGTGCCATCATTGGTACCTGTTTTACCACTGCTTTTAAAGGCCCCTTCCTGACCGATCCCGTGCATGGGTTGAACATATGAAAAGCCCTGCTGGATAAGGACAAAGGCCCATCTAGTTCAGCTTCCTTTATCTCACAGTGACCTACCAGATTCTTCAGAGAGCACACAAAGCAACCAGTTACCCGTATCAAATACTCACTTGTGCCTAGCAAGTCTTTGCACATATTCAGAGTCCAAAGAGCTGGTTTCTGCTTCTATACTTGGGAAAGTAAACCCAAATAGGCATAGTCAAGGAATAGTTTTGCTGCCCAGGTGAATGAGTCTGGACATACTATTGGGTGAATTTTACTTCTGTGTAAACATGCATACGGTTGGGCTGTGCATAAATTCTTATCTAGCAAAAAAATCATACATTTATTTTCTTTTTTTAAATTTCCTACATAAGAAGGTATCTGGGCTTCAGCCATGTTATTGACTCACATCAAAGGCATGTCAGCCTTAAGGGCTTGATTGCTCTATATTTTGAGAAAGACAAGCCAGGAATGCAACTTTTGTATTGATTGACTGATGGATTGCATCTGTTTCTGTCTGTTCTGCAGACTTATGAGTCACAAGAAAATGTACAGGAATAAATGAAACCATAGCGTACTGCAAGGTGTGCTTTTAAAATCCCCAGATCAACATATATATTTTACCCAAAGTATATTGATTTAATAGTTTAATATTGTTAGGTTTTTGTGTTTTTGATCGGGGTTTTGTTGTTGTTGTTGTTTACTGTTGTCACAATGCTTGCTCTTAGACCCATATTTTGCACATTTACATGAGCCTTCAACCTGCACATATAGGAGCTTTAAACCATTGGTTGTAGTGCACTGACCAGGTTGGCACTTCCAGCAGCTAAATGAATGTCCAACTTTTGCGTAAAGATACATGTTTTATAGCTCAATCCAAACCCATGCTGGAACAGGCAGGCCAGCTGGCCTGCCCTGTATCCAACGTGGGGTTGGGGCTGACTGTGGCGCAAGTTGAACTAAGTGGAATGAACTCCCCTTTCCCTGTGTAGTGCCACAGCTAGCCCTATGGGGCTACCCGGATTTGTGGCAGAGAATTGCTGATGCAAATCCAAGCGGCCCAGGGTGGGCCAACCTAGTCAGGGACAGGGGTTGGGATCCAGCTTAAATGCCGGAGTCCAGTCCCAGTCTTCTCTCCTGAGCTTGTGTGCCCACCTAAAGAGATGGTGCAGATCTGAGCAGCCCAGCTACCCGGGAGGTCAGGATCTGGCCTATGTGCCAGATCCTGGCTCCACACCCTTCCCAGGCCTGATCCATCCACAGGCTAGCTCACCGCATGTCGCCCACCCCGGAATGCCCCCAGTCAGCCCTCCTCCTGGCCCTCCCAGACTCCGGCGCCAGCCAAGGCAGGCCGGCACAAAGTTGCTGGGCACTGGTACAACAGAGGCCAATTTCAGTCTCCAGAGGCTGGTGCACATTTGGCGCCAGCCTGCCTCCTCTCATGGTGGAGCAAAAGTGTCTTCTGGCACTTTTGCAACACTTCTGGGCCGACCAAGCCTTTGGACTCATGAGGGGAACAGAGGAACTTTCTGAAAGACTGCCACATCTTGTTCAACTTCACAGGAGGAGGCAGGTCTGGTCTAGAGGGTAGAGCCTCCATGTGCCTGAAGATAACATCCACAAGGTCACCAGTTCGAGGCCACCGGCACCGTGCGACCTTGAAGCAGCTGACAAGCTGAGCTGAGTTATTCCATCTACTCTGAGCGTGGGAGGATGGAGGCCAGAATGTGAAACCAGATCAGAACGAAACATCTGAATGTTGTGGTTCTTGAAAGATAGAACCTTCTTTCAATCGTAAAAATCCCTATGGGGATTTAAATAAGCCTGCCTATGTAAACCGCCTTGAATAAAGTCTTGAATAAAGACCAAGAAAGGCAGTATATAAATACCTGTATTATTATTATTATTATTATTATTATTATTATTATTATTATTATTATTATTATTATTATTCACAGGGAAATTGGCTTCCTTTTCTACTGAGCAGGCTTCACACAGCCCCACCCTGTGTCCAGCCATGATAAAAATGAGTCCATTTGCAAACCACTGATTTATAATACCACCACAAGGCAGCTTGATCACTACATTTATGAAGGGATGTTTAAGAATGCTTAAGTATTTTGTGTTTAAGTAAGGGAATGTTTAAGTATTTTGTGACTAAGAATAGTCGATCAGCTTGATCTGTGCCACGCTGACATTTGAATTTTTTTTCCGTTAGTCCCAGCAGGAGATTCAAAGTTTCAGGCTTCCTGTCTCCGAAAAAGTAACTAGGAGCAAAAATGAACATGTGTATTTTTTTTTTGTCAAGTAAAAGGAAGATTGTAGGGTTTAGACTTGATTAAATAAAACCTCAATAATAGGATGTTCCCTATAGCAGAATGATAGTGGCTGTTCAAGAATGCATTTACTTTTCCAAAGTATGTGCCCTGACAAGGTAAACACAACAGTTTTCCCCCTTCTGAGAAGATTCCGAGCCATTTACTTGCTGACGTTAGTTACAAAGTGACAGAAATTATCAGAGTTCTGTGCAGTAAGTGTTTGAGTTGGCTTTAAGGTTTTTAGAGCTGTGCTGTTATTAACATTTTATTTATCACCCTGGGTACACACGCAAAAAAAAAGGTGAAAGTTATTTTCCTGGGGATGAAAAGGCCTACAGCCCCTTCTTGGCTTCTGCATGAACAGTGTTGTGCGGGCAGAGCTTTTAAAAACACAAGTAACGTGCGCACACGGGGGGAGCGGGGAAGCAGGAGTGTGTGGCGACCCAGAGTAACGGCCAGTGGAGCGACTGTGTAATTTGGTGTGGAAGAAGAAAATGGAGGTGCGGGTGCACTCATGTTTACTAAAGGTGCTCAGAAACCAAAAGAAGAGGGGAGTACAATTCGGTCTGGCTGAATCAGCTCACTCACATTCATTCCCTTCTAGAATGAGGGTAGATATCGGGCAGGAGGTCTGGTCTAGAGGGTTGAGCCTCCACTTGCCTGATGATAACATCCACAGGTTGCCACTTCAAGGCTACCGGCACCATGAATGGTGAGACCTTGAAGCAGCTGACAAGCTGAGCCGAGTTATTCCACCTGCTCTTTGGAAGGAGCTGCTTGTCAGCCTGTGTGGGAGGAGGCCAGAAAGTGATACAGACCACAAAAGTTCCATCTGAAATGTTGTGTGGTTCTTGAAAGATAGAACCTTTCTTTCATTGTAAAAATCCCTACGGGGATTTAAACAGCCTGCCTATGTAAACCGCCTTGAATTAAAGTCTGAGGAGAAATCTGACGACCAAGAAAGGCGGTATATAAATACCTGTATTATTATTTATTATTATTAGATATAACCAACAGCTGAGCTAGTGCTTGACAACTCTAGGACTCTAGGTTTTCAGAAGTACAGTTTAAGACTGCAGGGAAGGTTCAGAAGGCTTCCCCTGTCGGTTGTAATGTCGCTCTCAAAAGGTGGCTTTGTGTGTGGGGGGGGCAGCATAGTGGAGCTTTGCCCTGGGAGTGGGGAGGGGAAAGTTCGCCACTGGGTATAGTTGTTGACTCTTGGAAGAAGAAAGAAAGGTTTGGGGTTCAGAAAAGGAAAGACAAAGGGGGAACAAGGGGAGATGAGTGGGAATGAGAAGGGTTAGACCCGGGGTTTCCAAACCCCGGCTGGGGGCCAGATGCAGCCTGCAGCCAGCCTCTGGTCCACTTGACCAAACATGACCTTTGCTCTGGTCATATCAGGAAGATGTTCTCAGGGCCGGGAAGGCTTAAAAACGTCACTTCCTAGTTATATCGAAAAACTGGAAGTAACTTTTTGTGCCCTCTGATGGCCCGAGAAGGCTTTCTGAGGGTCGGGGAAGCTTCCCTGGCCCTCAGAACATGCACCAGGTTTTTCCTGTGACATTCTGGTTTTGAGGCATTTACTCCTGTACATTTAACTGAGCTGCCTGAGGGGTGGGGGAATGGAAGTCCATTTAAGTGTGTGCTTTATTTTTGTGGTATGTTTTGGGGCTTGGAGAAATCCTGGAAATTTGAGCCCATTCATTCATTCATTCATTCATTCATTCATTCATCCAAGTTCCATCTCTAATTTATTTAAATTTTATATTTAATTTTTTTGGGGGGCCCTCAACACCATTCCATATATTTGATGTGGCCCTCTGGACAAAAAGTTTGGAGATCCTTGATTTAGATCAATTTTCAATGTTTTTCTTCTTATGGCACATTGACCTCTATGTTCTTCTCTATGGTCTTCACCTCTTGTGATGTCACCTCCAGCTTCTGGAAGACCCTTCTAGGCTCTGCTACTTTGTTTCTAGGGCAACTGAGGGTAGTAATGTAGGAAATCAATTTCTTTGTAAAAATTGCCTAGAAACGGAGCCATAGAACCCAGAAGAAGTTTTCAGCTATTTTCAACCACTGTGCTCCAAATTCTTACAGCACACCTGTGGCACTTTCATGACACACTATTGTTCCGTAGCACACCTATTGAAAATCACTGGTTGAGACGGACCATGGCAAAAGGTTGATGCTGGAAGCCACTCTCTATAGGTTGAACCAAGGGCTACAGGTAAGGGGTAAGTTTAGAAACTTGCTACGAAGCAAGTGCAGAGCTAGTCTCTCCTACCTGCCATGAAACAAGTGCAGAGCTAGTCTTGACTGAGTGACAGATGGGGTTTCAGGCTAATCAAAGAAATAAATCATTGTTCTTTCTGCTGATCAGGAATTATGTCCTCCACTTTTCAGGCTGGCTATCAGTTAATACTCTTGTACAATTTCTAATGTTCCTCAAGGGACATTTTGTAGTAAGTGCTGAAGAAAAGAGTGGTCTGGAGGGGAGGGGAGAAGACTGAAGTTGCTGGATGAGTCAAGTAAGATTGGTGGGTCCCGAGGCTGATCTTGGCTTCCAACAAAGACTTTGGAAACCAGAAAAGCTTCTACTACTCACCCACTTACATTACAGAAAGGAAACAAGGCAATCACTATTAGACAGTGCAGTCAATGTGCAGTCAATCTAACTTCACACAAAACAAGGTAAAGGACGATAGCAGGGATTTTGTAGGTTGCCCCAAGGACTGATGTTACCCTTCTGGCTTGTGTGAGGCTTGAGACTATTGTGTTCCAGGGGCCAGGTGGCAAGGGGCTGACCAAGCAATCAGAAACAGAAGGAGCGCTATGGAGCAGACCCTTAACATGCAAGGAGATTGTAACTTTGCAGGCAAGCTGCCTTACTTGGAGGGAAGGAAGAAAAGGGTGCTTGGATGGAGAAGCAACCCAGGGCACAATCCAGACTTGCCTTGGGCCAGCACAAGTCACTTGCTCCGGCCCAGGAGGGTCACAAACATGCCATAAGGCACGTTTGTGCCTCCTCAAGCATCAGCTGGGCTGGCTTGTGGAGGTGTGCCAGCCTGCGGAGGCTGAATCCAGCCTCCGTGCCAACATAGGGAGCAAGACTTGCATCAGCCGAGCTCAGCTGACGCAAGGCTCTGGGGAGGGCGGGGAGGGGGCAGGGAGGAGGTGGGAAGGAGGCATTCTAGGGTGGGGGGAGGGTGGCCCGGGAGCGGGCAGGCAGGGAGCGGGAGGTGGATTTTTGTTTGCTCATAACAGTGGGATCCCAGCCCCCATACCTGAGCAGCGTGGAGAGGTTTCAAGCTGCTCCGCTCTCCTCGAACTTATGCCACCTCAGGAAGTGGCGCAAGTCCAAGGAGACTGATAGGGGCTGCAGTGGTTTTCCGGGGGTAAGGGGGAAAGTTTGCAGCCCTATCTTTCTCTGGATACAGCACAAGCCTGTATCCAGAGCAAGCCTGCAAGCAGCAAGGCTTGGCTGCTCCAGCGCAGGACAGGATTGCACTGCCAAGGGGTTAACCAGCTACAGCAGTTTCTGTAGCACTCAGGGAAACAGAGGGGGAGAAGAAAGGATAGAGTGTTGCAGCCTCCTACTGTTCTTGGGTACCAGTCATCATGGTGGTTCTAAGATGGAGGCTGGAATGGGGTGACATCACTGCCTGATGTGTTGACAATCTAAACAAGCAGTGAGGTAGGCAGAAACATCAATAGAATGGCAGAAAGAACAGCCAATGGAACAAAGAATAAGAGAATTTGAAGCCAAGCATTTTTATTGAACCCTATGGGATACTTAGGTGGGGGTGACTCAAGGAGAAGAACTTATATTGTTAGTCAAGGAGCCCTGGTGGATTCTGTTGCATGGTGGTTTTTTGGGGGGGAGGGAATGTTTCCTTGACCAAGCCATAGCTCAGAAGGATAGCAGTGAACTCTCCCTTGTAAGAACAGTGCACTACCTTGCAGGTCCTTCAGCTGTACTTGTGCTGCTGGAAAGCAAGAGAGAATGAGAGGAAGAGAAAGAGAAATGTGCCAGTTTCATTACTGACCTGATGAAGAAGCCCTAAGGCCTCTAAGCCCTAAGGCAGGAGGTCTGGTCTAGAGGGTAGAGCCTCCGTTAGCCCGAAGATAACATCAGAAGGTTGCCAGTTCGAGGCTACTGGCAGCTCTGTGAATGGTGAGACCTTGAAGCAGCTGACAAACTGAGCTGAGTTATTCCATCTGCTCTTTGGTGTGAGTGAAGAAGTGTCTTGGCTGCCCTTCAAGTGGTAGATGAAGGAGCTGCTGCTTGTCAGCCTGCGTGGGAGGCAACTGGGGGCCAGAAGTGAGACCAGACCAAGAAAGATCCATCAGAAATTTTGTGTGGCTCTTGAAAGATAGAACCTTTCTGTGATGGTAAAAATCCCCTCAAGGAATTTAGAAACAGCCTGCCTATGTAAACCGCCTTGAATAAAGTCAGAGGAGTAATCCAATGACCAGAAAAGGTGGTATATAAATATCCAGTTATTATTATTAATATTATTATATATTTGGCAGTGGCATTCCCAGAGGGGAAGCACAGCACTAGGTTTTGCAGGGTACCTCAATGCACCATGTAAGCTGCCTCTCTCCCTCACTGTTGGAGCCATTCCAGGTGGCGAGAGCCATGGCAAGGGATAGGGGCAGCTGACATGGCACATTGAGGTGCCCTGCAAAACCTAGTGCTGTGCCCCCCCCTCTGGGAACACCACTGATATTTGGTCTGTAAATACTATTTGCTGGGAAGTAACAGCTGGATTGGGGAAATACCTTCATTTCCCACTTGTAGGTTTCCTAAGGTTATGTGACTGGCCCCTATGGGGAACAGCATGCAGGTCTAGATATGCCTTTGGTATGACCCATCAGTATCATCCTTTTGTGTTTGGGGGTTTGAATGTTCAGCAGGTAAAGGACAGCAGCACCCAAGTGGCACCACCAAGAAAGGAGACAACCCCCAAGGAGGGGCAGAAAAATGAGGTGCTTATTGTAAGGTATTGTGTATTGACCCAAACTGTGTTTATGTGTTTTAAGTCATAGCTCTCAAGCCACATGCAACTTTTTGACATATAATGTGCGGCTTTTGGAAATATATTGACTGAGTTATTTTTTGCATTACAGTTAGTATAAAAGGTTAAAAAAAAATTTCAAGCTTTATAATTATTTACCAGGTATAAACTAAGAGTCCAGTAGATTAAAACGTAAGTTTTAATCATGGTGAGTAAATATATTTAAGAATTTAAATGCTTCTTTAATATTGTGGCTCCCAAACATCTGACATTTATTGAATGTGGCTCGTATGTTAAGCAAGTTTTGCCACCTCTAATATATTGCTTTCTTCTGAGGCACAAATAACGCATCTTTTCCCTTGCAGAGATGGCTGGTAGAATCCTTTCTCATACGAATCCAGTTTTGTGGAATTTAATGTGTAACACTTCTAAAGGAATTTTACCCTCATAGTTGAATAAATATTATCTAGACAAATGTCCTCTAAAATTTAAGGGTTTTCCACAGCAATGAATCACTTGAGATCCATAAGCAAAGTAAGTATTTAATTAGTGTGTCTCATTAAGTTGTTTTTAGTCTGCTTAAGGAATTGGTGTGCCTTTCAGGAGCTGTTGTTCTTTTGCTCTCCCGACATATGTTTGCAGTATTCCTCCATATATAGAATGTTGCCATATTGCCCAGTAAAGCAGAATTTCCCCAGATTTTAGGCATCTTGCCCAGTACTGTTTTGTCCACTAATTGATCCAGATTATCAGCTTTCACTTGAAAACAAAAACAAATTCCTAGGTGCTCTGAAAATGGAGCATGCCCGCCCTCTGCCCTCCCCCCACCCCAGAATGCCTCCTTCCCGCCCTCTGTCTGACATCCCCAAGCCTCCTGATTCAGCCAGTGCAGCCTTACCTCTTGCGCCAACTCTGTGGGGCTTGGGTCGGCCTCCCTCTTCACTTGATGGTGCCTTATGACATGTTTGTGACAGCACAGGGCTGCTGCAGGGGACATGTGCTGGCCTATTCCAGAGGTTGGATTGCAACCTAAGTTGCAGGTGTTGGGCAATATAAGGCAGGGACCAGGTGGGGATGAATCTATTTATTACAAATCTAGAGTATGTCTATGACATGACCAATAAGCAGCCACCATCTCACCCACCATATCTCTCCTTTAGTTTGCCTGAAGACCTTAGCTGAAAGGAAGCTGCAATAGGATTGTCTGTGCTACCCTGTGCATTCTTCCTTGATACTTCCAACACTTTACTTGGCTTCTAAAACAAGGTAATTTTAAAGACAAATGTCACATTCCCTCTTCTAAATCTCTGATTTAGTTCAGCCTTCCTGTTTCTTGAAATAAGACTGTAGATTCAATTTTCCCCTACCCTCCTAACCTCAGAACTTTAATGCTGCCATTGTTCAGATCCCAAATTGACTTTTTCCCCCCTTTGTACCCAATCCTAACACCACAATCTCACTGTGCAATGGAAAGAAATCGCAATGTGACTGTGCTCTCACTTGTGACTGCAGGGAAAGGGAATTGTAAGTCATAGAAATTACAATTGTATGGAATTGTGATCCAGTGGAGAAGGGGCACAAAGGAAACTTTGTATCCCCCAAAGGGGTCCAAAATAAACATTTTACCCCCATATAAAATCCCTCTCAGAGGCTCTGTGCATATCAATGTACATATCAATTCACATGCATCCTTACTGCATACAAACAGTTGCATTTAATAGCTCTGTATCTCATATGTGTCTTTTTTGGGGGGACATGTCATCTTTATGCCAATAAAATGTACCGATCATCAGGAGGAAAGACAGGCAGTTAAGCATTACCAGGAAATCCTTAAAAGTGGCAAACTGCCTTTCATACATATTTAAATACAAGTAATGTTGCATCAAAAAGTTTTCACATGTCAGCTTCACTACACTACACAGAGAAGGGAATACAATACAAGATGGGTTCTTTCTTCATAAATACACATTCGACTTAACAGGAAATAAGCAATCCTTGCTTTTTCCCACCCTTCCGCATTTTACAAAAAAACTTGCAATTGAATGTCATTTTCAAATATATTATTTTATTACTGACAGTATAAGCAAAAACAGAAGTGATTATTAATTCTAACATCATCTACACATTCAGGATTGCAAAGGGTTTTGTCTGAAATTCTTATCAATTAAATATAGAGTTTGAAACATCTTAGGAAAGTCTATCAATCCAAAATCTCCCCTCTCTTCCAGACCATTCTTTTCTTCAGCACTTACTGCAAAATGCCCCTTGAGACACATTAGATGTTGCACTAGAATATTAGCTGACAACCAGCCTGAAAAGTGGAAGACATGATTCCTGATCAGCAGAAAGAGCAATGATATATTTCTTTTGATTAGCCTGAAATCCCCATTTATCTTCAAGGACAAGGAAAGCGAATTGGAGGCTTCTGGGAAATGGCAGACTTAAAATCTCCAATAGTTGCAAATCAGGAAGCTCACCAATTGATCATTATAACATTGTTGCATGAAATTGGAAGAGAGATTCAAGTTTACTGGTTTGCTGGTCGAATGTGTTAGGGGATTTTTTTTTTTAACAAAAAATTAAAACTATGGACAAATTAAATTAATTAAGAGAAATTCTCTTTTCTAGTTGCTCAAAATATTTTTTTTTTTAATTTGGAGACCAAAAATATGTTTTAAACTGGGGTAGAAATAGCAAAACAAACAGGTTGTGTGAATGCTTACATGAGATAGTGGTGAACCTCTCCAAATTCAGATTTAGAAAAGAACTTTGGAAGTTTAAAAAAGAAAAAAAAGTGCATATATTTAAAGCTTTACAATACTCCACCAGTAAATGGTGGTGTTAGGCCAGTTCAGAATACATTTTCCATAGAAGAATGCTATCTAGTGGCAGAACTAGGGTTTGTGTCATTTGGTGTGGGGTGGGGGGAGAGTGGTGATGGTTGTGGGCAGGTAGGGAGTGGGCAAGGGGTGAAATGGAGCAAAGGAAATGATGGCAGCTGGAAAAGTTTCTGGAGCCCAGACTACATGGACATGATTGAGACATACGAAATTATGCAGGGGATGGACAGAGTGGATAGAGAGATGCTCTTTACACTCTCACATAACACCAGAACCAGGGGACATCCACTAAAATTGAGTGTTGGGCGGGTTAGGACAGACAAAAGAAAATATTTCTTTACTCAGCGTGTGGTCGGTTTGTGGAACTCCTTGCCACAGGATGTGGTGATGGCGTCTAGCCTAGACGCCTTTAAAAGGGGATTGGACAAGTTTCTGGAGGAAAAATCCATTACGGGGTACAAGCCATGATGTGTATGTGCAACCTCCTGATTTTAGAAATGGGTTATGTCAGAATGCCAGATGCAAGGGAGGGCACCAGGATGAGGTCTCTTGTTATCTGGTGTGCTTCCTGGGGCATTTGGTGGGCCGCTGTGAGATACAGGAAGCTGGACTAGATGGGCCTATGGCCTGATCCAGTGGGGCTGTTCTTATGTTCTTATGTACTACTGAGCTTCCCGATGTGAAGCCCAAGTCCACCCACAAGGTCAGTCCAGCCAGGAAATTTCTGGCTCCATTTCTTTGGTGTCATCCCCTGATAGTGTCATACAGAGTGCTCCACACACCCACATCTCCCTAGTGATGACACTGGCCACATGTGATAAAATACATGAGTGCTAATGGGGCAAATCATTGCCTCTCCTCTCTCTCCCAGGTGAGTTGGGGCAGGTTCCTTATCTGAGGGCAGGGGGGTTGTCCAACCTGTCCCTCTACATGCATGCTAACAGTCCAATCCTAGCCTGCACTGGTAAGGGCTGGCCTGTGCTGTATCTAGCACAGGTTTGAAAATGGAGGGAGTGCAACAAGGGGTTCCCTTCCCCCAAGTAAGGGGAATCATTGGCACAGATCCGAGCATCCTGGTGTAATCCCTCCCAGGCTGCTTGGGAGGGGGTTAGGATCCAACTTAAGTGCTGGAAGCTGGTGTCACCCCCTCCTGGGCCCAGTCTGCCCACCAGCCCATCCACCACCCATCCTTCCCCACCACAAAATGCCCACATTCCCCCTTCCCCCCCATGCCAGCCTCCACGGGTTAGAGCAAACCCACCCCTGCCTGGCAGGAATATGGTGTGGGAGAGTCCCCAACGCCAAAGGAGGTGCAAACCTGCCTTTTGCAAAGGTTTGCAACACTCCTGGGCTGGCGCAAGGGACTTGCTCCAGCCCAATGAGCACTCAGGATTGTGCCCTAGATCTACTTTAAAAGTCAGCTTAGCCAAGTAAGACTTAAGTTTTAAACCTACCTTACTCATTGGAACACCTCTACACATTATGCTTCTAGGCTATGATCTATTTGCCTGAGAGGAAGCCCCATTGACCATAATGGGACTTACTGCTGAGTAGACATACCTAGGATTGGGCTTTTAGACTGACAGATTTTCAGGTATTTAAAAATAATAATAATAATAATAATAATAATAATAATAATAATAATAATAATAATAATAATAATAATAATAATAATAATCTTCTTGAAGATTCTGGCAATAAACGTTAACAAATGCTGAAAAAATTATATCCAAAACAAAGCTGCAGCTTTTTGCAAGTTGATTGTGCTATTTATCTTGAAAGATCCATATTAGGAGTTGATCTACAATACATTGCAGTCAGAAAAGAAAGTACATCTCGCACATTGGCTGTGAGACATCACTTAGAGGAATGCTTTTCAACACATGAGGTTATAAGCAATTGTGGATTTTTTTCTAAAGCTGTTCTTCGGCACCACCACTGATCAGGCAGTTCATATAGTTAAATAAGAACATAATGGGGCTGACCAAAAACATCTGCAGCGTCAATTATTATGCAAAGCTAAGAAAAACAGCATCAATTTAGGTTGAAAGCTTAAGGAAACAGCTACAATTATGGTGATTATGAAGAAATCCTTAAATTAGAAAGCCAACCATTAACTACCCAGCTAAATGACCATCTACTTTGCTTGAAATACTTTTCAAAGTCAGGAAGCTCCCTTTTGGTAAAATTCTAGGAGCCCAGAAGTGACATGGGATGTGATGATGTCATCACGTCACCACCAAACACCTGGGTTGCCACACTCCGCAGTGGGTGACGCCACTCCCGGCGATGTTACTGGTCAAAGCACCCAGATGCCAAACCGGGGAGGTAAGAATGCAAATGAACCTGAGCCAGAATGGTCATGTTTTCATGGCTCTGCTCCTTACTCTTAATTGTACCTATGTCAGCTGTACCAGTAAATACAGAAACATTGTTGGTTTATCAATCCTTTAGTAAAAGAGTGCATCAGCACTTGATTTATGCTCACACCTGAAAAACACTGAAAAAGGGTACCAAAGTACAAATTAGAAACAAAACACTGCATTGATTTAAATGCCAGAGAATATTCTATACCGGTGGTTCCCAAACTGGTAGGTGGCAACCCACCAGGGGAACTGGAAACAGGGTATTCCCCCTTAAAGAGAGTGGAACTGCTCCAATGGCAGTGACAGTGACACTGCCAAGGGGCTTATTTCTTACCTTGGAGGCAGGGCTGGCCTCCTGCAGGTCCTCTGTGGCTTCTGTAAACATCTCTGATCAGCAGCTACTTCGGTTTTTGTGCAAGAACGGAAGTAGCTACTGATCGGAAATAAGGATTGTTACAGAAGCCTTGGAGGACATTGGAAGGGGCTACAAACCTTCAAGACCCTGCAGGAGGCCAACTCTGCCCCCGAGGTAAGAAATAAGCCCCTTGGCGGCGGCAGCACTGCAATCGCTGTGGTGCCATTGCTTCCCCCTCTCCGCCTCTCTCCCTGCCTACCCAAACACTTACCTGGTTCCCAACTTCCCTGTAGGAGCTTGGGAACCACTGTTCTATGCAGAAATTGAGCTTTTCATGTGTCCAAACAGTCTCCTAAACACAGTCTCCTCTATCCCCCCCCCTTCCCCATATCACTGAAAAAAATATAACGTGAAACATGAGCTAGGAAAATCAGTGACCAAATGAGATGAGGAAGAATAAGGTTTTCTGTTTTCCAGAGAGACATGTCCATTAGTTTGCCAAATTGTACTGCCAATTCAGGACTCTGAAGAAAACCAAATCATCAAGGCAAGGGATTTTATATAAAGCAAATTGCAGGATGGTGGGGGGGGGGGAGTAGATAATCAGGTTTCACGAAACTCACACAGCTGCTTACAGGATTGAAAACACAGGCAACAGAGACGCAAACACAATTTCCTTTTTTGGTAGCACACAGTCTGTGAAATGTTCTCATTATCACACTCTTTCTGTTTGCCGGTGGTATTTGGCACTAGACAGCAGCATAATACTTTAAGAGTTACACAATATTCCGTTGAACATGAATTGTGTCTGTACTTTAGATTTTGGATGATGCTATCTGGGAAATTAGCAAAGAAGTCTTTCCATTTTTTTTATTGTGTTTTGGGAAACTTTGGGGATTTTTTTTTTAACATAAGGGCTGTTAGCGCACCTCCCTGGTGCGCTAACAGTGATTGCCAGGCTTTTCCCCTTATCAGCTGGCAGCAGGGGTTTGCTGTCAGTTGATAGGCTGGCTGATTAAAGAGGGCGGGATGGGAGAGCAGCCCAAGCATGCATGCGCAAGGGACTGCTCAGTTCGCTCCTGACAAGCGACCCCCCGCCCTGCCCGCCCTCTAGCTAGTCTGGGATTAGCTGGTCGCTCTAAGAGGGCCGGGTAGGAATTTTTAATCACCATCTAAATTGGCTCTAAGATGGTGTTTTTTTTTGCCTACCCCAGACTGGCTGTAGAGTGGGTTTGGGTTTTTGATATAGGTATTTAACGCCCTGGTCACTGGCGGTAGAAGTGCAGGGTGGGTAGGCAGAAGACCTTCTCAGTGTCCAATCTAAGCCAGCAAGGTCATGGGGTGAAACAGAACCGCTCCCATGATGCCTGATCGGCTTGAGGAGGCAGGCCGGCTAGCCCCTTGTCTGAACTTGGGGGCCTTGCAGGGGTGACCCGAAGGCACAGCAGTTCTGCTGACTTACCCTCTTCGGGTGACGTTGAGAGGCGGGCTTAATAACAATTGAGTTACGCCTGGAGTTGGGTGGATGCCCTATGAGACTGGGGATGTAGACGGCTAGAGCCTTTTCCCCCACCTAGAACCCCGAACTTGGAATGGGTTTGTTTAACCCCTTTTCTTGCCCTGTTGCAATGTTTGGTATTTTAATAAAAGTGGCCCATTTTAATTCCATACCTGTTGTCGGCTGTATTTATTTGGGGAGTGCATGGTAATGTTCTTTACATGCCCAGTCTAATCATGATGCAATTAAGATGAACAGTCCAGAATAAATAAGATTATTATTTGAAGGATCAAGTGATTCAAAAACTCAGCAAGAACATCTGATATAACTCTACCACACACAAACATTTTAAATCTGCAAACCAATGTACATCTGCAAACCAATGCAGACAATGTTATAAAATCCTTTGTTAATGGACTGGTCTCCCATAACAACAGTAGTTAGCAGTGCCAGGCCACAATCCAGAGATTCCCTCCAAACACTGTAGGTCATCTGAAGACATATTCTCAAATCATTTACAGTGCAATCCTATGCATGTCTACTCAGAAGCCCCCTACATTCAATGGTACTTATTTCCATGTAAGTTTGCATATGATTACAGCCTTATGGCCCAATCCACCATTTCATTTATGCTTCTGGAACAAGCATTCCAGCAGCATAAGCAGCTTTATGGCTGTCAGAAACACAACCCCACTGAGCACCAATAGCTTGGTCAATGCCACAAGCATCAATCAGCTGGGTTCATGCAATGTCAGAAATCAGATGCCCACCACAAATGGTAAGATTGTATAAGGGTCAGGAGGGAGGCAGAAAGTGATCTTGGGGTGGTGGTGGACAGGTCGATGAAAGTGTCGACCCAATGTGCGGCGGCAGTGAAGAAGGCCAATTCTATGCTTGGGATCATTAGGAAGGGTATTGAGAACAAAATGGCTAGTATTATAATGCCGTTGTACAAATCTATGGTAAGGCCACACCTGGAGTATTGTGTCCAGTTCTGGTCGCCGCATCTCAAAAAAGACATAGTGGAAATGGAAAAGGTGCAAAAGAGAGCGACTAATATGATTACGGGGCTGGGGCACCTTCCTTATGAGGAAAGGCTACGGCGTTTGGGCCTCTTCAGCCTAGAAAAGAGACGCCTGAGGGGGGACATGATTGAGACATACAAAATTATGCAGGGGATGGACAGAGTGGATAGGGAGATGCTCTTTACACTCTCACATAATACCAGAACCAGGGGACATCCACTAAAATTGAGCGTTGGGCGGGTTAGGACAGACAAAAGAAAATATTTCTTTACTCAGCGTGTGGTCGGTCTGTGGAACTCCTTGCCACAGGATGTGGTGTTGGCGTCTAGCCTAGACGCCTTTAAAAGGGGATTGGACAAGTTTCTGGAGGAAAAATCCATTATGGGGTACAAGCCATGATGTGTATGCGCAACCTCCTGATTTTAGAAATGGGTTATGTCAGAATGCCAGATGCAAGGGAGGGCACCAGGATGAGGTCTCTTGTTATCTGGTGTGCTCCCTGGGGCATTTGGTGGGCCGCTGTGAGATACAGGAAGCTGGACTAGATGGGCCTATGGCCTGATCCAGTGGGGCTGTTCTTATGTTCTTATGATGGAACAGGGCAGAGGTAGGCAGAACAGGGAAGTGATGGATTGGGGAGGTAGGGAGGAGTGCAGATCAGGTCTGGGAAGGGGGTGGGTTCAGTGGTGACAACACATGCTGAATCCTAATCCCCTTCCCAGGCCCAATATGGCTTCATCAGCCAGCACAGACTTGTGCCAGCAATATTGTCTTGACCCATGGAGGCAGTGGGAGCCTACCTCAGGAAGGGATCAAATATCTGTCTGTCTTTGCCTAACTGTTTCTTCACTTTCCTGCCAAGCTCATAAGTATTATTATTATTAACAGTATTTATATATGGCTTTTCAACTAAAAGTTCACAAAGCGGTTTACAGAGAAAAATCAAATAACTAAATGGCTCCCTGTCCCAAAAGGGCTCACAATCTAAAAAGTTGCAAAGGAATACCAGCAGACAGCCAATAGAACAGAGAGTGCTGGGGTGAGGTGGGCCAGTTACTCTCCCCCTGCTAAAAAAAGGAGCACCCACTTGAAAAAGTGCCTCTTACCCAATTAGCAGGGGTTTGAATAAGTAGAGGTGTTTGACAATGGGGTTATTTACCTTACTCGGAAATAAGCCCATTGTGTTCAGTTAAACTTACCAAAAACAAACACCTCTACTTATAAGGAATTTTATTAGCTGGTCTAACAATGGTTTTTGCTTGCTTTTCCATTTATGTGCCCTCCCCTTCCCTTGCTCTGAGATATTGCATTCTGCCGGAGGTGGGGAGGGGCAATAGTCTTTAAATCAAATGCCAATGTTTTTGAAATACCTGGCTATTATTCCATATGTTTTTTAGCAGTCCCAGGCTCAAGGCCATGTTTTTGTCATATGCATGAATTAAAACTTGCGTTTAGGTCTTGCTTAAGAAAAAAGTTCTGTAAGACCAAGCAGTGGACTAAGTTTTATTGGACTTTAATCTGCAGCCTTAGGTTACGAAGACATAATAATGTGCATTTTAGCATGTGACCAACTTTACCTCACTTTGGGTCAGTGATTTTCAACCTTTCACATCTCATGGCACACTGACAAGTCGCTAAAATTGTCAAGGCACACCATCAGTTTTTTGACAATTGACAAGGCACACCATGTTTCTGGCATGGGGATCACATCCCCCAATGGCCCTATTAATAAATGACATTCTCCAAAACACCCATGGCACACCTGTGGACCATTCGTGGCACACCGATGTGCCATGGCACACTGGCTGAAAATCACTGCCTTGGGCCTTGCCTTTGGTGATCACTGGTTTTACCTCCCTTAAATAAAACATGGCTTTAATATTTTCTTTCAGCCCCTTGAAGGAAATGAGGCTGTTTCTAGGACCAAACAGAGGAAATAAATGGGGGGTAGGGGGGCTAGGTAGTTGAAGAACTACTTCAACTACCCCCCCCACACACACACACACACTTCCTCTGTTTGGACCTAGAAACAGCCACCTGTGGGCTTCCTTTCTCTCACTGATGGCATCTGGAAAAGGGTTTTTTTGGGGCGGAGGGGGGTCCTATTATTCCTGTTTTTATTATAACACAACAGCAACATTTCTTGTGGCAAGTACACTTGAATGTTATGGCCAGGAAGGCTTTATCTGTGGTCAGGAACACTTTGTCTCCTAAAGAACTTTGGGGAAGTGAAAAGATCATTATTCCACCCGCCCAAGTCTTCAGGCTTTCTTCAAAACTCTTCAGGGCCTGAACTGGAACCCCTATACTCATTTCAAATTTCTCTTAAGGCAAAATTGTGGTCTAGTCAGTATCTCAGTATCTTCCTGCCAGATAATATCCTCCTTACATATTTTTTAGTAATCCGTAGCATGCACTAATTGAGGTCAATTCTGCAAAGACTGTGATTCCGGGGAAAAACATGGAAATATAACAACCATGGTACCTGTTGCGTTTAAAATGGAAATGTTTTACTTATTGACTCAGCTGTCAAGAGTGTGTTTATTTTTGTTCTTGCACCCTTCAAATATGAATATCTCCTACTGACACTCTACTTGCTCCTGTTTAAAATAGTTTGTAAAAAGCACCTGGAAAAATCCAATATACTAGAAAGAAACATTTTGAATAGCAGACTTTTATGAGGCCAGAAGCCAAAGCTGAAGTACTTGTGGTGGTTGTTTTCTTTGCCTTGATCTAATTTTGAGAAGAGCTTTTTAAAATTCATTACTCACAGAGCCTTTGCAATTTAATATTGAACAATTAGTAAAATGTTATACAGTGAATATAAGAGGGCAGCCTACATTCTACTACTTTATTGCTAAGGAAACAATGTTGAAGTTATGAATTTGGGCCACTGTTCCCGATCACAATTGTCGGAACGAAAAAAAACAAACACAAAAGGGGAGTTCTGGCATGCTGAAGCCTCCTCAGGGGAGTCATCTACTATATGGGAGGTCTAGTAGAGAGTAACAGAACACTTTGTTGTGCTCTGTTACTCTCTGCTAGGCAGTGGTAGACCTTCCCAGGCCCTTGACCCAGGGCAAAGGTCTGCGATGGCATCCCCTCATGTAATGGTGCCCCCCATGTGCAAATCCGCCCCCCCACTAACCTGGAGCAAAACAGAGCCTTGTGCAGCTCTAGGATACACTGGGGAAGCCTCCTGAGGTTTCCCCGTGGTCTTAAACTGTGCTTCTGGTCCAGTTTCTGACCGTATTGGGAGCATCACTATGGTCCTAGAGATGCGTGAAGCTCCACGCCTGGGTCATTTACCCCTTCCATTTAATGGCAGGTCCACCACTGCTGCTAGGCCTTCCCTATAGTAGATGATAACTTTGACATTGGTTCCTTAAGGGGGCAGAGACAGGGCTTCTTGGGCTGGTGGGTCATGACCCACCAGTCTGAGTATGAGAATCCCTGATCTTTCCAAAATGCCCTTCTTCTATTTGCATTGGCAAGACAGGTTGGCCTGTTATGCAAGAGAATAAATGGACACAGAATCTTCCCATGTATCATTTTCCCTATCAGAACAGTAAATTAATATGAAGTGTTGGCAAAACGATGGCCGAAGCCTCTTTTGGACATCTGCCACAATACAAAAGAGGAGACAGAAATAAAAGAACAAATTATTTATGATGACTCTATTTGAAAGGATTTAAAATAGAAGATGAATACATTGTGGAAGAAAAAGCTACCAAAGTAGGAGTAACTGGAAAAAAAACAACCTGTAAAATGAAAATGCACACAATGTAACAGAAAATTAATCCTATTTAAAGCAGAGGCCTTAAATCCACCTTACCATTTTTTTTTTCTCTAGAAGCTTGTCCTCAAAATTACGGAATCCAATCCAGGCTTTATTAAGGCAATTTTTTCCCCCTAAAATGGAGGATAATGGAGAGAATAGACCCACACTAATGTGGAGAGAACTTTTCAAAAGAACTTGGGGCCTGTTGAATGAAATCCTTTAAAAATGTAATTCTCAGAAATAATCCGAGTACTTTCCAGGTGAAAGAGCAATTCGAATTACTTTTCGTAGCAATCTCGCCACTCCTTTCCTGATTGGAAGTCATACTATGGTTGTCATAGTAGCCAGCATGGGAACAGTTTCACTGCGCAAAGGAAAAGGTAATCAGTAATCAATTATTCGAAGCAAGTAATCAGTATGGCAGCATACCTCTTAAAATATTACTTTTCAAATCCAGTCATCAGCAGTGTAATACCGTTGCTTCTTCAAACTACTCCGTTTGCACCAGGTTTGCTCTTCATGTTTCCAGCTAAAAAGTCTCTCTGAAATCATTAGATAGCTCAAATAATCTAAGGCAGTGGTCTTCAACCTTGGGGTCGAGACCCCAAGGGGGTAGTGAAGCCTCAGTTTTGGGGTCGCTGCAACTAATAGGAATGAAAGAGGTTGAAGACCACTGCACGAGAGCTACGCCAGGTAAAGGGGGAGACCTCTGGTGTAACCCTTCAGGTACCAGCTGATTGTGTCCCATTCTGGCTCAGGTTCTTAGCAATTGTGCTAGTGCCAGGTTTCATGGTAACGTTTTCTGCTCCAAGAATATTTGGTTTCAGTGAACAGTGATGGGCGGCAGGGAGTGGGCAGCAGGGGTAGAGAGTGGGAGGATAGGGTCCCAGGTTGGAGGTGGAACCAACAGCAGGACCCCAATCTCAAATTTTATTTTTCTATTTATTTGGGTCATGGTACAAAAAAGGTTGAAGACCATTGATCGGCACTGATCTTCAAGCTTTTCTTGTGCCACAACCCCACCAAAAATCATTAAATAAATAAGGGTATGAGAATGAGAACCCACCACCGATCCCAACCCTACCAGGGCCCAACCTTCCTGCCCCCATAGTCACCAGCCCCATTTCCCCCTACTTCTTGAATCATCACAATAACCCCTGTGAGATAGCAGCCTGAGCAGGCCCACAGATGCAGAGACTCTAGATGGGCATCATAGCTTGCTTGCATGGTCCACAAAGATTGTCCACTATGACCCTTAGAAGAGAATCACCTTCCCTACCCAGCTGTTAGGGATAGTGGATGAAACTCCTGCCCTATCATTATGGTTTGATTGGTTGGCTGCGTCCCATATGCCACTGTGCTTGCCTTCTCGTTTCACTTGCAGGATTTTAAAATTAATTTCAGACTTGGCAGATGGATTTTTTTTTTTTTTTTTGGGGGGGGGGTCTTTTCATCCTTCCACTAATGCACAGAAGCATATATGCACATTCATTAAGCCATTTCTGTCCAACGTTGCATAAATGCAACAGGTATCAAATGTGTAAACCTGTGGGCTGGGCAAAAATGGGTTAAATTGCAGGACCAAAAGGTATCAGTGCAATCACACCATCACATAAATTTTCCTGTCTGTGTGGTATAAAAAGGGGAGAGGATGACCACTAAAAATGTCCTCTATCATTCTGCTGTGGGGTTCCATTCTGCTCTGGTTCCCCTCTGTGACAAGACACTGACAGAATGTACTGGGCTATAATGACCTTTGGTTTGACATGGCATGAAAATTGTTATGATTTTGATATTTCTACATTATTTTTTTTTACATTACATATAATGGCTCATTTAATGGGCAATTTAGCAGAACTGTAGACATCTTCAGCAACTGAAGACATTGGATGGCCTTAACAAAATCTTTGACTGTGAAAACCATTTCACTTTTTTCACTTCTTTGACTTTTACTTCTCATGCATTAGAGAGCTCAAACTTCAATGGATAAAAATCATAGATTAAAAAGTGCCTGTATAGCTTTGATGCTCGCAAACTTTGTGTCAGATACTAGAGAACAAATGCTGGTAGTTGATCAATAGCAACATTAGAGAGTGCATTAAAGAAGCACTATTGATGTAGCTTTGGGCACAGCAGGATGGCAGGTTCTTCAGAGATTTGGGACCTGCCGCAGCTGTTGCCCCCTGCATCTACACTCTTCCATTGCTTTTGGGACTATAGTTTTGAATATAACAACATGTGTATCACTGGCATTCCTGGGGGTAAAACACTGACAGCCCAATCCTAACTTGCACTGGAATGGGGAGGCCAGCTGGCCTGTCCTGTATCCAACACAAGGTTACGGCTGAAAGCAGCTCAGCCCAGGGCGAGGGGAATCACTTTCCCTTACCTTAGGTAAAGCGGGAGCAGCCCCGATGGGGCTACTCGGATCTGTGCCACATCAGGAGGCGATGCAGATTCCAGCAGTCTGGTACTGCCCCGGTCTGCCCAGGAACAGGGATAGGATCCAGCATAGGTGCCTGATTATGGCCCCATACCCCACTTCCCCACCATCTGCCCATGGGCCCACCCATGCCCACCCTTTCCCCACCCCAAAACATCTCCCTCCCATCCTCCCCACGCCCTCCCCAGACCCCAACATCAGTGTAGCTTGACTGACGCAGGCTCACCCCCTGTTCTGGCCCAACCAGGCTTAGGCCAGCCTCTCTCCTTTTCTAGTGATGCAAAATTGCTTTATGGCACTTTCGCGACATTGGTGGGCTGGCGCAGGGACTTGTACCGGCCCATGTCCTTTTGAGGGTTGTGCCCTAAGTTTCTGCCGGCGTCTGGCTGATAGTGTAAAGTGTCCCCTCCTTGCCTTCACAGCCAGTCACAACTGCAAAAGCTTTTAGGGAATTAAAGTTCCCTTACACCACAGAGACCTCCAACTACTTCCTTGGCCCTGATAATACAGAGACTGCCATTTGGTGCTGCTGTACAACAGGGCAGCCCTGATAGGATTATCTGTCTGTTGCCTTTTCCCTATAAGATCTTTAGCTCACACATTGAGAGACGTTAGCTGTAAACTTCAAACCATTTACCAGTGTCATATCTGAGATTGTGAAGATATCTGGGATTATGAAGTCTATTCCAAAGTGAGAAGTTTGAAGACTGCAGCATAGAAATGAATACAACTCCCATTAGAAACAGGCACATGGGTTTGTCACTTGGAGAATACAGCTCAATAATGTCCTGAAATCATTCAAAAAAGAGTGTTGGAAAGGACAAAACTCTGTGCACAATAAACAGCTTGTCTCATAATTACTAGATTCTGTAGAAATTATAGACTGGAGCTGGAGATTTCAATATAACCTCCTATCGAGGGTAATAAGAGCCAGAAGATCACTCAGGGATGGCCCAAGACATTTGGATCTCCCAGTTGGCTTTGTAGTGATGTGTGAGGCCTCAGAGATGCAAACGAGAGGAGAGTGTGTGGTCATACATCTTCCAAAAAGGATTCTAGGGTACCTGCTTTCAACTGCATGTTGCCTTTATGAAACTCTTAAAAATCTTGCTGCCCCATGAGTGTCCTCTTCAGTCATCTATGCTTTCAAGCCAATTTCAATATCATGAATAAACTCTGATTCCATGCGTTAAACATTTTGGGAAATACAGGCAGCTCTTGATGTACACGGTCTTGATTTGCACGTTTTTGGAATAGCGGGATTTGCAACTTAATACTGGAAATGCAAATTGCAAAGGCTCATTTCTGAAATAATGTGGTCAATTCACTATGTGGTCAAAACTCAACATGCTGGCAGCTTCCTGTGGAAGGGAGTCTCCTTTAAAGCCAGAAGATAAAAAAAAAAGAGATAAAGGAAATTAGTTTGCAGAGGCTGCACGTCTGGTAAAATTCCTTGTCTTGGTGGCAAGGGCTTGAAGAGAAGTTCTGGGGAAGGCAGCAAAGATACAGGTGGCAATAGGGGTAGGGGTGGGCAGACTGAACCCAGGAAGAGGGTAGGATCAGCAGTGCTGGTGCCTCTGTGGGCTGGCACACCTCCATGTGCTGGCCTGGCAGACTGCAGGTGAGGAGCAAACCTGCTTCAAGGCAAGTTAGCGACACTTGTGCAATCTGAAGATTGCGCCACTACTGAATTATTCTTTCAGACATACCTCTGGGTTGAGGACATAAACTATACTTGATGCCTCCCCCTTGTGAATAAGAATATGTAAAACTAAGGAGGGCTAAGGTGAAGAGACGGCAGGGATTAGGTGAGCAAAACATGCTGTAAACTCTCCTTTGATGAAGTCCTTGTATGTGTACAAGAAAGGAGAGGTAGAATTTAATAGGATGAAGGATTCTGGTAGTGAGTCCAAGGGGAGAAGCCTCTAGCCGAAACAGGCAGGTGCTGTTTTCTTTGGAAACCAGCAATCTCAATTCAGACAGGATGACCTGCGTTAGAGAACAGACGTTCCACCACCTACAGAACTGAATTACATATGCCAGCAAGGTTGTGCTGTGTGGTTCTCCCCTAAAAATCTGTATAAAGCATGTACTTTTTTTTTGTAATCAGGCATTTCTGCCTTTTATTTTTACACTTTCATCTCTCTGTGAGATGCTTTTACGGATGTTTCAAAAAGGCACGAGGTATCTCCCTTGACACTCTATGTGGGTGGATTCCAAAGATGTTCACTTCCATCGCGCTCATTCTTTTCATCCCAAACAGAGGGTGGCAACCCCTTATCGGTGTACTGATGGAAAACCTGAGCTTTGAGGTTGACTAAAGTGTTCTGATCAGCGAGGTCCTCAGAGGAGTTAATGCAAGAAAGTCAGAGAAGCAGGTAAGTCTTAGGAAAAGTGGCTGCTTCATTCCTGATCGGCCCCCAAGCCTCTGAAAAAACCACTGAATGCGCAAAATAGTTCGGAAGAACATGGTGGAGGTGATGAGATACAGCAGGTCAATTTAAAGGTCTCACCACCCAAACAACATTCAATGGTAGATAAATGGCAGGTTTGCCTTTTTGCTTTGGCTGAAGTTCATGCCGACAAGGACTTTAACCCATTTCTGCCCAGCCCACAGGTATACCCAATCATTAGACCTTAATGGAGTAGGGACATGTGGCCAAAGAAGGCAGGTCTCTGCCTCCCCTGTGATTGTGCATGTTCTGTACCCAGTTACTGAGTGGTTGCCTGATTACAGGCTGAGCTGCACCTGGTACAAGTCCTCTCCTGACTATATAGGCATGTTCACACATGCTTTAATCCACCAACATAGTAGGACCTACCTTTGTATAACTGTGTATAGGATTTGGCTGTATATCCCTTCTTTCATTTGGAAAATGTAGTTCCAACTGAGCTCCTAGCTGAGGTCAGCACAGGTGACCGTCCAGCTTGCTTTCAGTTCTTCCTCGTTGCTACCATCTGTGCTTTCATTTGTCCAATTAACAAATGAGCATCTGACATATGTTCAAGGCTGTACATATAAACACTATAGGCTGTCTCATTTTCCTGAAGGCTTCAACCTGCCAGCAGTTCAAAGCACTACGGTTTGACACTGTAGTGTACTTCATTGTCAAACATTGGTACCATCACCTTCAATACCACTATGCCTTTTCTTGTTTGAGGCTTAGGCAGGGGAAATGAAAGAAAAAGCATGGTGCCTGCTGTTGCTGGATTGTAGCAGGATTTGGGCCCCAGTAGAATCCAGAGATAGAGAGAGAGAAAGATAACATTCTGCATAGCAACTTCATCTCATCAATGCATCAGACTTAATGTGTTGAATTACACTGTGCAAACCAGTAAGTCCTCCTTCATATAAATTTCAGTGGGCCCTTTTTATCCGTGGGTTCAGAATTCACAGATATGACTCACTGCAGGTACCAAACCAGCAAGGGAGGGCCCCACCTGACCTCCCAGACGTGGCCAGAAGTGCCTTCTTGTCACTTCCAGGAGACTTTCTGATGCCTGGAGAGGACATACACACCTCTTTGGGCCTCAGAACACCTACGAACACTACCAAAAGACACTTCTGGTCATGTCCAGAGGTCAGGTGAGGGCCCTGACCTTTGGATTTGGTTATCTGTGGGTTTCGGCATCCACAGAGTTCCAGGAACAGAACTCCCACAGATGAGGAAGGCCAACTGTTGAGGAGGAGCTGGTGAGTACAAAGCTCTGGGACTTCTACAGCAAGACCACTGATATAATTAGCAAGAGGACTCTGGTGCTGCCTTGGTTACTTGTCTCAAAAGACCTAGCCTGAGAGGAAGGAACATGAGTCCATCAGGTTCATCTGGAGACAGAGACATTTTCCTAGGAGTATAAATTACTGTCTGTCAAGGGCTTTTGCAAGGGCTACCTGAGAAACAATGTGAAGCTCCTGTTACATTAAGGCTGCAGTAATCACTTTTTCCAATTTTTATATATTCCTTTTAAACACTCCAAGAGTTTGGGACCAAATAACTCTGGCCCTGAGGGTGTGGCTCTGGGGGACATCATGACAAACTCCTACACTTATCTCCCTTATCTTATATATAGTTAAATGGATTCTTATGTCACTTATCAAGTGTTTCCAGTCTTTGATCCCCAATCAAAGTTCTTTGAAGACAACAATTGCCCACTATTGTGTTTATATATGGTCAAGGATGGATGTAATTGTGAAAAAAATACCCTAAAGGGCATCTAACACATTTTGACTGTACAGACTATAGGTTCCAAGTCATATCTCAGAATAGCATCAAAAAGGCTGCCTAAAAATCCCTGAGGGCTGCTCATATTCCAAGTGACCCAAAAGCAATTTTATATAACTAGGCTGCACAAATACCAAAATGACATTGTAGCCATCTCACCAGGTTGCCTGGAAATAGAACAATTTTCAACACTTTTTGAACCAAGGTTCATGCAATTGATCGAAAAGCCTTCTTTCCCTGCTTTTGAAAAGGCACCGGCTGGATAATATTCTTCCACGTCTTAACAAAAATATACCTACCAGTTCAGAAAAAAAATGTATATTTATGATTTAGTTTATTTGAAAAAAAACCTCAAACTGCACATGTGCTAACCAGAAAGGTAGAAGCTCTGTGAGTTTACTCTAGTCACTATAAATAGCTAAGAGCTACCTACCCACCCACACATGCGCGAAGTGGGGAGGGTTCAGCTACATAAAATTGTTGCACTTAAGAGTTCTTGAAGTGTTGGTTTCTAAAGTCATAATTGCGACTGCACTTTTGAAAATGTGGAAAACATGAGAAAAATAATATGGTCCTTGCAGCAGTTGTATAAAAGACATTTAAATAATTTCGTTGTAAGACAGGCAGCCCAGCCCTAACTAAATGCCTGCATGGTAATGCAGTGGGGCCAGAATGGGCTACACTGCATCCTGTGGGCAAATTCGTGGGGAAACATTTATCCCCTTGCCCCATGCTAAGCCCCAACACCCACAGTGGGTCAACTTGGACCTCAAACAAGCTCACATTGATTCGTGCAGGTGAATCAGGCCCAGGAAGGGTGATAGGAAAGGGTGCGTGTTGGTGCAACCAAACCCACCTTCCTCCTTGGCCCTCTCCCCCCTCTCTTTACCTCCCCTTACTTTCATTGTTGATTAGCAGCCCAATCCTATTGCTGGCATAGCACGGCATATGGCCCACACTATATCCAGTGCTGGTTGTGAGCAGCATCCCTGTTAAATCATCATGATATTGTGTGTGTGTGGAGGGAGGGGGGAAGGGTGACTAGAGGTGCATAGTAGAAGTTTAGGGTTTGCAGCAGCCCTGAGAACAACTTTTTGGTCTTTGGATATAAAGCAAGCAATGATGAAGTCAGGCAAAACCCCCTGGGGAGAGCATACTGGAATTTGTACACTGTCTCTCATACCCACCCACTGGTCTTCAGATGGTAGAGAGACAGTGCCACATTGAGCAGGGACTCTGATCCCAAGCTCAGTGTGTGGGTGGTACATAAAACTATTATTACATTTGTTTTACTTTTTTTTTTTTTTTTTTTTGCTATTCTCTAACCATTTAAAGTCAATATAGAAATTTGCAGCTATCTATTTTGGAAATAACAAACAGTTTTACTGGCATAATTACAGGTACTGCATTGTGTGGCATTATTTCATTCAGGCCTTGGACGCCGGAGGCATACTCCTACACGATCTTTCACAGGCTGAATGAGAATGAGTACTTTTGAGACACGGAATCACAATTTTGAGCCAATATCAGGAAAGAAGAAGTGAAACCAGGTCTAACTTTGACACATAAAGGGAAGACTCAAGATGGAAACTGTCACTAAATCATATTCAAATGTTTCTAAGGCCATAGCCTTTTTTTTTTTTTTTTTTGTCCTAACTCACAGAATTCATCACATGGCATGAATAATGTAGCTAACAGTTATTTACACGATCTCCTAAAAGAAAGTAGATACTTTTACTTCCACCATCACGGAAAAGATTGCATGAAATTGTTTCTTTCAAATTGTCCAAAGCAAAACTCTGTTGTCTGTTTGAGGCTATTTTTGAGGATGGCAAGGTGAGTTTTATCATCTCAGGTCATCTTTGTTGAAATGCCAAAATGTTATTAGTTTCTGATGCATTTGACAGCATCTTTCATTCCCCCTTTACAATGAGTTATTCACATTTTTCCCCCCTAGCACAGACTGGTACACAGGAGATCTATTTTTGTTATTACGCAGTGGATTATATTTCTAGTAAAGCTTAGGGGATGGACAACCATTTTAAACACCTCTTACTAGGAAGCAAGCTCACTGAGCCCAATAGGGTTTTCTTTTAAGGAATGATGGGTTGCAACATTTGGTTGCATTTATACTTATTGAACTGTAGGCTTCAGAAAATTCTCTACAACAGTGTTTCTCAACCAGTGGTATGGGTACTTGAAGTGGTATGCGTGGGACCCCTGGACATCTGCTGTCCGGCATGAAACCAGCAATGCAACATGACAGAGAGCGGTAGGAGGCTCAGCTGAGCAGGAGCTCCAAAGAGAGCTTTTCAGGCACTCAAAAAACCCTCACATCCACCTTGAGGCTCTTACTAGTGTTTGTCATGTTGCATCTGGCCTGCCAACGGAGAAGTAACTGGTGATGACATCATCACCAGTTGCTTCTGGTGGTACTTCCATGCAAAGTAGTATGGAGTGGAAAAATGTTGAGAAACACCGTTCTACAAAGTACCACAACAACATGTCTTTCCATATGTGGGATTCTGGGTAATTTCATGAAATAAAAGTTAGGGATTGGCTCTGCCTCACTCTGTCCACCTGAGTAATTCAAGCTGTGCATTTTATGCATAATGCCCCTTATACACCTACAGTAAATCTTCCATAACCACGCAATCTGTTCCAGCAGGTTCACAAATCTGTGGGAACTTGTGGAACATACCTGGCGCCATGTGCTGGTTGTTCTTGGCTACCCATGGCCAATCTGTAGCTATCTGTAGCATCTGCGAAGCTATTCTTGGCAGCCATTTGACATATCTGTGGTCATTTTGAAGCCACCTGAGGCCATTCCGAAATAATCCGTGACGCTGTCTGCAGCAGCCATTTGAAGGTATCTGCGGCCATTTTGAAGCCACCGAAGGCCATCTTGAAGCCATCTGCGGCCATCCTGAAGCCATCTGTGCCTTTCTGAAGCCATCTGGTCATTTTTCCCTAACTCTATTTTCCCATAGGGTCAATGATTCAGCATCCACTTATTCGGTATCTGCTGGGTTTTCCCAGGAAACTAACCCCAGCGGATAACAAGAATTGAGTGTAAATTGTGCATGTATACAACAGTAGGCTATTGCATGCATGGTTCCCATGATTCAAAAAGCCACACTAGCTGTCAAAGTGACACACGTACAGCCCTGCTCAGGAAATCAGTAACAGTAGTAGTAGTAGTAGTAGTAGTAGTAGTAGTAGTAGTAGTAGTACCAGTATTTATAGACCGCCTTTTTTGTCATTGAATTGCTCCAACTTTATTCAAGGTGGTTTACATAGGCAGACTTTATTAAATCCCCATAGGGATTTTTACAATTACAAGTTCTATCTTCCAAGAATACCTCATTCACAATCTGGTCTCTTTCTGCTTGCATTCACCTCTCCCGCATAGCTGATGGCACTCTTTCACTCTCACCGAAGGTGGGTCACCTTTGCTTCTCTCACCAGCTGGAATGACTCATCTCATCAGTGTTTTCTGCAGCTCTCAGATACTTCCAGTTGTTTTGAACTGCGATCCCAGCTGCTCTTTGGGTTTCATAGACAGCAGCTCTACCACTCATCTTCCTGCCAGACCTCCTGCCAACCATCTGTTTACAGCTGAGAAGATGAAGGGGTGTGGGGGAATGGGTTTGAATTCAGTTGTTTGGGCCTCCTTCCTGTTTAATAAACCAGCAGTCTCCAAACTGGAGACCGTTGTGTCCAGAAAAAGCCATCCCCATCCTAACCGGTACTTACTGTCCTGCTGTGGTGCCACTTATTTTTCCAATCCAATCTCTGCACTGGGATGCTCTGGGCAGTCATGTCTATTGTCCAGCATCCCAGCAGCAGGATGTCTGGGCAGACACGACTGCTCAGAGCACCCCAGTGCAGAGATCGGGTTGGAAATAAGTGGTGTCTCAATAGAACGGGTAAGATCCGCTTATGGGGTGGGGGGAGAGCTTTTTCCAAACTGTAGGCTGGGGTTTAGAGATCCCTGCAAGATAATCAGTATTACTGCTTATCAATTGTTCAGGGCTTCATATAGGCATTCACTCATTTACCCCCACATCTGCAAATAAAGACACGAGACTTCGGCTTGGATGAAAACAGGGCCACTTTATTAAACTTCAACTGCAGCAGGGCAATAACTCTGAACATCAATCATGCGGGGCCATATGGGGGAAGTGGTCCTAGCCGCCTGCTTCCCCCTATGTTCTCATTGGGCATACCACCTGGCTTGAGGCCCCAGCTGTCAATTGCCAGCTTAGGCCTTTCACCGCCACCCCCAAAGGGGCAAGGCAGCCGGACTTCAGGTTAGCCGGCAGAGCCACGCCATCCTGTCAGTCCAGGCCAGGGGTCTGCCTGCCTGCCTCCTGGAGCCGGTCAGGCATCACGGGAGCGGTTCAGACTTACCCCTAACCCTGCTGCCTTGGATAGACACCGAGCCAAGTCCCTACCTACCCAGCCCCGCATGTACCCTGCCATAGGGGAGGACAGCCTAGCGCTTGTCCTCACCGCTCCCCACAAGGAGAAACTCCTTCAAGCCCTGCTGCAGGTCTGACAAAAACAAATCATTGCCAACAGGCGACAAATGCACCCCTTCGCTGTGGAACAGGGCAGGCTCCTTAAACCCAATAGCTGGGTGCCTGATAACTGCCCCGCCCTGCTCAACCACTACCCTCCCCAGGTAATCATTAACTCTTTTTCTAGTAACATCTATCCTGCGTACACTCCACGCCCCCCACCACACTCGCCGCGGGAGGAGATTCGACCAGAGGATAGCCATCCCTGGGAACCAGCTACAAAGAATCGAGAACCCCCTACGTGCCTGGAGCCTCAAGGACATCGAAGTCCTCTGGCCCAGATCGTTCTCCCC
The DNA here is from genome assembly GCF_035046505.1 of Tiliqua scincoides. Lineage (NCBI taxonomy): Eukaryota > Metazoa > Chordata > Lepidosauria > Squamata > Scincidae > Tiliqua > Tiliqua scincoides. Next base: position 75,534,815 of record NC_089826.1, read on the forward strand.
TAGATGTACTACGATTACCTGAGGAGGGGGATGCCAGTCCAGATAATGCAGCAGCACAGGCATAAACTGGCCCCAACACATGCCCCTTCTGGCAACCCAGGAGACACTGGCAAAACCCCCCAGTCCCAACTGGGAGCCAAAGCTGCTGGACACTGCTCTTTTCCGGGCCCAAAAGATAATTGAATGTCCGCAGATCAGGACCCTCACCGGAGGCAACCAACGCCCCCACCGGCCAATCTTTTTAATGGCCCCCGCCGGGAAGCCAAGCCTGGCTGCCATCGACGCCGCACCAATCCGAAAAGAGTGCAGGCCGAACAGGTCGGGCGCCAAGCCGCGTCCCCGCAGGGCAGCGTGAAACACAGCCCTAAACTGATAAATGGTCAACAGAGAGGCATTCTCATGATGAAAAAGGGGGCCTGCACCCTGCGGCGCCACCCTGCGATAAGCGACAATCGCTTGTACAGGGCAGATCTCGACAGTAGCCGCACTCTTCAAATGGACCCATTGTCCTTTACCTCATTGATCTGTCTTAGACTGCCTTAAAAATAAAGAAACATGATTAGCTCCCAACACACAATCACCCCACCGCAGGGCTCTGTCCCCATGCTTAAACTTGGAAATGGACAAAACCTCACTGGGACGAAAAGCCCCCAAAAATAAAACCAGGCAACAAGCCTTAAATAACAGCGCCTCGTAACGAGATGTACAGAGCGAATCAAAATCGGCACAAAGGGCCTTCAACATACCAGGAGTAACTGGCTGACGGACGTCAATGGGTCTGGGGCAACTCTTTCTCAGCCCTTCCAGCATTCTCCTGATCCAAAAATCAGAAGTGCTATCAACCCAACCCAAAGCCCTAGCCTGAAACGAAAGGGCGGCTAAATAGACAGCGATCGAACGCGCTGACAGGTCCCTATCCCTGAGGGTGATGATGAACCTCATCAGGTGATCCACCGGCAGAGGCCACGCGTCTGCAAGACGCTGCTGCTTGCGGAAAACCACAAACTCTTGAATCTTTCTGGCATAACTAACCCTGGTGGCTGTCGCTAGAGAGGCCCAGATCATATCCCGGGCGGTTCTGAGCCAAGGCTCCACAGCCATAGGGGCACTGGGTCTGGGTCCGGCCGCGCCTCTGGTGCCAGCTGCCGAAAACGCTCCCCCTGAAAACGAGAGAGAGCGTCGGCAATGCTGTTCTGCACACCGGGCACGTGCCTAGCTGAAAAAAGGGCATTAATTGATAGGCACTGGAGAACAAATGCTCTCACCAAGCGCATGACCCTAGGCAAATTAGAAGTCTGACTGTTAACGATTCTGACCACCGCTTGGTTGTCGCACCAGAAGCAGACAGAAGAATCGGCAAACTCCTTGGCCCACACATGCACAGCAACTAAGATGGGAAAAAACTCCAGGAACGTGAGGTCCCGAGTGATGCCGTCCTGCACCCATTCACCAGGCCAGCGGGCAGCGCACCATTTGCCCCTAAAATAAATCCCAAACCCGTGGCCCCCGGCCGCATCAGATTGCACCTGGAGCTTGGCCTCAACCAAATACCTCGACCTCCAAAAAGACACCCCATTGAACTGGTCGAGGAACGCTAGCCATACCGCTATATCTTCCCTAAGGGACCGCGAAACACGCATGCGGTGAGATGGCCTATGTAACCCTGCCATTGCTTCACACATGTGCCTCAAGAAGGCCCTGCCTGGAGCCACCACCCGACAAGCGAAGTTGAGGTGCCCTACGAGCACCTGCAACTCCCTGAGGGTCAGTTTTTTGGCTGCAAAAGCCTGCCGAAGCAAGCCAGACAGCTTGACCAGCTTTGCCTCCGGGAGCCTACTACATTGATTAACGGTGTCCAACTCTATGCCGAGGTAGGTCAACCTGGCTACAGGGCCCTCGGTCTTGTCCTGTGCCAGGGGAATGCCCAGTTGCTCACACAGCGTCACAAATGAGTCAAGCAACAGTTCACATGTTCCAGTACCTGCTGGTCCCATAAATAAAAAATCATCAAGATAATGCGCGGTGGTCACGTGACCAGTCCGATATTGGATCGCCCATTCCAGAAAGGTACTGAAACATTCGAAATGGGCACAGGATATTGCATAACCCATCGGCAGATCCCTATCAACGTAGTAGGTGCCCTTGAAGCAAAACCCCATGTGACAAAAGTCATCCGGGTGGACAGGCAACAGGCGAAATGCTGACTCAATGTCCGCCTTTGCCATCAAGGCCCCTACACCACATGACCGCAACCTCCCCACGGCCTGGTCCAGAGAGGTATACCTGACTGAACACAGTTCGCCAGGGATGCCGTCGTTCACGGATGATCCCGCAGGGAAAGACAGGTGATGGATCAATCGAAATTCCCCCGGGGCCTTTTTGGGAACTACCCCGAGAGGGGAGACCCGCAGGTTGGGAATAGGCGGGGTTGAAAAAGGACCAACCACCCTGCCCAGGTCCAACTCCTTAGAAATCTTCCTTCTAACAACATGCTCTAACCCTTTAACGGAATGCAAATTCTCGGTCAGCACAGGCGCAACGGGCCGCACCGCCGGAATTTGAAAACCCTTCGAAAACCCCTCCATCAAATGTCCAGCAGCAACTCTGTCTGGGTAAACTCTTAACCAAGAACACAGCTGTGGCAACTTAATCGGCGTTGGCCCCCTTTCTATCTGCAGGATGGAAGGGGGGTGCCACGCCTCCGCGGCCTCGGCCTGCTTGCCTCCCAGGGGCCTGTCTTGGCCCTCCCAATTTTGGGCACGAGGACACGGGATACTTTGCTCCACACAAGCCACAGGCGTGCAAGAAAGTGCAGTTATTTCTTCTGCACTTCCCTGACGCATTGTACTCGAAACAGGTTCTCGGGTTCTGAATCCACTGAGCACCACTAGGTGCCCTGCCGGGTTCAGCCTTATTCCTGGCAATAAGATGCCCACTATCAGAGCGGTCACCCCATGCCGGCCTGGATGGCAGGACTAGCTGCGTCCACAATTCCCATTGTGGGACGCGCCAGTCCAGCGCAGGGTCGTGTGATGCGCGTATGCGAAAATGGTGATCATACGCCACCCAAGCACTACCCGTATAGTCCCTGAAAGCCCTGTGTACTATGTCCAAATATTTGAACAGAGCCTGGGCACAATTGGGATACATCTGGAGTAAGACCGAGGCATAGATGACATATCCATTTAGCCAATTGGCCCAGATCTTGTCTATTTTACGCCTCCGAACAGACTCCTGATCCCTAACTGGCTCCCCTACCTTCGGCACGGGCTTAGGCTCCATCTGCAAAAGGCTAAATACATCCACATACTCACCTCGCCAGATTTTCTCTTTCACGGACAGAGCCAAATACTCCCCAAGAGGAAGAGCAATGTCCCCGTAAGACACCCAGGGGTGCTCACCTGCATCAAAACTGCCCCCATCTGCATCCCAGGGGCAGCCAAAGGACCCATCAATTGACCCATAGGGGGCACACCCGACACGCCCTGGGCCCCAGGTGCCCAGGCTGGAAGCAGGGGGGCACCAAACCCAGCAGCAGCTGCCGGGGCCTGCACACCTCCGCCCAGTGCCCCCTGTTGGTAAGGACCCCAAGGGTAATAAGGGTTAGCAGCCCCCCACTGAGACCAAGGCAACCATTGTGAAGCAAGGGCCGCTGAAGGGAAAGCAAAGCCCTCCCTTTCATCCCAGACAGTGCCGACATTGTTGCCCACATCCTGCACCGCCTCACCTGAAGGACCTACAGCTGGCTGCCCACCACTGGGAACGGCCTGCGAGGCGCCTGTAATCTCCACCTCTGGCACCTGGGCAGCCGGGGCAGGAGGTTCTGAACCGCTCACCCCACTTGGCTCCTGCACACGCCTGCTAGAAGATAAAATCTCTCTCAGTCTGCCACCACGCCCCTTCCGAGTTGACCTACGCAGCGGGATAACCACACCCAAGACCCCACCACCATCACCCCTCCCCGCCCTCCTCAGGGCCTTCTCCTTTTCCCGGGCATCAAAACGTGCAAGCACAGCCTGAAGCTCATCAAACTCATCCTCCCCTTCAGATGAGGAGGCGGGAGAGGAAGGAGGAGTGGGAGCAGGTCGCTTGGGGACTTACCCCCCCCCACTTTTGACTCTTCTTCCCCATGGTGTGAAACCCGGTGACAAATTGCCCTCCCCCGTGTGCTAATATTCACAGTAGGATACAGTGCTAGCTAGCACAAAGGGGAGGAGGTGCACTTCTGGGCTCCCCAAGCCCTCAGCAGGTGCCAAAGGCAGGCCAGGCGAAGAGCTGGCTCCCCTCTGAAGCGCTCCTCCAATGGCCCGTCGCTCGCTGCGCTGGCGCCTCCCTCGCAGGTCTGCCGCTCGCTGCGCTCTGCTGCTTCCCACTGCTGCCCCTCTGCTGCTCCTCATCCTCAGCCCACCAGCCCTGGACGCAGGAGGAGGAGAGAGGCAGGCTCAGCGCTCCTGCTGAGGACACGTCCGTCCTCGTTGTCGCTCAGGAACGCACTGAGCCTGAGGCGGAGCAAGCTCTCCGCACCAGAGCTCTAGTCCCACCTCCCCAGCCGCGAGAACCAATCGCAGCTCAAGCCTCAGCCTCAGTGCACGAGGCGGGGCGGGGGCAATCGGCTGCTAGCATCTGATTGGCGCTAACTGCTGTTCTGAGCACACTATCAACTAGGAACAGAGGAAGGAAGCCCATAGCTTGATAAGTGCAAATATATGTGTAATAACCATCTACTTCAGAAATCTGAAACATCCATGTTCTTCTCAATTCCACCTGTTTCCCCTATATTTGCAAGCAAGTATAAGGAGACCTCATCTTTGTCCTCATCTTTAAAATATGGTTCTGAATTGAAAATAAATAATCTTGAAAGTGCTTTCAGAACTTTTCCAATGCTGGTGAAATTCCTGAAGACACAATGCATTTATTTTTCATGAATTTGGATTTATTGTGAATATTTTTCTCTCTCCAAGGTCAGGAGAGTCAGTGAAATCATAGGATGTGGTGGAAGGATTAAAAGTGTGTCATGTCTAAACATGTCTTCTTTTTCCAGTTTGAAACTTATGTGGTTTATTCATTTTTTATGTGAACCCTGTTCAGTCCATTAAAAAATAGTTACCAATCTATATGATGGCCTTTCCCCCCACATTATATTAAGTCACACTGTCACACATCACAATTACTTTATGCCAAACCAACATGTTTAATATAAATTCTCTTTTTTTCACATTGTTCTGATATTCAATGAAGCAAAGGGCAGCACCGACACAGTGCAGAAGCAACTCTAAAATGGAATAATAATGAAGTTGTTCAGCGGTCAGTCCAGCATAACCTGCAAAATGCTTTTGCTCTGTTACAATGCAAAAATCCTTCTATAGACCTTATATTGTAACAACAATTAATACAAATATATTCATACCAATCCAAGGATGTTACTTATTGCTTTATCCCAAAAAAGTTTATTTTATCAAATTCCCATCAAAAGTAATGAAACACGCACCTCAATCCTATTAAAATCCTTCCTACCAATGCTCACACACCAAGGAGGTGTGTGCTGCATCCTATAGGGTAGGGGTGCCCAATGGTGTCGCTAGCAGGGTGCGGGGGTGCGGGCTGCACCGGGTGACACGCACTGGGGGGTGACGTGAACTGGGGGAGTGACACGCTAAAATCACGGTGGTTAGGAGTAACCCCATCATATTATATACAGTTGGATGTGGAATTTTGAGAAGAATGCAATGCAAGAAACCTGAGTGAAATATCTCCTTTCTATCAAAAGTTATGACCAAAAAATTGGAGAACAAAAAATGCATGGATCCCTATGGAAAGTGAAAGTGAGCCGTATAGCACATTTAATCAAGAGTAGGCAAACAGGCCTTAGTCCATAGGAAAGGGCAGGCTGAGAGGAATCCAATGACACCTGAATGGTCTTGATCCAATGAATGCAGCCCCAAAAACACCTGAGAAGGAGTTCTTCCCTCCAAGCAGACGAATGTACTGAGCCCTATGGAAAGCGAAATGAAACCTCATGGTTGCGTTTACTCATGAGTAAGCAAACATGCCTTGGCTGGTGTGGAAGATCAGGTGAAGGAGAGTGCAAGGCTATCAGAATGGTCCTGATCCTATGCACCTGCAGCTAAACAAGTGTTCCAGAAGGCAGCCTTCACTCCCCCCCCCCCACACTAAAAAGGATCAAAACAGAGGCTTCAGCTGATAGGGTGAACATTTTTTAGACTTGCAAAGCCAGGTGGATCCTGACAGTGATCTGGTTTAAACAGAAGTTCTTAAATTGAACTGGGCACTGGGTAGGGCTGAAAACCTTACTGGTTTTGGAGGGGGGTGCTATTGCAGGCAGGCTACAGAGGAAATTCATTTGGTGGAACAGGGTTGGCTTCTGCTTATTTATTTGTTTTACTTTAATTAATTATACTTAATTATTTTAATTTGCCTGATGATTTCACTTCCACCATGACATCACTTCTGGTGGGTCTTGGACAGATTGTCATTCTAAAAAGTGGGTCCCAGTGCTAAAAGTTTGAGAACTGCTGCAATAAGGTGTTAGTAAGTTGACACCCTGGGATGTGTGTATGTGTGATACCACTAGTGACCAAAATCACTAAAATCACTGTTTGGAGGAATAATACCAGCATGTTATATATCAATCAATGCGTAATTTCATGCAGAATGTGTTCTATCTTTGTTCTTTCAAAAGGTACAACCCAAAAATCAGTAAGAGCGGAGTGATGGTACATCACCACACCCACCACCTGGGGTATTGCCCCGCCCACTGCATGGGAAGTGACATGCTCGCATCCCGCACCGGGTGATGCAAACCCTAGTAACACCACTGGAGGTGCCCAAACCCCGGCCCGGAGGCAATTTGTGGCTCATGGGGACTCTCAATCTGGCCCACGGGGAGCCCCCAGTCTCCAGTGAGTCTCTGGCCCCCTGAAGACTTGCTGGAGCCCACGCTATCCTGATGCAACCACTCTCAGCGCGTGGGCCGACTGTTTGACCGCTTTTGCAAGGTGTGGGCTGAGGGCTTCCTCCACTGCTTGCTGTCTCATGCCTGTGAAGCAGCAGAGGAAGCAAAGAATGTAATGTAAATTCTTTTTTTCTCAGTCCCTGACACAGTGTGATATGGCCCTCCTGCCAAAAAGTTTGGGCAGCCCTACTATAGGGGAAGGTTCAGTTGCAGTGCTCTTACTTGAGGTAAGGGAACTTTCATTCCCTGACCCTGGGAAAAACTTCTGCTTCCCCTATGATCTTCTTGGTTCTGTGCTAGCTATTTTGCTAGCATGAGAGTAATGGTAATGTAATTACCATTACCAATGTAGTGTAATGATAAATTGATAAGAGTAAGGGAGAGGAAAAGGGATAGGATATAGCTACCCATAAGCCTCCCCCCATTTTGCTTCTTTCTCTACCATTTCCCAAACCAGACGTGCCTCAATTCCAGCTCACCAGCTCACCCAGTCATAAAGTGCGAGTAGGCCATTGGAAAGCCAGAGTTCCATGAATTTCAGTTTGGACCACAAGAGCTATGAACTGAAAACTCAGCACCACTTGTGTTCTTTTTGAGCAATCACCCGTTTATTTGACAGGTTAGGGACCAGAGCCGTGATGAAAAGAGGAAAATGTTTAAAAGCAAAACCTGGTCTTTTTTTAAGTTTACAAATGTTGCTTCCAATGCTTTTTTAGTTAGCAAATTGCAAATGCCTTTTTAATCTTGTCACACAAATTCCAGGTGTCACACAAAGATTTCTGCAAATGGATTCTCATTAATGAGTTCAGGATTGGGAATAGACCCGGAGCTAAAGTTGGTGTGCACTCTCTCTCTCTCTCTCTCTCTCTCTCTCTCTCTCTCTCTCTCTCTCTCTCTCTCTCTCTCTCTCTCTCTCTCACACACACACACACACACACACACACACCAAAACTGTCATATGTCAATCATCACAGGGGAGGGGAATTTTAGCCTTTAGAACAGCAGAGAGAGGTTGAAAGAGCAGAGCATGCATTGAATGAATGACTTCAGGATTTAATTGAAGTGTGTTGAAAGAGTGGCTCATCGAAAAACAAACTCTCAGAAAGCAGGGGATACCTGTACGCGGATTTTTTCTTCTTCTCTGACTCTGACACTTGCAAACTCTTCTGTCACCACTAACGATGACACTTTTCTATTAAATATCTACATATTGTAATGACAGACTCCTGATGTTCCTGCATTATATTTTAAACAAGGTTTGACAGACTTCAAGGGACACGACTTAACTGATGTTGGCATATGTTAACTAGAATATGATCCTGGAGCCATGAGGAGTTTTGGAGGGGACAGTGATATCATCAGCCGCTATGTTCAGCTTCAGGTTTGTTAATCAAACAAATGCAGGCCTTTTCAGGATGCATGTACTATTAGCATCAGTGGCATTCATTTCAAATTTTTCAATTGCATAAAATAACTTGAACTCTCACATGACGATGATGATTGGTGGGTGTTCTCACAGTCATACAGGTGTTATCAACTGGTTTGTTTTATCCAGACATTGAGCTCAGGGAGCTGGGATGCCTTTTATCATATTTTCATCTTATTAATCTTGTTGACATCCTTCAGTCTCGGAAGACTATGGTGTCACGCTCACCAGAATGGTGGTTCTGGAACAGAGTGTCCTCTCCAGTGCGTGAAGCCTGGGTAAAGTAGGTATGGAGGATAGGCTGTTACCCATGCAGCAAATCCCCCCTCTCCACATCGCTGAAATGGTCCAATGGAAAGGCAGAGGCCAATACGGTTGGTTCCAGCGGCGTTGCCGGAGTTGCCAGAGCGTGACTGTGTTCAGCCATGAACTGCCTCAGGGACTCCGGCTCTGGATTTTGCCTCGAGGTTGACTCCTGAAGCCTTTTCCATAACTGGATGTAGCCACAAGGCAGTGGAGGTTTGGGATCAGAGTTTTCCTTCTCTCAGATGACCGGGTAGATGGGACTCGTCAGCCTGGGAAGGCAGCTCATCTTATCAATACCCTCACAAAATGTAAGCTGTTTCCAGTAAAGCTGCTTTTTGGAGTTGATGGATGGTAATTTCTGTGTCCCCATTTCACCCAGAAACCCCACACTGCTGCCCGACAGTGTGCCTTACTGTGGGGTTCCCGGTGTTGGCCTCCTGGTGCTGAGCCCAGTGCCAACTGGTGTCACACAAAGTTGCTGAGGCCCAAAAGAGCTGGTGCCAGAGCTGGTGCTTCCTGCTCTCCTTGTGATGTAAACATGCTTTATGGAACATTACGGCACCCAGCACTGACGCTGGGAGGGTTTAGGATTGGGCCCCTATTTCCCAAAAGGTCTCCTCAGACCTATTCCAGCTCTTTTGCTGGTGAATGTCTGAGGAGATTCTGGGGATGGGTCTTGGCTAGTAAGGGGGGGGGATAAGATCTGGTGTGCACGGCCGTCACCGAACCACCCCCTCCCACCTCTGCACTGCCCCTGGCCTGTTCCCAACACCAATCTGCTCCCATTCTCCCAGATCCACTGTCACTGTCTACTTACCAGTGACAGAGAAGGTTCTGTGGGTTAGTGTCACCTGTTCATGGCTTCTGGAGGCCCAGGCCTCATACTAGTGAACTGCAAGATCTGCCAGCCTAAAGCTTGGATAGGATTGGGTCACAAGTGATGCACTTACACGCTCAACTATCAAACATACTCCCTTGCAAACCAATTCCATTCCAACCAGTATAAGTAATACACCAATATACTAAAAGCCATCAGTTCTCTGACCTAATTAATAAGGATATATCTCTTTTCCTTCTTTTTAAAGACAAACTAATGGGTTTATACACGTCTGCTGATATTTTTCAAATAGATCTGATTCTTCCAAAAGAATACAAAAGAATACAACTGTGAGCCACTGGTGAGGCTTCTTTTGATACTAGTGCTCTTGCCCGCGGCTTTCTGCCACTGTCAATTCATACCCAGGAGCTCCCATTCCCAACCCACACTTTCCAAAGATTCCCTAGATCCCTTCTGTCTTTGTATGCATGCTTTTTTTTTTAAATGACTTATTCCAATTTTCATTTTCTCCATTTCATCCTTTTAGACAGGCTTTCTACATTCTTTGGTAGATGGGAGCTGGTCATATATGTCAGTCTAACAGCTTGCAAACATTCATTTGGAATTTATTCCCCATAAACTTCTTCTATTCTTGGAACAGCCTTCATTAAATGCTAGGAGCTGCTAAACTGCTTTTTTAAAAAAAAAAATGTCAAAATGAACAGACTTGGAAAGGAAAATCCCGTAAACTAGCCCCATGTCCATTATGGGAAGTGATGTGCTGTCCAATCCCACAGTGGTAAAACTCTGAAAATGCTTGTATTTTAACCTTTCACTCTACTGCTAGCAAATGCTTGAGCATTGCTTCCTAATGCTAAACACTTTTCCCATCTGTAATGCTTAAGCTATCCAAGGGAAGAAATGGAGCTGGATACTCATCTGTTCTCTTCTGTAAAATGAAAAGGTTATGACCTCCATTTAGTAGAGAAATCTCCACATGAAAAGTATGTTCCTTTGAATCTTATCAACAGATAACCTCTCTCGCAGCTCAGTGGTGGCCAGGGCTCCAGCTGCACTGAAATGGCCGGGTTAGCTATGAGTGCCGGGTTTGTGCCTGGAGTCTCTTCAGCGTAAGGGACCATTTGCTGTCTTTCCCCAGATAATGCAGCCATGGCATCAATGGGTCTCCTCAGATCTGTGCCCACTTTTGAGTGAGTACAGACCTGAGCAGGTTCATTTTGGGCTGCTGCCATCTCCATCCCCCTACTGGGCCCAATCCTCCCCTTCCCTCCTTCCACCCTCCCTCCACCCAATTCCACCCATTGACCTTTCCCCTGCCTCGAGAAGTCTTACCGCTGGCCTACCACCCACATGGCGCTGAGGCTCAGAGTCAGCGCCCCCCCCCTCCCCAGGTGCTGTGGACATGCCTTATGGACAAGCTCAGTGTCGGTGCTAAGGCCGGTAAGGATTGGGCCCTCATTCAATATCTGTCATTAAACTTCTCTTGTCAAATAAGAAAGAGAATGAAAACAGGAAAAACTACAGATGTTGACTTATTTGCAGAGCAATCCTATGCACATTCACACAGAAGCAAGTTCCACTGTGTTCAGTGGGCCTTATTCCTAGGCAAATAGCACTGTCAATTTCATATGGGGATTGTGTTGTTCTTATGCCAGCTTGATGTCATAGTGGGGTTTCTTTTTTAACACATAAATTTTTGCTATCTGGTACTCCTAATCCTAATCACTTGGTCAACTGTTACCCTGCACATGCCTGATCTCATCTGATCTCAGAAGCTAAGCAGGGTCAGACCTGGTAAGTACTTGGATGTGAGGCTGCCTGGGAATACCAGATGCTGTAGGCTTATACCATAGTCTTTCGAGACTGAAGGTTGCCAACCAATCACTTGGTCAAGGGAAATGACCTACTTCTAAATCTGGGAGGCTGCACATATCCATCATGCCCATCACATTCTCACATACCCATCATGCCCTGTAACCTGTAATGGACTTTTCCCTCCATAAATCTGTCCAATCCCCTTTTAAAGGCATCTAGGCCAGGTGCCATCACCACATCCTGTGATCTGTGGTGTTCGGTCTGTGGTATTAGACAATTATGTGATGACCATTCATATATTTGAACACTTGTTGAAGTCACCAAGTGATACCTTAAGTAGGGTATGAATTATTCAAGGAATTATTATACAAGACCTGATACTTGTAATATAAGGATGTCTCTTAAGGAGTACACAGAAATACAGTGGCTTTTGCGCTGTTCGTAATGCAATTGAGCACCCCATATGGAACAAACTCTGATATAACGAAGTACCACGAACTTCACGTGCAACCTCTTTGCGCAAGCTATACATGAACCAAGCAATGTCAGGATTCCATCTGGATCTCTATGCTCCAGAACACTGCGCTCTCCTTTGCATGAGAAAAAAAATAGCAGAAAAATAACTTGGGATGGAATTCATGGCTTTGAACATGATTTTGGTTATTTGACTACAGGTAGACTTCTCTTTGGTTAGAAATAGACAGATATTTTGTTAAACTATAATCCTTTAATCCCTTTCCCAGGCAAATTTGATATTAAAGAAAGAAAAGGCATTTAAAATAGAAAAATGGTATCAACCCAATATATAACTTTTCCGAGTGCACAGGTCTGATAGATACAGGAAAGCACCTATAAATTAGAACAGTCAATGCTGTTGGCAGTGGGCTCTCTGACTGATTCATGACAACATGGAGGAATAATTTTTGTTTGAAAGGGAAGGTTGAAAGATTCATAATCCAAAATAGAAAAAATCCGTTCTTAGGTGGGAAGCTGGTCTAAGAGATTTGCAAAAGAAGCATTTTTCGAGAATGGTGAGCTAGAGGAATTCAAGCCAAGAACAATTACCTAAATGCATCCAAAACACGTTCATGAGGAAGTAGCACTCTGAAGGAGACTTTCTTCATGTCAGGACTGAACATAGTCTGTGGAGGGTACTTCAGAATACAGACCTAAAGGATATGCTTTCCAGTTCAGAGCTTCTGAGTTCATTGGCCTGTCTTGGGAGTTAAAATACTGGATGCAGAATGCACTGCTTCACTAACCAGGCACAGGCAGAAGGACAAGCTTTCAATATTTATTTTGGGCCTTGTCAATCGAGAGGTTCCATATAGCGCCCCAATCATCCTGTTTTGTGTGTGAAGAAAACTTGGAGGTCTGAGAACATGTAGCCCATGAAGTGCTGGTGCCAGGTTCTGGGACAAAGCTTTACACTGGGTTTCCGGCAGGGCCTGTGTCCATTCCATCATGGTTTAGGTGCTATCACTGCAACCAAGACTGAGGGTTCAGGAGTTGGCCTAGCAAAATGTGCCCTATGCTGGTCATGGAACTAGGTATTGCCTAACCTGGTTGACCATGATGCCAACTCTGCATCTATGGAAGCTCACCAAGTTGTATCCCATCCCCTACTTAACTCTTATGAGTGGCATGGAACAAAATAATGAATTGGAATACTTACAGTTTTTTTTCATTTTCTTCCTTTTAAAAAATACTTCTTATGATGTAACAGCACAGTTGTGTTTGGGCTCTATGTGATATGCTCCATTGCCCCAGATAACTTTCTTCATAGCCCAATCCCATCCCCCGCCAGCCCATAGCATGCAGTACCACCAGTGGAACATGTGTAGCATGGTATGGTGGGAGGGGGTGATCAGGCACTCTGGGAGAAGTAAGTAAAAATATATTCCTCTGCTTCTCTGAATGCTCTTGGTCACCAGTGGTCTCCTTGAACATGCACCAGCAATGTAACTAGTGTAAGTCTAAGAAGAGTCAGGGGATGTGTCAGGCTGGGAAAAGTGAAATAGGATCTTGGCATGCCCCTGAATAGCCCTCAGTTTCAACTGCTCCTAGCCCAAATCCTCCCCCAAACTGCCCTTGCCTCCGCCTTCCCAGCTCTGTCATGGACTGGGTGAACTGGTAGCATGCAAGCAGGGCCTCCAGCCATTTGCACTGGCAGCCCTAGCCTGCATGCCATTGGAGCAGCTTTTACACCGGCAGCTCTAGACTTATGGCAGCTGATTGCAAGCCACTGACAGTATTGAGGTGTCAGTGACGCTCAGCTCCACGTCTCATCACACAGCATCATTATACGTATTTCTTATCCTGTCACCACCTGATCGTATTAATGGAGGTCATTGCTGACATGGAGTCATTAGCAGCTTCAAAATGTCGCTTCAAGCATTTGCAACAAAGACGTCTCTTAAAAGATACATGTATGTGCATCATGCGAACTTCCATGGAAGTGTCGATTTTTAGCCCCCAAATCAAATGCTTGGAAAAAAAACAAACTTGGTGCAGCTGTATTTCATATACACTATCCACTGATATATCAAATTACTCATTCAATCCAGTAGAACTATCACTGCAGGAGAATGCTGCCCTTCCTGTTTTGAAAACATTTCCCAAACAGGAACCTCATCAACAGCCATCGCATTGTGTATTCACTTCCTAACAACTCCATGCTGTGTGGCATCCCCCCCCTTTTGTTAAAAAAACTTGGTACAGCAGCACTGTAGTTAATTTAAAGACCACCACTGTAAGCAAGCATCATTATTGCAGACCAGCTTGGCATTAGTACTTCCACTCCATTTCTTGAACTAAGCACGAATAACAAGCAATTAGATGATGCAAACCCAGGAAACAGAAACTGGCAATATTTCAAGGCAAGCACCACAGGTTAGAAGCATCGTGCACTGAACCTTGTTTTTGTTCTTTGATAAAGCAACCACCACACACTCAGGTTATCTGTGCAATTGATGACATAAAAGCCAGGCAAGTGACAGTCAATGACACTTTCGTGGATATGAGCCAATAAACAGCAGACGTCTCACAGGTCCAGAGCTGCACAATTGACTAAGGGTGCAAACCTATCTTGCACTGGAACAGGCAGGCCAGGAGGCCTGTGTTGTATCCAGTGCAAGATAGGGGCCCAAAGTGGCTCAGCCGGAGGCAAGGGGAAACTCTTCCCCCTACCCCCGGGTAAGCCACCGCAGTCCCAATGGGTCTTTTCGAACTTGCGCCACCTCAGGAGGTGACATAAATCCGAAGAGTGCAGAGCAGCTTAAAGCTGCTCCATGCTGTTCGGGAACTGGGGCTAGGATCCGGCATATCTGCCAGGTCCCAGCCCCTCCTCCCGCTCACCACCCACCCGCCCCTGGGACCGCCCTCCGCCAGCCCTCCACTCTCCCTCTCCCCGCCCCAGAATGCCTCCCTCCCGCCTCATCTCCACCCTCCCCAGACCCTTGCATCGGCCAAGCTTGGCCAACTCAAGTCTCCCCTTTCAAATCGTCGTGGAGGCTGGATTCAGCTTCTGCAGGCCTGTGCGCATCTCTGCGCTGGCCCAGCTGATGCTTGAGGAGGCACAAACATGCCTTGTGGCACATTTGCAACCTTCCTGGGCCAGCGCAAGGGACAGGTGGCCCAAGGCACAGTTTGGATTGTGCCCAAAGTTGAAGAAGCTATTTACTGCATCCCGGTTAAAGGCTTCAAGTTAAACTCAAAATTCAGTTATACTTTTTTATTGTGAAGATTGTAACATTTATTGCCATAACTTGCAAATTGGGTCTTGCTTTGCTTTACTTTGGTCCCTATTCCAGCATACTTACAGCCCAGTTCTAATTCCCCCCCAATCTGATGCAGCTGTGCCAATCATGAGTGTGCTGTATAGAGCGGGGGGGGGGGAGGCAGATTGGAAGGCTTCAGAGGGGAAAGGAGAAGTATATTCCCTTACCCCTCTGTAAGTCTCCCACTTGGTCATGGGTCTTCTTGGACCTGCACCAACTCTTTAGCTGGAGCAAATCCATGGAGAAGAAAGAGGCTCAAAAAAGAAGGGACAGGATCTAGTGCATACCGTCGCTGCTAGCTGCACCACCTTCCACTACCTCGCCATCCCCATTCCTCCCACCTCCAAGCCCAGTTTTGCCCCTTCCCCACCCACCCACCCCCCACAGCTGCCTTACCTGGTCCAGCGGGTGCTGTTAAAACTGGCAACGCACATGCAGCACTGCTGCCTCTTGTGGCGGCACTCCCCAAATGGCTACCTGTCTGACCACTGTGTGCTCCATCAGCAGTTATTTTACAATGGTAGAAGAGTCTTCCACCGTTGTAAATCTGTCCCTCCAACAGCCCAATCCTGGATAGGATTGGGCTGTTTATACAGTGATAAAACTGGCTTGGCCAATGCCCTTGTAGCACAGCTTTTGAGGCTGGAGTTCTGACATGCACATGTTGCCTGGGTTTGGGATCAGCCGTCTCCATGGTGCTACTGTGCTGTGTCCTTTTAGAACACTTCTCCCTGGACGTTCTGCTGCTCCCTTTACCGCTACGAGCTCAGCGTTATCACTTCTACCTGCCAAGCAGCTGGTGTCCAGTCTGGTTCTACATAATCTTTACTGTCCAGCACAGTTTGATCTGTTCTTCTAACCATCCCTGGGCATCACAATTGTGGATGTACTATGTGCTCAGCCTGTGAAAACTGGGAGGTCCATGGGCAATCTGCATTTTCTGGAGTTCAACTTCGTCTGCAGCTGCAACACATCAAAACCCGGATTCTCTTCAGCCATCTTTTCCTCCTTACACATAACCCACAAGCATCTTGCTACGTCATTGAACAGACGCTACTTATCTAGCATCTGTTCCAAAAAAACAAAACCTCAAACTACTCAAGACACTCAGTGCAGTTACTCAAAGTGAAGCACCAGGGTGGACGTCTCTGGAGACAGGACATTCTTACTCTGTCATACGCTCAAAGAAAATTCTGCAAGATGTGAAACTGAAGTGTGCCTGAGCCTTCAATTTCATTTCAATTTTTAAACAGGAATTTGGGGAAATGTGAACCTCGGCTGACTTCCGTGTATATCTCATTTCAGATAATGAATTTGAAAAAAAATCTGTGATTTCATAGGGAGGAGAAAGTGAATGATCTTTCCATTCACATTTCAAGCCAGTCCATGAACATTGCAGACAATATCCAAAGAAAAGTAGTTTTATTTACCAAAATGCACAAGGTATGCAGGTTTTTTTTTTCCCCAGATAAATCTACTCAATGGAGCAAGAAAAAAGAAGGGGTACAACTGCTATTTGTTGTGTTCAAATAGTAGACTGTTTGAAGTTACACAAACCACATTTAAATGTCAGACCTTTATCGTGCTTATAGTTATCAGAAAAATCCTCAAGACTGAGAAACATGAGGCTTAAAAGTACCATTCAAACCACAGAGCCCCCAATCACCATTTGAAACATTGCCTTTGTATCCTCAGATTTCACCTGAGTGCAAACAGGAAAAGTTACTCATTTTCTCCGAACATCCAGGCACTCAGGCAGGTTGCCCAAGGAAAGTGAGGAGCAGCCAGCATAAAGCTCACAAAAGCGATGACTATTCCATGGTTTCTTAGAGGTTTGCAGCCCAGATTGGTCTTGCAAAATGTAGGGAGGCACGACAGTCCCCTGGGGAATGTGGCTAGTCTTCTACATTCTTCCCTTCACAATTCCTCAAGGGAGTTGCTTGAGGAAGGACACCAAATGTGCTTTGACTTCTGCTTTAGGCAAAATTTCAAGGGACAAAAGTGGATCTTTCAGGAATTGTAGAGGATCCATGCAAACAGGGAGAGACAAGTTGTCTCTGACCAGATGTTTCCCGTTGCATGCAGAAGACTGTGGGGGGGGGGGGTAGTGAAAGCATGCCATAAAGCCCTGCTTCAATGCTGACACACTTTTGCACATGTATTCTCATAGCCACTCTCCCCATACGTATAGTATTTTTCTGAAACAGCAAATGTTATATGAATGGAGAGAGGCTCCCTGCATTTAGGGATGTTGGTGTTTCAAGGTCCCTAACATCAGATGAGGTTGCCAGTTGCATCTCTGCATCAGTCACTGCTCTGGTCATGCATCCTTTCAATCAGGGGACCTCTTCATGATGCATAGAATTTGCCTTGTCCCAGAGGTTCAGTGTCTCTCATCTCAGGGAGGATCTCTCTCCAAAGACAGCATCATGTTGCCACGTACCACTGCCAGTCCATGCACGATGCAACTGATGGGACGTGTTGAGCAAAGGGTTGTGGTTGGCAGATTTGGGATACCTTTCACACTGACTGTACTGCTGCCCCCTTTGAGCCAAGGTAGGTGGAGCCAATTCAATCTGCTTTTCACTTGCTACATGTGAATCGGAAGCATATTGGAAGGCAGCGACCCAGCCCGCTACATTCTCATGTTGCTTCTTCCCCGTGCACTGCCTTTAACCAGTACAGTACATTCCATGCTGCCAGATTTGTTTAAAGGGTTCACACAAGGAAGGAGCAACATGAAGAGGTACAAACTGGATTATGCATTCTGTGCAGCTTTTTGTGTATTATTTTGGCCATGCAGGATCTGTGGATCTGGGCTGGCACCCACAAATTTAACTCACCATGAATGCCAGTGGATACTGGGGGCTAATTTTAAAAGCTTTAAAAAAAAATAGCACACCAAAACTGGTTTTCTTTCCTCCATGCGGCCAAATTGAGCCATTTACCTACCCACAGCCCACATGCTTCATGCCAAGTGACCATGCAACCACAATTATAACACATGGACACTGACCTGAACCACATGTCAGTCTGGGGTAGGCAAAAAAACCCGTCAACCACGGTCAATCAGGATGACAGCAAAAAATTCTTACCTGGCCCGAGAAATGCAACCTGCTAATCTCAGACTGTGCAAAGGGCGGGACGGAGAGTAGCTGGTGCTCCTAGACTGAGCTTAGTCAAGGAGAAAGTGAGCTTGACGGAGCTCAGTCCCACCCCCACAAATGGAGGAGCTCGCCCTAGTCTGGCTGCACAAGGCCAGATGGGACAATTGGCTGCCAGCGCTGAGAGCACTAACGGCTTTTCCCAGCTTCTACAGCTACTTTAGACCTTAAAGACCCACTTCGTGATACATTCTGAGAGCAGCAAGGAACCACCGCACGACCCGGAAGCGGTCCTGTAAGGTCTAAAAATAGCTGTAGAAGCTGGGAAATGGAGTATTTTGGCCATGTGAAGGTAGGAAAACTTTGGCTTTGGTGTGCTTTCTAACAACCCCTTTAAAATCTGTCCTCAGTGTCTGCAAACTTCGGTAACTATGGAGGGTTCCAAAACAGAACCCCCACTGATACTGAAGTCCCACCTGTATATATCACACACACACACACACACACACACACACACACACACACAGAGAGAGAGAGAGAGAGAGAGAGAGAGAGAGAGAGAGAGAAGCCCTCTGTATCCGTGAGCTCTGTATCCATGGTTTCAGTTGTCCATGGATGGAAAACATTCCAAAAAAATTCCAGAAAGTTCTTCCTCCTTCTCTCCTTCTTTCCCCCTGGCCTGTCAGCACTTCCTTTTCTGCCTTCTGCAGCACCTCACTCAACCTCTCCCTCCAGCCCAGAGACACTTCAGCAGCTGTCCACACAGAAACAGCCAACCAGACCGTCACTCAGGCAGGCTGCTTCTGGTTTTAAAGCCCAGAGTTTCCAAATATTGTGCTATATATAGGGTTCAGTACTATCCACGGTTTCAGGCATCTGCGGTAGGTTTTTTGTAATGTATTCCCTGCAGATACAGGGGGGCTACTGTACACATGTAAAATTTGTTGCTTAGAACTTCTGTTTCCTTCCAAAAGTACTGAAAATCAAAATGTCTGGTTCTGTATCAGATATTACTGGAACTTAAGAAACATAAGAACAGCCCCACTGGATCAGGCCATAGGCCCATCTAGTCCAGCTTTCTGTATCTCACAGAGGCCCACCAAATGCCTCAGGGAGCACACCTGATAACAATAGACCTGCATCCTGGGGCTCTCCCTTGCATCTGACATAACCCATTTCTAAAATCAGAAGGTTGCACATACACATCATGGCTTGTAACCCGTAATGGATTTTTCCTCCAGAAACTTGTCCATTCCCCTTTTAAAGGCATCCAGGCCAGATGCTGTCACCACACCCTGTGGCAAGGAGTTCCACAGACCAACCACACACTGAATAAAGAAATATTTTCTTTTGTCTGTCCTAACCCTCCCAACACTCAATTTATTGGATGTCCCCTAGTTCTGGTGTTATGTGAGCGTGTAAAGAGCATCTCTCTATCCACTTTATCCTTCCCATGCATAATTTTGTATGTCTCAATCATGTCCCCCCTCAGGCGACTCTTTTCTAGGCTGAAGAGGCCCAAACACCAAAGCCTTTCCTCACAATGATTTTATATGTACTCCTGTTATGAAGTTTAATCCGCTATTAGGAAATCAGTTCAGTCTCTTAAAAATGTAAGTGCATTCAATTTGATGCAAACTAATAAACACAACTTTCAAAAATCATTACTGGTTGCCATTTAGAGCATGGCAGGTGGCCAACAAAGTACTCAATGAAGTATACTTTCTATACATCCATCTTGATCTTCCACAGAAATAGGTTTTGCCATTAAAAAAAAAGAAATTCTGCTTTGTAATGCAAATAGCCTCTCTCTCCTTGAGTTTGAGGTGCTGCAAGTATATAAACAAACCTTTGGTGTTTAAAGAACCTCGCGGAAGCCTTTGAACAGACAGAATTCCAACATGTACATGGGCTAGGAGAGGATGTAGAATGATTTGTCTGCTGAAGATACATACTCACTTTTAGTAGGCTTGAGAGCATGGGTGGTGGTCCTAGTGATGTTCCTTGTCACCTTTCCTGAAAGGCAAAACAGCATGGAGGACATTTGAAAAGAAGGAAGACAGTAAGATTATTAAAGAACAGCAGAAATGGTTAGTACCTCTACAGAACATCTACTTACCATATGAATTTGGCCATTCGTATCCTATTCCCAGCTGGATAGTGCCAATTTTATATTGCTGCTGATTCCTGAAGAACTTCAGTCTCCCTCATCCCTGCCTCTCATAGCCAGCGTCATAAGGGTTCTGTCACGGGTTGATCCCCAGACCTGACAGGTAATTTACTGGCTGCACAGTAACAGGCCTGAAGCCTTGGCCAGACCAGGACTGCACAGCATCCTGGGAGCCTCATGCTGATGCAATATCTGGTGATATTGCATCAGGTGACTTCATGTGAGTGTGTGTGTGTGTGTGGCAGCAACAGCACAGTCAGCATGACTGTGCAGTATTCCCAACGCTGTGATTGGCTGCAGGAAGTATAAATGTCCAGCAGAGGCAAGCAAGTGTGTGGGAGAAGCAGAGCATTGTGAGCCGGAGGCTACGTTGGTTGGAGAGTGGATTGTGTACCGTTTGTACTACTTGGACTTTATCCAAGTATGTAAATATATGTAAATATCTGTACATAAGTAAAGGAGGAGTGTGGTGGAGAACTTCTGCCTCTGAGTCTTCCTTGTCGCCGGGGGTGATAGTGCTTCGGCCTTGAGGTGCAGAAACAACAACAGCTGTGCAGCTGTCTGCTGTGCCAAGCCGTTGGCGGAGCTCCAGCCGCAGACCGGAGCAGTTCCGGAGCGGCCTGGGCACAACGCAGCTCGCAACAGGTTCGCATCACCAGGCCAGTATGTCACTCCCATGATGGACCTTCTCCTATGCAGTAGATGGGGTAATGGCCTGAGTGGTGGGTATAGTGATGAACCATTGCCTCACCCCCTGGTTTTGTGGATATAATTTTTGATAGATATTGCATAGAGATTTGTTTCATTGCATTCTGCATAAAATTACACATCAAGGGTGCAATCCTAACCCCTTATGTCAGTGCTTTCCAGCACTGACATAAAGGCGCTGCAGCTCTGAGGCAAGGGAACAAACATTCCCTTACTTTGAGGAGGCCTCTGTGAGTGGCACCCAACTGCAGGATGCAGCACATGTTCCATTGGCACCGCTATGGAAAGCACTGACATAAGGGGTTAGGATCACGCTCCAAATGATATATGGTGCGTGGTGTACTTTGTCAAAAAAAATGGGTGGTGCACCTCGACAGTTTTAGCACCTCGTCAGTGTGCCTTGAGATGGAAAAGGTTGACAATCACTGTTCTAGAGCAGCGTTTTTCAACCGTTTTCATCACATAAATACTGGCGAAGCACTAAAATTGTCAAGGCACACCATTAGGCTTTGGGCAGTTGACAAGGCACACCATACTGCCAATGGGGGGGCTCACATCCCTCACTGACCCTATTAATAAATGACCTTTCCCCAAATTCCTGTGCACACCTGTGGACCACTCGCACAGTGGTTGAAAATGGCTGTTTTAGAGGGTGACCTCTTTGGGCCAGGGAACCACGTATTGATTTATTTTGCTATGTAAACTGCTTTGTGCACTGCTTTTTGTTGAAAACCAATATATAATATTCTTAATGGCAATAATTATAAAATAAGTTGATGACAAGTTGCACTGTTGCTTGCCATCTTTAGCACAAAAGTCTTTGGCACATAGGACTTTTCCTGAATAGATATGCTTCACGTCCAGTACTTTGAATGATAATTTTTAACAAGGTAAATGATATGATTATTATATTATGTAATCCTAGCCATTTCAGTGATAGCCCAGTCCTGAAGAGCATCTGGACTAATCAAAGTGGTATAGGATACTTGCGTGTGTGTTTTGCTCACAGTTGGGTATGGTCATTTTTGGTTTGCTCTGAGCAGAGTCTTTCAGTGTTATAGTATCTCTTAATGCTAAGTGGGTGATTCAGTGACCTCTCACTCTAATGGAATTTTACTAAAACACAGTTTGGTCTTTATTTTTTAAAGAAATTGAACCCCTCCCAACCCACCCTGTCAGAAGTTTAGAACTGAAATGGGAGTGTTTCACATGAGTGACCCTTTTGACAAACATTTTCCATTCAATTACTCCTTTCAAACTGTTAGAAGTGTAAACTAAATTATATTATAGGTTGGACATGCCTTATCCGGAATTCTGAAATACACAGTATTCTGAAATATGAAACTTTTTTGAGTGCAAACTTGAGTTTCTTGTTGTTGTTTTTTTACATTTTTGCCTAAAGAAATAAAACCACAAAGTGCATTTCATGCACAAAATTATTTAAAAATATTGTATAAAATTACCTTGAGGCTATGGGTATAAGGAGTATATGAAACATAAATGAATTTTGTATTTCGACTAGGGCCTCATCTCCATGATCTCTATGTATATGAAATTATTCTGAATTATGGAAAAATCCGATATCCAAAGTGCTTCTGATCCCGAGCACTTCAAATAAGGGATGCCCAACATGCATAATATTGTATAACATGCATGTGATAGCATTTATATTAAGGAGAGACATTAAAAAAAATTTTCCCCCATGTCTCATGTTATATGAATGAGAGACATTAAAAAAAATGTCTTCCTATGAGTATACTCTTAAAGGCAGTGGAATGTCAGGTTCAGTAACTAGAGTAGGCCTATACAAGTTGTGACCCAGCAAACCAAATACAGCTATTTATGGAGTTCCACTAGGCACTCAAGAAGCTTTCTTCTGGGGCTGCAAAAACAGGAGGTCATCAACCACTAGGCAGGTTGCAATGCATGTCTGATGGTCATGGTAGATTACAAGTTGTACCAGTCTGTTCCAGAGCAAATGAATGAAATTTGCTACTGAAGAAATTCAGAGTATCACTCAAAGTATACCTTTCCAAAGGATCTCAAAAGTAAAAATGACCTACAATTATTATTTTTTTTTTTGGGGGGGGGGGGGGGACAAAGGTAGGGAAAATATAGTACATTTTGTTGTAAGACAGTAATTGGAATGATTTCTAGGAGCTCTCTTATTTCACCAGAAATGGTAGCCAGCTATGTTGGTATTGGTGTTCATGACAGAATGCTGAGCAGAATAAGGAATATCTGTATTGAGATCCTTTCTCAGCTACACACTCTCTGGTTGGCTTTGAGCAACTCTTGCTCTCTAATGCGCCTTTTGCAAAATTGTAATTTTACCATCTGCCTTAGAGGGTTTATCTGAGGACGACTGAGGTAATATAAATCACTAAAAAGTGCTCTAGAAATGATTAATCATCACACCATCTGGGTACCTACTCCCAAATATTTGTCTAACTGTCATGGAAATTAAAAGGTGGGCTGTACTCCAACCCGAGAGTACAGCAATATCGGTTATGACATCAGAGAGCAGCGAATGATGCTCTGAGCCATTCCAGATCATTGCATTAAAGCCATTTTTACCCAGTTGTTGCAGAGGTTCTAGATAACTTTGCTTCATGTAGAGCTCTTAGCATAGGGCAGTGGTTCCTAAACTTACCTGGGTCATGACACCCCTGCAGCCTCTTCTTCTTGGCTCAGCCAGTCACTGCCATCTTGGATCTTGGAAAATCTATAATCTCATGCCCAAATCTTGCAAACACCCAAATCTCATGAGATTTCATGAGATCCAAGGTGGTGGAGCCCAGGGGAACAGGTAGGAGGCGACTTTGGGGACATCCTGCAGCGCACCTGTGAGTTGTGCCACAAAGTCTTAAGGTGTTTCAATGCACACTTTAAACCACACTCTTCTGACATGGTGAAAATGCAGTCTTTCCCCTTGATGAATCTAGGGCAGGCATGCACAACTTGCGATCCACCAGGCTGAAAGCAGTGGAACAGCAGAGCAGCCATTTATTGTGGAAATGCCAGGTAGTTTCAAACCACCATCCCTGATCCCATTTTTGTCCTAGGAACATGGCATAAATGGAAGGGGTGTTGAATTCATGTTGCTTGATAGACTGCATTTGTATTGGTGAGCCATATCCTAAGCAGGCCTGATCAAGTACAACCGAACTCTAGTGTACAATTCATGGGCAACTATTGGTCTGTGCCAATACTGTCAGCAATTATGGACATCACCATTTCCTGTCCCTGTATGCTACTTTTAGATTTTTTTTTAAAAAAAAACAGGTTTTTTTTAATCTTTAAAGTGCTCTCCTGCCCTGCTACTGCACCCCCATCAGGGAACAAGTCATCTAGTTCCAACAATGAGAAAGTTTCCCCAACATCATTGGGGTTACCTTCTGCCCTGAGTGTAAGGCAACTCAAACATATCAGCAAAACACTGTTACCCTGTACATGCCTGATCTCGTCTGATCTCTGAAGCTAAGCAGGGTCAGGCCTGGTTAGTACTTGGATGGGAGACCGCCTGGGAATACCAGGTGCTGTAGGCTAATACCATAGTCTTTCGAGACTGAAGGTTGCCAGCCAAGTCCAAACCTGACCATCAGTTCTGTTTCTCCTCTTCCCCCTTGCTTTAGGTGTCTGCATTTTTTTTTTTGTTTTGCTTTAAAACAGAACCTGAACTAAACATGAATTTATCCCTTTGCCCTATTAATTAAGGAAACTTTTTTTTTTTTTTTGAAACTATGAAACAGTCCTGGGGACATTTTTGCAGGGATGAACAGCAGCTACAAGTCTAGCATTCAGCTGTATGTTTCCTTTACCAAAAAGCTTCCATTTGGAAAGCATTTGCAAAAAAGGTGAAGTGAGTCAGGAGTAACAGAGGGAATAAAGAACTATGGATAAGCGAAACTTCAGATATGGGACCCCACAGTATGGGAGGGGGAATGCCTTTATAATATATTTATAAAAAGAACCTTAAAGACATTTATAATTATTGTCATGGAGTCCCTTTGCTGCCAGCGGAGCCTAACACTGGAGCCTAACATTTGTTCCCTTTCCCCGAAGCTTCTTGTGGCTGGTCCGTCCCTATAGGATACAGCCGCAGCCATTTCGACACTGCTGTTCCACACAGCGGTGCCAGACCGTAGAACTGGGCTGCTAGTGTCCTGGCTGAGTGAACACATATTGCTATCAACCTTAATGTGCATACTGTAATGCACATACTGTAATCTTTCAGTAACGTGCATACGGTATCTTTCAAGGAAAGAAAATCAGCCATTGCTTCTGTCAGTTCCCCAACCCTTAGTACATCTTGCAGAGTGTTCTTACTAGACACAAACACTCCCAAAATGTCGCTAAAACCACCTTCCGGCTATTATTATTATTATTATTATTATTATTAACAGTATTTATATACCGCTTTTCAACTAAAAGTTCACAAAGCGGTTTACAGAGAAGAATCAAATAACTAAATGGCTCCCTGTCCCAAAAGGGCTCACAATCTAAAAATATGCAAAAAGAACACCAGCAGACAGCCACTAGAACAGACAGTGCTGGGGTGAGGTGGGCAAGTTATTCTCCCCCTGCTAAAAAAAGGAGCATTTATATCTGAAGGTCTGTGTGATTGCTTAGAATTCAAACCACTGTATAGAAGAGGAAATTTTGGTAGGTGCAGCTCAATATGGAAGGGTTTTAAAAGCTGCACCTACCAAAATTATCTCTTCCGTACAATGGTTACATAAGAAGAACCCATCTGGATCAGGCCATAGGCCCATCTAGTCCAGCTTCCTGTATATCACAGTGGCCCACCAGGTGCCTCAAGAAGCACACAAGACACCTGCATTCTGGTGTCCTCCCTTGCATCTGGCAATCTGAGTAGCCTATGTTGAAAATCAGGAGGTTGCACATACACATCATAGCTTGTAGCCCATGATGGACCTTTCCTCCAGAAATTTGTCCAACTCCTTTTAAAGGCATCTAGGCCAGATGCCATCACCACATCCTGTGGCAAAAGTTATAGGCACTCTGTCCTCCTTTGTATCTGGTCACCCTGTGTGTGTATGTGTACACACACACACACATTATATATATAATGCCCATGGAAGGGAGCAAACCACAAGGCCATTGTGGGCTGATCAATAAAGAAAAGTACAAGAAGACACACAAAATGGATGTCTAATTGGATTTTCCTACATTCAACTTAGTTACTGGAAGACCCCCAAACCTAAATTCATATGGCAGTCCAAAAACATTCTCCCAGGCTTTGTAATAGAAAAAAAACATAATTTCAGAATAAAATATCTGCAAAGCTGTGTCTGGAGAAGTTCCAGAAGACTCATCAGAGAGGCCTTTTCAAGTGCTTTAAAAAAAAAAAAATCCTAATAGAGTCCTATTTATAAGAGTAGGAAAGATAGATAGGAATCTGTTACTTAAGATTATTTGTCACTTAAGAGGAATCTGTCACATTTGACTTAAGTTGGAATCCAGACGGACTTAATGAAGGCACAGAAGTTCAGGCAGGGAATGACTGTTCTGCTTTTAAAACTGCATATATTTTGTTAAAAGACACACAGCTTATACCTGATGACCTGAGGAGCTGCCTGCTCTTCAATGCTGCTTTAACCAAATTGTTGATGATGTACTGCCATCTTTTGGTTGCACAAGTAACGAAAAAGGATGCGGCTGTTTGAGGGAAGGAGACTCCATTTGAATCAACAAAATGGATTTCTCTTCTTTTACAGGAATTAAATTAAGCTCACTGGCAATTGCTTTCTGACCAAAAGAGTCCACAAACTTCTTACAGGGGAAGTTACAGTGCTCGGTCCATTTAGACTGAGTCAATAAAATAGTGCTTCACTTTCATAGATGGGGACAATCTCTCTCTCTCTCTCTCTCTCTCTCTCCCTCCATCCTGCATTTTAGATGGAGGAGCAGATGTAAAATAGGGCATGGATTTTGTGCCTTTACAAGCATATCAAAATCTTTTTAAGGCTCTAAGAAGCCTGGGGAGTTGAATCTTCATTTGATATCCACGATCCTCTGTTCTCAAGAGGCAGTATACCACTTGTCACCCTTGCTGTGGTCGTCCCCCCCTCCACCGGGTGTGACACTCAGGGCAATCATCTGCTTTTGTAAAGACAGACTTAAGTTTTGCAGAATGCTTGCCTGACTAGCGATAGCTGCTGAAATTCCTTCTCCTCCGTAGGTATTAAAGGTACAGGAATCCTGATGTGACTTCCCACTGAGATTTCACCTGAAGCACTTGCTTGGGGGAGGGAGCTATCTGCAGAAATTTAAGAAAAGCCAAGAACATATTTATAAGATGAGAAAAATTTCCCAGGGACTTCCAAGTTCATGAAAACATGGAAGATGATGCTAGTTCTACTACTATTCCCTGTGTTACCGGCTCACACATCACATTGTTGATATAAGCAAACTGCTACAGGGGTAGAACAGGGGAAAAAACAGGCAGCCAAATGAAACATCAGAACTGTGATGCAAAAGTGATGCATTTTTTATCCTTTTGTCAATACTGCTTATGCCGGGCTCTTTGGGATCACCAGATTCCCAGGACAAGGAAGATTCTAGGTTGTGGGTTTGTTTAATCTCTCAGCGTTTGAAGTGTTTCCAGTGTCTTCCTGCACACAATGGTACTTCTGGTGCCATCAGTAAAGGCTTGATATCAGATCTGTAGCAACTGTTCTTACACCTGCCCTGCATCTTTCAAATATCACCCCTGGCCCACATTTCTGCTTTTTTTTTTTATGTTTCTTGCGACTTCAGAGCACTTCTTCAGATACAGTTTCCAGCCAGGCAATGAAATTGCTGACAGGGATCAGCTCAGAGTAGTTATTAGTCTCTCTCAGTGAATCAGCTATTATCTGTTATTAGAATTATTATTAGTGCATTGTACGAGCACTGATTTATGGCAAATCTCCAGTGGAGTCATCTATCAACAACAATTTCATTACACCAATTCCTCTCCAAAGAATCAGATCAGCAGGAGTGCTGATTGTGAAGATTCTGTTATGCTATAAAAGTTTATCTGAGAGCTATAAGAGCAACAAAGGCTGGGTGCAGGAGAGAATTGCCGGCAAGCAGGGTAACTGGTAGCAATTAAAAGTGGTCACATCTTTGCGCTTTCTGTGTTTTACTAAGGAAGGGATTTAGGACCCAATCCTAAGCCAGGGCAGTGCTGATGGCCAGTGCGCTGCCCTG
This sequence comes from Tiliqua scincoides, assembly GCF_035046505.1. Taxonomy (NCBI): domain Eukaryota; kingdom Metazoa; phylum Chordata; class Lepidosauria; order Squamata; family Scincidae; genus Tiliqua; species Tiliqua scincoides. The sequence goes on from NC_089826.1 coordinate 75,563,152, forward strand.
GAAACCACTGTCATGCGAGTGCCATAAGGCACTTTTCAGCCAGCAGTGAGGATGCTGCACTGGCAATGAGGCCAGGCCAGTTAGCTGTGGGTCTTGGTGCCTGGAAAATGTCTCCAAGGAGCATTGGGCAGTAAGCTTCCTCACTGGACAGCAGGGAGGCTTTTCGATGTGGGGGAAGGTGGGGGAAAGGAGGAAAGGGGGAGGATCCATCAAGTCCCTCTGTCGCCAGTGGAGCCTGACATGGGGTAAGGGAACATTTGTACATACTGTATGATGTTACCGGTGCCCTGAAGCAGTGTACAGACATGGTAGCAAAGACAACAGAGCTTGGGAAATGGCAAGAAGATAACTTCTGAAGGGGGTTCACAGAGAAAACTAGTTAGTGCACAACAGGGAAAGTGTTTGCTCCAAACTATGCCTTAACTACCAAAGCTGAGGAATTTTCAGCAAAGCTGATTGTATGTTGAGAAACCACTTGTAACAACAGAAATAGGATAATATATATTATGCACAGAGAGAGAGAGAGAGAGAGAGAGAGAGAGAGAGAGAGAGAGAGAGAGAGAGAGAGAGAGCGCTTTGTTGAATGCTTACCAGTCTGAAATCTATATAGGGTCACTGAAAAATAAGGGTATAGTTTTTACATACCCAGGGACCTCTTTAGATACACAGAAGCCCATGTGTTCATAATTTTTTTTTTTTAAAATTAACAATAAAAGGGGCCTAAGAACTTCCAGGACCTTACAAAGTATTAAGGATATAAAGCCAAGAAAATATCACAACTCATTGTCTGGAGATAGGTGACTCATCAGGGCCTAGTTTATAGACAAGACTTTCCCAACATGCTTTCCTGTTATTCCAATATCCCATCATATCTTAACATGACCAAGTAGCAGAATTCATAAGGAAGCTATGCATTCAGGAGCTTGGTTGTCGATGCTTGGGTTGACCAAGGCAAGGAACAAGCTCAGATCTCACTCAAGCAGTTTTCTTAAGTGCATCCCTTTCCCATATATAAATGAATGGCTTCCAGAGATTTCCATCAAGATGCCCATTTTTATATAAACGATTTTACTGTTAAGTTACCTATTATAAGTGCTATATAAATAAAACCTATAAAAAACAATTTTACCAATAAAACCAATGAAAGCAGCTGAAACAATACTGGTGCAGGGTTAAAAAAGAATTTGAAGAAACCCCACATTTTTGCTATATTTTGGAGGAGTTGTGAGTGTTTATCAAGATGGAACCATAAGAAGCTCTTGAGCTGGAGCCAAAAGTTGCATCAGGAGTCAAGCTGGGATTCAGAACACATCAAAACCAGAATATAATTGCTGTCCAAGCCTAAATATAAACTTCTAGCCTTAACCTTTTTTTAACCTTTCCTGTTAAAGAGACACAGTGGCTAGTATCTATGGACAAATTCAGCCTGGTATCTAGAAAACTTCCATTATCCAGGTAGGGATTATAAATGGTAACCCTTGTAGTCATCACAGTGCATTTGTACACAGATCTATGGTTTTTCAGTTCTAGTCCTGGACAGGAATGACTTCTCAGTTCTCACTAGTCAATGCCTAGAGACAACAACAAAAACATCGGCTTGAATCCTAGCCTTTTGTGCTTCAGGGCGCCATGGCTGGGGGTGTCTTCCATGAATGGAAGATTCTGTTGGACATGCAGTGGTGTGTCACCTGGTGAAAATGGCACCTGGGGCAAGCACTGATATTGTGCCCTTGTCCAAAAAAGGAAAGGTCATGGGGTGGGATCACGGGTGAGGTGTCCATCCCACCAAGTAAATCTGTGTGTTCAGTAAAACCATTTGTTTTAAGTTTTCTTGGGCGAGATCAGCTTCTGACTATGATTTAAATAAGGATCTATACGTCAGCATCCTGGACAGCAAAAAAATGATTCCCTTTCCTATTAGTGTTGCACAAGGAAACACCTTGAATTTTTTTCTGCAGGCATATATCTCTTTTTGGAGGTCCCCTGAAACTGGTGCAAAAACATACCATTGGCAGCAGTGCAGAAACTCACCATTGGTAGAATATGGGTATGTCTGTGCCAGGCGCCCCCTTTTCAAATGGCACCCAGAGCAGATGCCTCCACTTGCCACACTCTAGATACACCACTGAGGACATTGAACATTGCAAAGCACAAGACTGGCATCCAAAGTCATGCCCCAAGTCAAAACAAAATAATATTACACATTCCGAAAGCAATAAATAACATAAATATAGGGTGGAGTTCACTGCCACGCATACCTCTGGTGTTCATGTAAAGGAGAAAAAAATGTTTTCCTAGTTATTTCAGAAATGTTTGGGAGAAAGATGCACTGTATAATTATTGATGCTCATTATATATTAACATTTCCTTGAACAGACGAAGAGAAATCTAAAGAGAAAGCCCCACTGAAAGATGCTCTGAATATGAAGTTGAAATGTAGTCAAAAGTGAAAAGAAAAGGAAACCAGCAAAACTGTCTATTGCACCACTATTTCATTCCTGTGATTATCGTCGCATAAAGCAGATGGAATATTTGCCTCTATTTGATGTGCGGAAAACATCTGTTTTATTCAACTCTCCTTAAAAGCCTGTGCACGTTCTGGAATTAATATGAGAAAGCAAACACAAACATGTAACAGAGAGACCTTTGCGAGGTTCTAGTCCAGTCAAATATCTCCAGGCACGCTGAAAGAACTTGAAGAGTTTGGAGAAGATTAGCACCATTCCTCAGGAGTGAAGGATGGGAAATGGAACTCTTCTAACTGACTATTTGACCTCGCTGAAGCTGTGGCTAGCACATTGCTGCAATGGGAGAAGTGGATGTAAAATGTGTTAAATTACTAATTAAGTCTGGAATTTAAAATGCCACCAGAAACAGAATATTGTTGTTCTCCAGGCTTTTTTATATGCTCCATGAATTTTTTTTTTTTTTTTAAATTTCTGTTTGGTTTGCAATTAAATGCATACAAATGTAAATAGATTTATGGAATCTATCTCGAAAGCTTCTCTTTTGCTTATTATGACCTGTGGTGGAACTTCATGGATCATGGCCACGAGGCAAGCTTCAACCAAGAACAGCATGTGATTCTTCATTCTACTGTGAAGTTCATCAGGAAATCCTCCATCATAAAATGTCCTGGCAATGTTCCTGTCGATTTCAGGTAGAAACCAAGACTTGCATGCTCTACTGTCGACATTGCTCCTTCTAAAGGTATGGTTCAGTCACATAGTATCTTTCAGAAATCTCAGCAAATCCCAGTTAAATATTTTACACAGAGTAAAAAGTATAAAATAAGTTTTCTGTGCATGGGGAGCATCTCTAATTTTTCCAATTCCTTATTTTTCCCTTGTTGTGGACCTTACTATCAGAGGCTTCTAGGATGCTGAGACATTTAAAGGCAGTAGCCATGTTTGCCCTTTTGTGGTGGTGTTTATTATTTGAGCATCTTCTTCTTCATCAACTGACTGACAAAGAACTTGGCTTTGAGTCAGATTACACAAGCCTGCGAAACTGGCATGGGAAATTCAGGGACCCAAGTATCCAGTCCTACAGATAAAGCCAGCTTAACATCCACAGGTTATAAAAAGCAGAGTCACACAGACCCCTTTGAGTATCTCAGGGAAGTGCCATGACTCTTGGACTGGTGAAGCACATGGAATCACAATGCCCTGTGACCTGAAAGTGACATCACTTCAGGTTCACCTCCAGACAGAACCCCTCCAAACACGACTCCTCTTGTGTGTGGCCTCTCCTGCCCTTGGAAGGCCTTCTCAGTCTCCCAGAAGGCTTTGGAAAGGAACTTCTGGTTTTTCTAAAAAATTAGAAGTACCTTTCTAAGGCTTTCCGGAGGTCTCAGAAAGCCTTCCAAGGGCTAGAGAGGATTTGCGCTGCCTCTCCAGCCCTTGAAAGGCCTCCAGAAGGTCTTAGAAAGGTCTTCCAAGGGCCAGAGAGGCTGTGCCAGAGGAGGTAAGTGGTCAGGGTCAAGTGTTGCAGAGCCTCACCTGCCTCCCATGACCACACATTCCTTGTGTACCTACAATTCATTTTTTTCCCTTCATTCCTGTCTGATCACTGATGTTCTGCTACTCTTTGGTTTTAAAAGAGCCCCTGAATTTTGGCCCTACTAGGAGGGAGATTTTCTCCAGGTAGCCTCCTTCTGTCTGACTTCTCAGTCTGGATGGTGGCAGTGATCTGCCTTTTCCAGCTTGTCCCCATTTAAAGGGTGAAGCAGGAGAAGGCAGGCGGATGTCCGTGACTCCTTTGCACTGCCCCTGGCCTCTCCTCCACATACTCTTACACCTTACAATTCTTATGATGTGGCAGCACTAAAATTATTGCACTTAGTGCAAAGTAATGGAAAATGCCACCACAGATATTTGGCATCAGTACTTTCTTTCCAAGTGAACAGATTAGCAGGGGAGAAATCAGTTAGAGGTCACTGTTGACATGCCATAGAGATATGTAGTACTAAGGTTTTCAAAATGATATTAATCCTACTAATACAACACTTACCGATCAATGTTCTCTATATTTTTTTATGGGGGGGGGAGGAGGATAGCCTATATTTTTGAGATGGCATTTTGAGATTTAAAATTGATCAGGAAAGTTTTAGGGGATCCACTGTATAATGAGATTTACAACCAGTCCAATCTGTTCTTCACTGATCAGTTCACAGCCCAATCCTATGCATCTCTACTCAGACATAAGTCTAATTGAGTTCAATGGGACCTACCCTCAGGTAAATGTGTATAGGATGGCAGTCCAAGAATGCAATTCTATGTATCTCTAGTCAGAAGTAAGAATTCAGTGGGACTATGGGCCCGATCCTATCCAACTTTCCAGGGCTGATGCGGCTATGCCGACACAGTGTCGGCATACATACAATACATCCTGCATTGGGGGAGCAATCATAGAGGCCTCTTCAAGGTAAGGGAATATTTGTTCCAATACTTTGGAGCTGCATTGCTGCTGCATCAGTGTTGAAAAGTTGAATAGGATTGGACCCTTAGTGTTTATGGGATTGCAGCCTCAGTGTCATTGATTTAAATGAGACTCATTTCCATGTAGGTGTGGACAGAACTGTAAACATTGCAGTATGATCCTGTCCATATTGACTTGGAGAAAGTAGTACAATCCTATGCACTTGTTGATTCACAAGTAAGGCCTATAAAGGGCTTACTCTAGCCTATAACTTGTTGATTCACAAGTAAGGCCTATAAAGGGCTTACTTCAAAGGGGCTTGCTCTAGCATGTGTTCAAGGTTTCAGACTCCACTTTTTTAAATCTTAAAGCCAATGAGGCTTTGTGTCAGACTGGTAATCAAGATGTTTCATACATCTATGGATCAATCCCATACATGTCTACTGAGGAATTAGCTCAACCGACTTCGCTTGGGACTGACTCCCAGTTAAGTATGTGTAGGATTGCAGCCCTGATGACATAGGTAGCTAACATTACTCAGCGTGTGGTTGGTCTGTGGAACTCCTTGCCACAGCATGTGGTGATGGCATCTGGCCTAGATGCCTTTAAAAGGGGATTGGACAAGTTTCTGGAGGAAAAATCCATTACTGGTTACAAGCCATGATGTGTATGTGCAACCTCCTGATTTTAGAAATGGGCTATGTCAGAATACCAGATGCAAGGGAGGGCACCAGGATGCAGGTCTCTTGTTGCCTTGGGTGCTCCCTTGGGCATTTGGTGGGCCTCTGTGAGATACAGGAAGCTGGACTAGATGGGCCTATGACCTGATCTAGTGGGGCTCTTCTTATGTTCTTAAGCTATATAGACCAAATAGAAACATTATTGCAACAGAACCATATTTTGGAATGGCATAATGAGGCATTAAAGTAATGCTCCCTTTAAATTAAGAGATTTTCATCCATTACCAACAATTACAGAGCTAACGATTTGTTAAAATGGTAACTTTGAACCATGTCAATGGCATTCAACTTTTGGCAATAAAGAGCACTGGAGAATATGCACTCAGTTATCCATACAGTATTCTTTGCAGAATATCATCCACCAGGAAGGAATGAGGCACTAGTTACATTTCAATTTATGTTTAACTCTACTGAGGGCCTGAGCTTTCTGCAGCTCCACTCTTGCACGCACTGCCACAGTGACAGTCATTGACCTGTTGTGTTGATGCAGGTTCGAGCAGACCTATTGCAGTTGCTGGAGCTTGACATGGAGTAAGGGAACAAAAGTTTTCTTACCAGTTACCATTTTAGCACCACTGTATCTGCAGCACTGGCTGCCTGGATAGGATTGTGTTGCCTGAGCTCAATCCACCAGAGAGTTCTCCTGACCAAGCCTCACTGGAATGAATGGGACAGTAGAGCACTGCTAACATGGTCTTGTGCTGCTCCCACTCATTCTTATGGGGCTTGACAGCCCAATCCTAACCAACTTTCTGGCATGCTAATAGGCCATAGGCTGCATCCTGCATAAAGTTTGTTCCCCTATATCGTACACTTGGATTCACTCCCAGGGTTTTGGGTGCTCGGAGTTGTTGGTTCTGAACCCTAGAGCCCTCAAAGATCCCTGTTCGGTAGTACTGCCACCACCCTGTGAGAGCCAGTGCCTCAGTCCAGGGACACTGAGACCCTCTAGGCTTAACTATATCCCTTGTAGGCACTGAGCACTTCCTTTACTTAAAGTCTCAGTCCTCAAGTTACTAGTCCACAATGAGGATTTTTGGTAGCTTGCTGAACGGCTAGGCAGGATTCTGAACCTTTGTCCCCAACAGACAATGAACCAACATGGTAAAAAGATTTTCTACCTTATTAAATACATAGGGTTACAAAAGGTTACAAAAGGCAGCAAATGCTAGAGGCATAAAAACTTAACATATAACATATCAGCATAACATATCAGCATAAAACAACAAAGCTAACTGGCTAACTCTATTATTCTCTAACACTCACCTGGGTCAGCTTCTTCTGTAGATCCTCAGGTCGGTTACCTATGGCCACATGGTCCTGGTGGGGCAGGATGTGCACCCACCACCTCTCTCACCAAGAGACAAGGAACAAAGACCCTGTCCTCCAGAACTGGGGCTGGAAGCTCGCCCTCTCAGCTCTTCCCTCCCCCTGGAGAACTGCAGCTGCATTCCATCCTTGATGGGCGTCTTTCTGGCTGCCTAGGTGCTACATAATCACCTTCCATTGAGTTGTAAATCCTAGCAGCTAGGAAATGCAAGCCACTTCTGTGTTACTGTTTTAGCTTGGTTCAGGCCTTGCAATGCTACTAGGCCTGAACTGTACATTTTTATGACACCCTGTCTCAGGGCTGCATTGGCTATAATGGTGATTGGGCAGCAGTGCCCCCCCAAGCTTGTTTAATGCCTGATTCACATAGCCTAATCTGCCCTTTCCATTTTGCAAACCACCAAAAATTTGTGGTCACAACTCACTGGTGGGTTGCAGGCCCACAATTTGAGACCCGCTGCTGTAGATAATATATCCTTAGATCAAATGACACAGTTATTTAAAATAAAATTTACACAACATGGATTATATTATGCATCCTTAAGAAAGAAAAAAAAAAACTAGACATACACAATATGGAAATTAGAAGCAAACATGTTTATAGAAGAGCTGAAATCTCTGCAAGAAAGCGTGCATAAATGTCCAGTTTATGAAATGGGTCTTGTGAAATTTCCCATCCAAAATGCAAATTTACTATTTGAAAGGAATTTGAGATTCTACAAATTTGACTAGTTGGCCTTTCTTGATGAGCAGGCAGCAAACATTGATTGAGCTATCAAATACAAAATACCATTGCAGATGCTATGAGTTTAGAAGACTTTAGGCAGGAGAGAGGGCAGTACACCAAGCCCAATGCTGTCATATACACACACCATCAGGGGAAGCACTCAAGATTAGGTGACATTCGGAGAATCAGGGCACAATCCTAACTTGCACTTGAACAGGCAAGCCAGGAGGCTTGCGCTGTATGCAGTGCAGGACTGTGGCCTGCAGCGGCTTAGCCAGAGGCAAGGGGAAAATTTTCCGGCCTTGTGGGGCTGACACAAGCACCAGAGGGCAGTGGTGTCTGTCAGCCTCTGCAGGCCGGTGCTTTTCAGAGTGCCGGCCTGGCTGAGGCAGCAGAAATATGCTTTACGGCAAGTTTGTGACCCTCCCGGTCTGGCCCAACAGACTTGGGCCAGCCCAAATCAGAGTTAGGATTGTGCCCTTAGGTCTCCTGGACAAGGGTAATCAAGTCTCGATCTCTCTCTCTCTCTCTCACCACCGCAGGCAAATATAATATAAATAAAACTGTCAGACCAAGTAGAGATGGACTAAACCCATCCAATCCCATCCAAAACCTTTATTGGTATAATAAATAGTGAACAAAGCCAACAGTGCTAGTAAATAACTTAATAAAACATGCATAACAAAAACATAATTGATCATAACAAGACATAGCAAGGACATAAAAAGAACATGAACTAGTCCCGCTAGGACTCAGGAATAGATTCTAGCTGCTTATGCCACTTAAACCCCCCTCTTTTCCCCACCAAATCTCCATGATACATATAAATTGACCCACCAATCCAGGATTATATCCTAGATGGGGGTGGTCTTACCATAAACCAATGGTTCCCAAACTTTTTAGTTCTGGAACCCACTTTTTGAAATGACATGCTATCAGGACCCACCGAGGTTTACCAGACTTTTAAAAAAGGAGATCTAGAAATAAATATTATTTATTTATTTATTTATTTATTATAAGTAATAATAATTAGAAAAACATTAGACCCTCAAACATTTATCTCCCTATTTTTACACATGCTTGCAAACTGCAGGAGCTGTGCTCTTTGACGGGTAATTAGCAGCTACAGTATCTGATTTTTGAATAGCTTCAGGGCTGGGCAGCCCAATCCTGAGCTGCCTTTAAAAGGGGATTGGACAAGTTTCTGGAGGAAAAATCCATTGCGGGTTACAAGTCACGATGTGTATGTGCAACCTCCTGATTTCCCCCCCCCCCAATATATTTTATTCATTCATTACAGATACAGGAAAGGAAATAGGCTTAACTTTGGGTAGGGTATGACACAGGTTACACATAAGGGTTGGCCCCAGATTCCAACATACATCATTCAATTAACTCAAAAAAAAACAATAATCATCAATACAAAGGTTCGCATATTTATGAATATAGAAAAATTAATTTTTACGAAACACTCAATTTTATCTAACTAGATTTATCTACCCAATCATAAAAAACTTCCAATATTTTCTTACTCTATCTAAATCTCTCTCTTTCATTCTTTCTGTTAAACCTTCCATTTCTGCTACTTCATAGATTTTATCTATTAAATCCTCCTTAGTTGGTACATCTATAGATTTCCATTTTTGCGCAAACAATATTCTTGCCGCTGTAACAATATTTACAATAAGGTGTTTCTTAGGTTGGTCTTTAATTTCTGATGTCACATTTAGGAGGAATATTTCTGGTTTGAATGGTAATACACAATGCAATGTCTCTTGCAACACTTTATGTATCATCTTCCAATATTTCTTTGCTTTTTCGCATGTCCACCACATATGATAAAAAGTTCCTTCTAGCTCATTACATTTCCAACACTTATTTGATAACCCAGAGTACATTTTTGCTAACTTCTCTGGTGTTAAATACCATCTATAAAACATTTTATATAAGTTCTCTTTAAAAGTCACTGCTTTAGTTATCTTAATATTCGTATTCCAAATTTGATTCCAATCATCCATTGATATATTATATCCAAAAATTTTTGCCCAACGCACCATTGCATCTTTAACGATCTCATCTTCCATTCTCATCTCCAGGAGAAAACTGTACATTTTTCTTATATACTTCCCCTCATCAATCAAAAATATTTTATCAAAATTTATATCTTCTTCATATAGACCTATTTTTTGGTCTTCTCATAATCTTGTTCTTATTTGCATTTCATTCCACCAGTCCAGCTTTATTCCTTTCTCTTCTAACTCAGACTTACTTAAAATCTCTCCTTTATTATTCAGCAAGTCACTGTATGGTTTATTTTGATCTTTTTTAATCCAGTTCGGATTAGTTGCTATTTCGAGCGGTTTTATCCATCTAGGTAATTTAAAATATATCTTATATTTTATCTGGTCCCATATCCAAATTAGAGATCTTCTTAAAATATGTTGTTTAAAATATCCATGCTGTTTAACTTTATCATAAAAGAGGAACGCATGCCAGCCTATTTGTAAATCGTGTGCTTCTAATGTTAAGATTTTTTCGTTCAATACAAGTCCCCAATCTTTTATCCAGTTTAAGGCTGCTGCTTGATAATATAGTTCCCAGTCTGGTAATCCAAATCCTGCTCTTTTTTTATCTTCTTGCAATAATTTCAGTCTTATTCTCGGTTTTTTACCTTGCCAAACAAATTTTGTCGTAATTTTGTTCATTTCTTCAAAAAAAACTCTCTTCAAAATAATCGGAATAGTCTGAAATAAAAACATTAATTTTGGTAATATTTTCATTTTCAACAAAGCTGTTCTTCCCATTAGAGATAGTTGCAGTTTATTATATTTCTCCAAATCTTTTTTTATTTCTTTCATTAATTTGATATAATTATCTTCCATTAATGTACTTGTCTTTTCTGTAATTGTAATTCCTAGATATTTTACTCTGTTTGTTATCTGTAGTCCAAATACCTTTAATCGTTCTATATCGTTATTTTTTATGTTTTTAAGTATCATTTTGGTCTTCTGGTAATTTATTTTTAAACCTGCTACTTCTCCATATTGTTTTAAGTCTTCTATCAAAAATTCCATGGAGTTGAGTGGATCTTCCAAAATAAATACCAGATCATCCGCAAACGCTTGTAATTTATATTCTTCACTTTTAATTTTGAGCGGTTTCACCCTATCATCTTCTCTTATTACATTATTCAATATTTCTAATGTCAAGATAAACAACAATGGTGAAAGTGGACAACCTTGTCTTACTCCTTGTTGAATATTAATCTCTCTCGTCAAATCTCCATTTACTCTTATTCTTGCTTTCTGGTCCGAATATATTCCTTGTATCATCTTGATAAAGATAAGTTTTATAGAAGACTACATGAGAAACTAACTACGGGAGAAGACAGAGATATTTTTTTATTTGGAGATTTTAATGCGGTCTTTCAAACTAAGTGGGATAGAAAATTTAACAAGAGACTTTTAAAAAGAGGAGGAACCCTACCCAGATCCTTTTTGGAAATGGCAGAAGAATTACAAATGATTGATACATGGAGAACACAATATCCAGAGAAAAAAACAGTTTACATATTATTCAAATTCACATAATTCCTGGTCTAGAATTGATATGTGTTGGGCTTCAATATCCAGTTTAGGTGGAACGTTTCAGTCGGAAATTTTACCTAACATATATGCAGATCATAACCCAATTTCATTAATAATAAATAAAAAATTAAGGAGAAATATTTGGAAGCTAAATACAGTTCAGTTGAATAATCAGGAATTTTTGAATCAAACAAAAATTGAAATGGAATTTTTTTTTAAGATTAATTTTCATTCAGAAACTAAAACACAAATGGTTTGGGATGCAAGTAAAGCATTCTTTCGAGGATTAGCAATTAGAAATGCAGCGAAACAAAGAATTGGACAAGAAAATGAAAGATCTTGTACAAAGATGAGAGAGGGGTGAAAAGGAATTACAGAAAGAATCTACAAATCAGAGAATTCAACAAAGAATTAAGAAGATACAACATGAAATTAAAATACTCCAAACTCAGGAAATGGAGAAGAAATTGAAAATGACAAAACAGAATTTTTTTGAAAATGCAAATAAACCAGGAAGATGGTTAGCCCACAAGCTTAAAAAAGAAAGACAAAAAAAATCATATTAAGATATTGAAAGATTTGACAGGGAAAAAAGAAACAGAATTAGAAAAGAAAAAATTAATTATTGAACAATTTCATCAATTATTATATGGGAGAAAAAATATAGAACATCAGAAACAAAAAGTATATTTGAAGAAAAATAACAGTATCAAAATTTTAGATGATCAAAAGAATTTATTGGAAAATACAATCACTATAAGTGAAATTATAGAAGCGATTAAAATACAAAAACTTCAAAAAATGCCAGGACCTGATGGATTACCAGCTGAGTATTATAAGAAATTTGAAGTATTGTTGTTACCATTTAAAAAAGTCATTGATGATATATGGGAGACTGGAGAAATGCCAAATTCATGGAAGGAAGGAACAATTACTTTGATACATAAACCAGACACAGATGAAAAAGAAATTAAAAATTATAGACCCATCTCGTTGTTAAATACGGATTATAAAATTTTTGTTTCAATTTTAGCTGCAAGATTAAAGAAAGTATTGAATCAGATAATCAAAGAAGATCAAACTGGTTTTTTACCAAAAAGACAATTAAAAAACAACGTGAGAATGATAATAAATATATTGGAATTTTTTGAAGCCCATCCAGATAAGAAATTAGCTCTAGTGTTTCTAGATGCGGAGAAGGCTTTTGACAATTTACATTGGGACTTTATGATTAATTGTCTGCAAGAATTAGATTTTGGTCCAAAATTTTTGCAACCTCCTGATTTTAGAAATGGGCTATGTCAGAATGCCAGATGCAAGGGAGGGCACCAGGATGCAGGTCTCTTGTTATCTGGTGTGCTCCCTGGGGCATTTGGTGGGGCCGCTCTGAGATACAGGAAGCTGGACTAGATGGGCCTATGGCCTGATCCAGTGGGGCTGTTCTTCTGTTCTTATGAGCGTGAGGTTGCAGTAGCACCTAAAATGGCTGCTGCTGCATCCAGCGTGCTGCAGGCAGCAGCCACTGCTTCCCCAGGAGAAGGGGACTTTTGTTCCCTTCCCCTGGGTAAAGTGAGTAGCCCCGCAATGGGGCTACTCAATTCTATGCTGACCCAAGGATTGGTGTAGAATTCAGAGCCTACGTGTTGGAGCCCAACATGGAGGTTCAGGATCTGGTGCAGCAAAGCTCCAATGGTCCCACTTTCCTCGCACCCCACTCCCTCCCGCGGCATACCTCCTCTCCACCTTCTCTCTGTCCTTCCTCCTCCTCCCTCCACCCTGGAACACCTCCTCCCTGCCTCCTCCCAGCTCCCTCCCACATCCCCACCTACCTTTCCCTTGCCCAGCCAGCGCTGAGCTAGCACCGGTGGAATACTGGCGCTAGGATCCGCAAATGTGGCTTATGGTACGTTTGCGACAGCGTGCACCAGTGATGAGCCAGTGAGCACTAGTTAGGATTGGGCCCTGAGGCAATTTGTTACTTGATCTTTCCATCACCCGTTGGCAACCCACCAATAAATCAGGTCGCGACACACCAGTGAGTCCCGACCGACAGTTTGGGAATCACTGTCATAAATCGATTTGACTTCCAAGAGCAAAACCTTCAGACCCAAAGTGCAAGTATTATGGCAATCAGGGTTCCATTTTTATGTTTGAAATAAATCAATCAAATACTAACACGAAGGACTGCCAAGTGTATATTGGGTCCCAGTTGGCTTCAATTTGCTATCAAGCACTACAGAAAAAAAAACAAAAACATATACAGTAAATCATTTCAGTTATCTCAGAATGTGGGCACCATGCACAGACCCTAGATTTATTCCTCACACACAGAAAACAGAACTAAAATGGAACAATGTAATAATACCATCCCAAAGCAAGAGAACAAGCAACAGAAAGCAAGAGGCTTCAGAGCTATTAGGGATAAATCCCTAAACCTCCAAGCCAACATGTGTCTTTAAAAAGAAAAATGCTATATGAAGCCACATAACACAAATCTGAAAAGTCATTTTATTAGTCCCTAGATGAGTTTAAGTAAAGTACACTGGAGGGTACAGAAAAGCAGGGATAGTTATTGGTATAGCCATAAATGACTTCGCAAGACACAAGGCAATGGAAGAACATAAAAGAAGGGGGGGATATGTAACTGCTTTGCTGTGAACACAGCACTGAGCAATCTGAATCAACGATTGCTTGGTAGTTAACCAAGAGAGAAAATAGGACATTTGTGGCTTCAGGAAAGAATATTACCTTTGAGTGACCTTCCTGGAAATTTTTGAAAATAGGTAAATGGATTCAAAGCAATTTAAATTGGTAGAAAATAAAACAGGGGGGGAAATGAACTAAAAGATAAGCTCGTGAGTGTTTAAACATGAAAGCTAAGTACTGAAGAATGCCAGATGCAAGGGAGGGCACCAGGATGCAGATCTCTTGTTATCTGGTGTGCTCCCTGAAGCATTTGGTGGGCCGCTGTGAGATACAGGAAGCTGGACTAGAAGGGCCTGTGGCCTGATTCAGTGGGGATGTTCTTATGTTTCCAGCCCCTCACCCCGCAAATAACAGGCTTACAAAATTGAGGGTCAGAAAAGTTTTTCCCAAACTTTATGGTGGTTTGATATGAATTTGGGATGCCGATTCCAAAAATGGCATCTATTTTGCCCTATCACGTCTAGTTTTGGAGATATAGTATAGCCTCTTTAGTGAATGGTTCAAGCAGCTTCCTCATGAGGAAGTCATGGTGTAGGCTTCCTCATGAGGAAGCTGCTTGAACCATTCACTAAAGAGGCTATGCCGTGTCTCCAAAACTAGACATGATAGGGCAAAACGGATGCCATTTTTGGAATCAGTACCCCAAATATAACCAGGAATTGGTGTAATGTTTAAGGAAGCAAAATGTGTGTTGGCCTGTGTAATTTGCTCATAATTGCAACCAGGAAGCTACAGCAAACTGTGACATTGCATGGATAGGTAGAGTCATGATAGTGGACTGAAAAGTCATAAAGGACTCAAGTGCCATCATGTTTGTAATCAACAGTGCTAGGAGCACAACTTGCTGGGGGGGAATATTTGGGCATCCCAATCCTATCTAAACTTCCCCATGCCACTACGGCAGCATCAGCACGGGCTACACTGTACCCAGTGGGGGAGTCCAGCTGGCAGACAGTCTCTTTGGGGTAAGGATGTAGGAGACTTTTCTCCCCGTGCCCTAGGGTAAGCCCCAGCCTTAACAATGGGTCCTCTTGGACTGCACCAGCTATATATCTGGTGCAAGTCCTCATTGATCCATGTTGGCAGATGGGGCTTGGAAAGGGAGAAAGAATATGGAGCACATAATAACAGTGCTGCTGATCTTATTCCCTTCTGGGCCTGTTCCACCCAGTCCAAACCTGCCCTTGAACATGATCAACATGATCAAAGGCCTGTGTTGTTTTCATGGTATTTTATGTAGTAACTTTTAGCCTGATTTACTGCACAGAGGTGCAGTCAAGACAGCTTCTGTTCAGATACATATTCATTACAAGTTGCAGTACATATATAGAAACCAATAGCATAACACAGAGAACAACAACAGCAGATTTCCAACTAGGCCCTCTTAAAACTCCTAGAATCGGGGATGGTTTCAGTTGGCAATGTTGTACACCAGCTAAGGACCAATGGGTCTCCATGGGGCCCACCCACTTGATCCCTGAAGTTCCCCCAATGGCAGCCAGCCAGCAGCAACAATGGAACTCCTTCGGTGGAGCAAAGACTCCAACCTCACACCGCTGTTGACTAATCCATCCTCCCCATCTGCAGCTGGGTTTCTTCAGGGATGCCTATATGACACTGAAGAGTTCCAGTTGTAGATGGTTGCAAAGCATGGAAGAGAACATGACGTCAATGCAACAAAAACAGGACACCTGTTACTACTCTGAAAAGCTCCACCAGATGTTTTTGCTGTGATGCGGTCATGGTGAGGACATAATCACTTTTGCCCAAGTCAAGGCATGGGTAAAATATCCTTAGCTTGAACTGCACAAATCGGTTGATTTGCAGTTGGCATTACCCTGGGGTGATATGTTCAGAATGCTTCCCCTTGGACAACAGTCTGGTCGCTGCATTCTAAGCCCAATGAAGCTTCCGAACATTTTTCAAAGGTAGCCCCATGGTGAACAAATGGCAACCATCTAATCTGGAGGTAACCCTAACAACTAATTGACCCCCGTTGCTTACCTGGGATGGAGCTCAGTGACAAGAAATCCTTTGATTTTTGTCTTGGAAGGAGACCAGTGCTGCTCTTGTCAACTGCTCTCATTTCTTTGCTTCAGTTCATTACCTGGGTAGCACTAGATAGAATGTACTGTTCAGAAAGAGAAAGAGGAATGTAATGAGGGCTATAAAAAGAAGAGGAGACATTTGTTCCTAATACAGGCACTTAATAACCTTCCACTTAATGACGAACCGCATATACCACAGTGGTCAAAGCACAGCAAAGAGGCTCTTAATGAGGCAGTCAGGTCTCCCATAGCCTGCAGCACAGTGTCTGTTTACACGACAAATAGGCCCTTAATGCAAAGAACAGGCAATCATCTCCAGTAGCCTGTGTAGCCAGCTAGTGTCTGGCAGGGAGTGTCTGTTTATACAACAAAGGCATTAGATTGGGCTGAATGTTGGCTTAACAACCATGATGCTCACTTGTACATTGTGGCCATTTCTGTAGTTGCGAATCTATCTATCTATCTATCTATCTATCTATCTATCTATCTATCTATCTATCTATCTATCTATGGTATGCAGTTGCACTAAAACTCTAAAGTTCTGATTTCTTACAGCACTCTGACCTTTATGGTCTTCTCTATGGTCTTTTCCTCTTGTGATGTCACTTCTGGTTTACGGGACACGTGCCTGGGTTCTGCAGCTCTCTTTCTAGGGCAACTGTCTGTAGTAATGCAGAGCTGGGAGAGGAACGACCTTCCCCAAATACATCCTCCAAGGCAAGGTTGGAGCATCCTGATCTCTTACCCTTTGAGAATGCCCATTATAGGTATGGGTGAAGTGTTAGGAGTGTGAGATTTTAAAGGACCATGATCTAAAAATGCAGACAATTTTAATTTTACAGATATCTATCCTAAATACTCTCCAGCTTGGATTGCGTTGGGTAATTCAGCTGTCTTGACCCTCTTTCTAGAGATTGGTGGGGAACATAAGAAAAGCCCCACTGGATCAGGCCACAGGCTCATCTAGTCCAGCTTCCTATATCTCACAGCGGCCCACCAAATGCCCCAGGAAGTACACAAGACAGCAAGAGACCTGCATCCTGGTGCCCTCCCCTGCATCTGGCATTCTGACATAGCCCATTTCTAAAATCAGGGAAGATCAGATGTTGGCATGAATCGGCCTTTGGTTGGAGCCAGGTTGCTGTTACCCAATGGGAAATGTGAACAGTTTTGTCTGTCTCCCCCAGGATATTGGTGGGGAAGATCAGAGTTTGGCATGAGCCTGTTTGGAGCCAGGATGCTAATGCCCAATGGACAGTTTTGTCTGTCTCCCCCAGGTTAGGTGCTTGCTCTAAAGGGGGAGGCACTCCCAAGTCAGGATCTACTGCAGAATTTAACAGAATGAATGGTTGTGGTCCCTATTTACACCAACAACAATCTTCTCTCATATGTTTTACCAACAGCAAAATTTTGAGGTGAGTTGAGAAGTTCCTTCTCAGGACAAAAATGTATGGGCAATTTTGAGAGCACTGATAAAGCTAGAGATATTTCTCAGAGTGATTCTGCACACCACAGTGTTTGTAATCCCACTGGGCCGCCGCCAATAACAACAAATTCCTGGTTTCAGAGGATGTCACTGAGGATAAAAATAATAAACAGCAATGTTCAGAGGGACATTGGAGGAGGCAAATAGGTACAGTTAACAAGGCTGACTTTTCTATCCCCGACACTAATATCAGGAGCATCAAGAGGATGTGGTGGCGCAAAAATTACCTCTTCGATCGATGGAACGTCCAGTGAGCCAAATCCTTCTTTCTCCAAAAAGGCAACAGAATAGAGCTGAGCGTTCAGGAAGAAAATCAGATTCCAAGCCACAAAGTGGCACAAGAGAAAGTCCATACTTACAATGCTAGCTTCTGATTGCCACGAAAAATTAAATCAAGTCACAGCCAGACAAGACTGTGCAGCAAAGCACCTGGACGCATTATGATACATAATGAGATAAATAAATCTTCTAGGTGCAATATCTAGGCCCTGGTTAGCCAACCTGCAATGAAAAAAATGTCAAATTAGCCCAAACAGTTGGAAGAAGGGAAACAGTTACTGCGTTATTCTCTTGAGAGGTTGCTCTCCTTTTGAGGTCAAAGGGGTTATGTCACAAGGGATTCAATTTACCCATTCATCCTGAACAGCTATTTCTCAAAGATTGACTTGGAACAATTAAAGCAGCATTTCACCAAATGTGGTTCAGGACCCACTTGGTGGGTCTTAACCCAATTTCCGGTGGGTCCTGCAGAGCCTGCAATGAAAGCATGGTGATGGAAAGATCACATAACTAATTGCCTCAAGCTCTGAGGCTATTAAAAATCGGATAGCGGCTAACTGCCCTGCAAAGAACTGTGGTGAAAACCAGAAGTGGATCATGCAAGCATTTCCCATCAGTTCTAAGGGGCAGGGAGGCTTGCCAAGGGCCCCACAGGTTTCCCCCACCCTCTGGAAAGCATCTGTGGGCTTTGGTAAATCTAAAATTTGCCCTGATGTCCCCAGCAGCTGCACGATTGCAGGAGCGGTGGCGCCACCCCCTTCCCTCCCCTGCAAGGACTTACAGTGGTCCAAACTCTCCTGCTGCATTATGGGATGGTGCCACATTCCACCCTTAGGCTTTTCTTTCCTGCTGTTCAGTTTCTAGTTTTGTTGTGTTCTTCCCTACAAAAAAGAAGCATGCTTGCTTAATGTCATAAACCATGAATAAGAATTACCATATTTTTCGCTCCATAAGACGCACTTTCCCCCCCAAAAAAAAGTGGGGGGGGAAAGTGTGTGCGTCTTATGTAGCGAATACTGCCAAAAAAAAACAACAACAACTGCGGCTTGGAAATGGCCCGACCGCCCCTTCTCCGCCCCGGCCCCGCCCCCTGCTTGCTCGCTCTGCTCTGCACGGCTCCCCCGGGTTGTCAGAGGCAGGCGGGGGGGGCTCCTGCCTCCCCTCAGCGCCCACGCGGACTGTGGCAGCGCCAGACAGAGCACGAGGGCGATGAGCAGCGGCTCCAAGTCACTTCAGCCCGCCAGAGCCTGAGCCTCGGCGGTGCCGCCGCACGCCCAAGCCCTTGTGTCTACTCAGAAGTAATTCTCAGAGTCAGTGGGGCTCACTCCCAGGAAAGCATGGGTGCTTTCCCAGGAAATCCTGTGCATGCCTATTCTGAAGTAAGTCCCATTAGAGTCAGGGGGGCTTAGAGTCCCAGGAAAGCCTCTCTCTCCCCCCAACCCTGGAGCATCACAGCCTCTCTCTCTCCCCCCCAAGCCTGGAGCATCACAGCCTCTCTCTCTCCCCCCCCAAGCCTGGAGCATCACAGTCTCTCACTCCCCCCCAAGCCTGAAGCATCACAACTTCTCTGCAACACAAACACTTTCCCCCCTCTCTCTCACACACAGGCTGCCCCCTTCTCTTACACACACAGATGCTTTGCCCCCCCACACACACACACTCACACAGCAGGGGACGGGCGCTTTCACTCACCTCATCCAGCATCTGAATGTAAGCCCCCCCCCACATCACAAAGAAAAAACCTGCCATCACAAAGAAAAAACTGTCTCCTTGGTCAGAATGCCAGTGTTTGCTTATTGCACAAGCCCCAGGTAAGGCTCGGTTCTCACCATAAATCCAGAGGTTTGTTGTGTCTTGAGAATTCAAGTTGTGGTTGGACTTTCCACTTGTTCATTTGTATTGGAATCACGGAAGAACTGGCGAGGAGGCAGATGTGGTGTCAGCAGTGGCCCCTTTAAGGGTAAGGCCTGGGCATCCAGCAGAGTGTGCTGCACAGCTGCAGCCACTGGAAGGCAATAGGGCCCTCAGGGAGATAAGGAGTACCTGAGGCAGGAAGGGTTTGTGGGTTTTGAAGGAGTGCAGGTTGGAGGGGAGACTGACTGGGTTTATTGAATTTGGAATCTGACTGTGGATTGTGATTGGACTTGGATATCCTGACGGATTTGACTGACCTACCTGGAACCTGACCTTGGGCTGTAATTTGGCTTATTGGCTCTGGACTCTGATTTGGCAACTCTGATTGATGGGACTGATTTACTTGGCATCTGTGAACTGGAACTGGACTCTAACTTTTGCTTGCTGCACTGGTGAGTTGTACAAGGGGGACTGATCAGCCTTAAGCGGGCATGAGGCCCAGTGGATTGGAATTTGGCAGAACATCATTGTAACAGAAAGATAATGTGATCCCCTATTTGCGTGCACCTGCTTTTGTGAGCTTCATAAATTCTGACTCTAGCGATGATGAGTTCTTGGGGTTTCCAGAAAACTAGAGTACTCAAACCTTTAAGTCTCTTCATTTGTTGATGACAGTGATAATGGTTCTTAATGCCACTGTTGACTGCTGTTCACTTTACATGGTTCAAATGTTATTCGTTATAGTTTATTAAATATTTTATTACACTATTTGGTTCAGAATATTTTTTTCCTGTTTTTCTCCTCTAAAAACTAGGTGCGTCTTATGGTCAGGTACATCTTATGGAGCGAAAAATACTGTATTTCTTATGTTTTGAGAGCAGTCACGGTTTGTCCTGTATCTTCCTCCCCTGTGTGCTGGCTGCCCCTCCTTCTGTTTCCTCCCACAGCTTTGTGCAGCAAAAACAAACAAAAAAAACCACTTAAGTGTTCCTCCTCCCCTCAATCCCTCCAGCCCCCACTTCCTGGGACCAACCTACCCTCCTCTCACCACATCTGCTGCTTCCTTCAGTCTGAAGGCCACAAAGTCGCCACACAAAGTCTTTGGCACGACAAGAACACACATACACTAGGGACTCGAGATAGGGATTCAAGTCATTCCGACTCACTTTTAGAGTCGCTGGCCCCAAGTGACAAGTCAAGTCAGTAACATTTATGACTCCAAAACAGCATGTTTGCGCAACCTGAGTTGAGTCAACCCACAGGCCCATCTCTGCTGTAAACCAAAGCCTCTGTAATCTCCCTGAATATAGGCTAATTAATTAACTCTTCAATTACTTGTTGGGTTCCACCCTTTGTCGTGTTGCAGATTACGCACTGTGAACAATCACCTCCTCCTCTTCCTCTAAGTAACAAGTTCTCTACTTTCTCTTTCTTTGGTTTGGTGGGGATTATTCTCATGGCCTTGTTTTGACCAATATCCTTCTCTATTTTTTTTTTATTTTTTATTTGCTAAAGGTCCAATTTTTCTTTTGCATCTGTGCCACTGGGATATTTTATGCTTACAAACAGCAGCCAAATGCTCTCCTCTACAATGAATGCAACTTTCTAAAGCCTGAACCTTTTGCTGTGGCCTTTGTAGTTTATTTACAGAATCCATAAGAAGTGCCTTGTTTTCTCAATACAAATCCTTTCTTCCTCATTGCTGCTTTCATAGGTTGCTGGTTATAAAGTTTTTGTCCAGGTCAGGTTTATTTTCTGCCAGCAACTGCCTTTGAATTTTTTTCCTCCTTTATTCCACAGATAAATCTCTTTCAACATATCATCAAGGGCATTAGCAAATTAGCAGTGCTCAGTTAGCTTTTTTGCAGTGCTCAGTTAGCTTTTTTGCTCAGCTACATATTCTGAGACACTCTCCTTATCCTACAATGGAATGTAAAATGTTCCATAATAACGTTTAACTTTGGAGCATAATGTTTAAGAACTTTTGTGCTGGATCTTTGTCTCCTAGCTTCTGAGGTTGCAACAAACATCTTAAAACAGTGGTTCTCATACTTTTAGCACCAGGACCCACTTTTTAGAATGAGAATCTGTCAGGACCCACCGGAAGGGATGTCATAACCAGAAGTGACATCATCAGGCAGGAAAATTTTTAACAATCCTAGGCTGCGATGCTACCCACACTTTCCCAGGAATAAGTCCCATTTACTACCATTGTTAAAAGCATATACAGAGTAGCCTGTTAAAAGTACAGGTATGTAACATTTCTCCAATGCAGTCATATGGTAATATTAAGGCTAGTATTTTAAAAGTTAAATATTGAAATGAATAGGGACCCACCTGAAATTGGCTCGCAACCCACCTAGTGGGTCCCAACCCACAGTTTGAGAAACACTGTCTTAAAAGGATGTATGTTTTTCATCCATAAACACTAAGAAAAATTTGTTTGTCCTGATATCATTTCCTAGGAAAGAGTGGCCCAGCCTTTCAGTATAATTCTGCCAATCTTCTTTTTCTGGATCAAACTTCTCAGTTTTTCAATAGGATGCCAGAGATTTCCTGATTGCCACATTTGTACAAGGCCCTTGTGTTCCAGAACCAATAACTAGAGGTGAGTGAAAACGGTTTTAATTTTTTCATGGATTCTGGTGTTTTCTAAAGTTAGAAGTATAGAAAGCGGTCTTATGTGTTTTTATTCCAAGGACATTTTTAAATAAATTGTAATTATAAATTATAATCTATACTACCTATATCACCTACCTAGTACACTTTTAAAGCAAATTATAATTATAAATTATAATCTGCTTTAAAAGTGTACTAGGTAGGTGATTTAGGTGGTATAGTGTCAGCAGATGCAGCTACATGCATGTATAGGTGTTAAGAGAATATGTAGAGGTGTCAGGGCACAATCCTAACCACGTCTACTCAGAAGTAAGTCCTATTTTGTTCAATGGGGCTTACTCTCAGGAAAGTGTGGTTAGGATTGCAGCCTTAGATAATGATTTACTTGTTTTTTTTGCAGATTTCACTGATTTTTTTTTTTAACAAAAAAAAAATAAGAAGTGCAGAAAGTGGTGTTATGTGTTCTGATTTTGTGATCACCAAAAAACCCACCTCTACCAATCACTCAAACTCACTGTTTATGGCAAACAAACAAGTACGTTTCTTTATTGCAAGATAGAACCTACTGGACAGACTGCTCTGCAGTACCCAAACTCCACAAAGTAAGAGTTCCAAAGGCCAACACAGAAAAAGCTAGAAGCACAGCAAGGGCAGGCGTAGACAGTTTGTCCTCGTTCCTACTGAGCGTTCCTTGTAATGCACAACTGAAGGGGAACATTAGGTGTGTTTGGGGCCTGATGCGCTATTCATGTCAGGTAATAGTGTGAAGCTGAATAGGTCTGGCTAGTGTGCCCCGCATGAACAGAAGGAATATCCTAGAAAATTATTCTCTGCCACACAGTCATGAAAGGATACAGTTATTTCCTCAAGATCAGCAGTTTGAAAGAATAAAACACCAGCGATCGAGAAATAAAATGAGTGAATATGAACAGTAACCTTCTTGACTTGCTTCAAGCAATTAGCACATTTGTTTTTAAAATATTTAAAAATATATACTTAATTGTGTATCTTTTTAATTGATTCTTATGCATTTCATTTTTACAGATAAGATTTTTACCGTGCCATCTGGTGCATGTTTACTTAGAAAGAAGTCCCATAGTGTTCAATGGAGCTTTTCCCCAGGAAAGTGTGCATAGGATCGCAGCCTCATTCTCCTCTTAACTAATTCAAGTATGTCATAAGCCCTTCATATTAATGCCACATATTTAAGTGTATCAGAATGATACAGTCATAGGAGGCTTTATAAATTCATATTATAAATCATTGCTTCTCACTCTAGCAATCAAACCCACTTTGTCCAAACTTCTGAATGTCTGCTGTGTTGTGATGGGTTTTATCTCATGCAGTAAGCGTCACACATATCATGTAATCCTGATTAAACTGGGGTGATTTTTTTTTTTTTAAATAAATGAGCATACATAAACTTGGGTTTCCTTGGATGGTACCAATAACAACTGTCATCTCAGTGGCAAATACAGGTGCCAGAACTCATCTGGCTTGCTTTGTAGTTCCTTCAACCTTACCAATCATACATTGATGCTCTTAGGCTATAAGCTGCATTAAGATATAATTCAGGCAAGGATCTGTATGGCATGAGTTCTTATCCTAGATTTCCTATGTCTTTTTTTTCTCTCTCTCAGTGTTCAGGAGTTTAATGACAGATCCAAAGTCACTTTCCATGCGGCCTGATGTCTGCAGGTTAAACAATTTGACATTTCAAAGGGGGAAGCTTTCGGATTAGCACTTGTTTAACTCAAAACTTTTTTTGCAAAGTGGAGCAAGACGTTTTTCCCCCATTCCAAAGCTAAGCATTTGGTTTTGGGCCAAGCCAGCTTGGAGAAAAATGTGAGCCCCTCCTATAACTCAGCTCATATTCAAGTTGTATTTGATTATTTTATATTACAGACATCTTCCATTTCCTTTGGGGTGCTTGTAGAGCTGGTACATATATTGCATGTCAGCAAACCTACATGATAGATCCAATTAAATTTTGAACAAAAACAAAATTTGAGGTTTTTTTTCCCAGGGGTCAGGAAGAATCATTTGGTCTGTCTTGACCAACGGGTGCTAAAAGCCTGCCTTGTCTGGTCTGGGTTTTCTCTGCAACCCTCTCCAGTTTTGGTCAGAATTGGGTGATGCCTCACAGGCTGAAGGGCCTGATATTCTTCAGCTTAGGGCTCAGCACTGGCACTTATTTCCCACACTTGATTTAGAGCTGCAGCAAATCACAGTTCTCTGAGGACTGGATGCATGATGCCTGGGTTTCCATGTGTCTCATTCACATATTGCAGCTCAGTAGCGATGATCTCTTTGCAGCACTTTAGGACTTCAGCAGGGATGCTGTCTTTTCCAGGTGCCTTGCCAAAGGCAAGGGAGTCCAGGGCCACGTGAAGTTCTTCTAGGGTTGGTTCACTGTCAAGCTCCTCCAGCAAAGGCAAGCACTCAATGTTGTTCAGCGCTTCTTCGGTGACTACATTTTCTCTGGAATATAGCTCAGAGTAGTGCTGAACCCAGTGTTCCATCTGCTGCGCCCGATCCTGGATGACCTCGCCTGTGGCAGACTTCAGAGGGGCAATTTTCTTCTGTGTTGGACCTAGGGCCTGCTTGATACCGTCATACATCCCCTTGATGTTGCCCGTGTCAGCTGCTACCTGTATCTGGGAGCAGAGCTGAAGCCAGTAGTCGTTAGCACATCTCCTGGCAGTCTGCTGGACTTTGCTGCGAGCAGCTCAGAGGACCTGCAGGTTGCGCTCACTGGGACAGGCCTTGTGTGCTGCTTGAGCTCTCCTCTTTTCCTCAATGACTGGTGTCAACTCCACAGAGTGGGCTTCAAACCAGTCTGCCGTCTTGTTGGTCTTCTTGCCAAATATGGACAAGGCAGTGTTGTAAACGGTATTCTTGAAATGTTCCCATCTGTTGGATGCGCTTGCATCGACCGGGCCTGGAAGAGATTCCTCGAGTGCTCGTGCAAATTCCTCCACTTTTCTCTGATCCTGGGTCTTGCTGGTATCAATGCGAGGTCTTCCTTCCTTTTTCGTGTGATATAGTCACTTTGTTTGCAGTTTCACTCTGCTGCACACCAGGGAGTGGTCAGTGTCACAGGCAGCACTCTGATAGCTGCGTGTGATCTTGGTGCTGGGAAGGCTGGAGCGTCTGGTGAGAATCAGGTCGAGCTGGTGCCAGTGCTTTGATCTTGGGTGTCTCCAAGAGACTCTATGTTGGGGCTTCGTGTTGAAGAACGTATTGCTGACACAGAGACCATGATGACAGCAAAACTCTAGCAGGCGTTGGCCATTCTCGTTCATCTTCCCAATGCCGAACTGACCTAAGCAAGTGGGCCACGAACTGTTATCAAAGTGCTGCAAAGGGTGCTGCAAAGAGATCATCGCTACTGAGCTGCATGAAATCCTCTGTCTCTGCTGGAGAGAAGGTGAAGTACCTCAAGATATGAGGGATGCAAACATCATCACGCTGTACAAGAACAAAGGTGACAGGGGTGACTGCAACAACTACCGTGGCATCTCTCTCCTTAGCATTGTAGGAAAGTTGTTTGCCCGAGTTGCACTAAAGAGGCTCCAGGTACTTGCAGAGAGCGTTTATCCAGAATCACAGTGCGGATTCCGAGCCAGCAGGTCCACCACTGATATGGTATTCTCCCTTAGACAACTGCAGGAGAAATGCAGGGAACAACGACAGCCACTCTTTATAGCCTTCATAGATCTCACAAAGGCTTTCGACCTGGTCAGCAGGGACGGCCTCTTCAAGATTCTCCCCAAGATCGGATGTCCACCCAGGCTCCTCAGCATCATCAGATCCTTCCACAAGGACATGAAGGGCACTGTTGTCTTCGATGGCTCCACATCAGACCCCTTTGACATCCGAAGCGGCGTGAAGCAGGGCTGTGTTCTTGCACCAACCTTGTTTGGGATTTTCTTCGCTGTCCTGCTGAAGCAGGCCTTTGGAACTGCAACAGAAGGCATCTATCTCCGGACCAGATCAGACGGAAAGCTCTTCAACCTCTCCAGACTGAGAGCAAAGTCCAAAGTTCAGCTGAAATGTCTTCGTGACTTCCTCTTTGCCGATGATGCAGCTGTCACTGCCCACTCTGCCAAAGATCTCCAGCAGCTCATGGATCGTTTTAGCAAGGCCTGCCAAGATTTTGGACTGACGATCAGCCTAAAGAAAACACAGGTCATGGTTCAGGATGTGGACTCACCTCCCTGCATTACAATCTCTGCGCATGAACTGGAGGTTGTCCATGACTTTGTGTACCTTGGCTCAACGATCTCTGACACTCTTTCTCTCGATACTGAGCTAAACAAACGCATCGGTAAAGCAGTTACCACGTTTTCCAGACTCACAAAGAGAGTCTGGTCCAACAAGAAGCTGACGGAACATACCAAGATCCAGGTCTACAGAGCTTGCGTCTTGAGTACACTTCTGTACTGCAGCGAGTCATGGACTCTCCGCTCACAACAGGAGAGGAAACTGAGCGCTTTCCACATGCGCTGCCTCCGGCGCATTCTCGGCATCACCTGGCAGGACAAAGTTCCTAACAACACAGTCCTGGAATGTGCTGGAATCCCTAGCATGTATGCACTGCTGAAACAGAGACGCCTGCGTTGGCTTGGTCATGTTGTGAGAATGGATGATGGCCGGATCCCAAAGGATCTCCTCTATGGAGAACTCGTGCAAGGAAAGCGCCCTACAGGTAGACCACAGCTGCGATACAAGGACATCTGCAAGAGGGATCTGAAGGTCTTAGGGATGGACCTCAACAAGTGGGAAACCCTGGCCTCTGAGCAGTCCTCTTGGAGGTAGGCTGTGTAGCATGGCCTTTCCCAGTTTGAAGAGACACTTGGCCAACAGTCTGAGGCAAAGAGGCAAAGAGGCAAAGAAGGAAGGCCCATAGCCAGGGAGACAGACCAGGGACAGACTGCACTTGCTCCCGGTGTGGAAGGGATTGTCACTCCCGGATTGGCCTTTTCAGTCACACTAGACGCTGTTCCAGAACCACCTTTCAGAGCGCGATACCATAGTCTTCCGAGACTGAAGGTTGCCAATACAAATACATTCACATATTACATTTTAATTGTATACCTAAAAAAAAACCATAGCTGTTTGTATTTTAAAATGTAATACATGAATCAACCCTGATGTACAAATCTTTGATTATTTCAGTAGCGGACTTCCCCAGTCCTGCGCCTGGGGCAAAGGTCTATGATGGCACCCCCCCTGCAAGATGCCACTGCTCCCCCATGTACGAATCTGCCCCCCCCCGCCACTCACCAAAAAGTTGTGGAGCCTTGTGTGACTTCGGGATGCATCAGGGAAGCATTCGGAGGCTTCTCCAATGTCTTAAAACAGTGCTTCCAGCAAACCAGAAGCACCATTTCTCCCTTCAGAGAGGCTTCCGCATGGTCCTACAGGGCCACGGAACTCTGCGCCCAGGGCATTTGTCCCACTGACTTAATGGCAAGTCCACTACTGGCTTATTTAGATTTTGAAATGGGAAAACTCTCCCAAACTTGTCTGGGATTAACTTGGAACTGATCCATGTTCTTTTGAAAAAAGGGCTGCTAGCACGCCTGTATGGCATGCTAGCAAAGATTGCCATGCCTGCTGCCAGCTGATTGGCTGGCTGGCTGGCTGGCCTGAGGGGGCAGGACAACTGGCTAGATCTAGTGTGTAGGCGCTAGATCTAGCTCAGTCTGTTCCTGGAATATCAGAACTCAGATCATGTTTCCCTCCATGTATCTGCCAAGTGATAGAAGCAACAAGAAAAACAGTTATGGTACGTAAGGAAGATCAGATCTGTCCCCTTTCCATTTCTCTCCATTGTCCTGATGAGCCTGATGGATATACACAACCTCCTCATTTTAGAAGTAACCTATCTCAGACTGCCCGATGCAATTGAGTGTCACCAGGATGCAGACTTCTTGTTATCTTGTGGCATCTGGTGGGCCACTGTGAGATACAGGAAGCTGGGCCTTTGACCTGATCTAGCAGGGCTCTTATGATGTTCTCCAGTCACTGTCATCAGGCCTTCTTTATGGCACTGTGCATGCTCTCGCAAAAAATAACTACTACAGGTAAACAAACATGACAACTAATGTAGAGGCATAATATACAGTAATAAGGAAATATGGGAGCCAGGACTGGTACCAGTGGTCACTGGGAATATAAAAGTGCTGAATGCATTCTGCCCTGGAAAGCAGAGAGGGTAGAAGGAACACGTTCAATGGGAGGTATGGTGGGCCTGATAGGTGGCTGCTCAAGACCGAACAATTATTTCAACAATTTTTTTCCATGGGGTTAAAAAAATAAAGAGGTGATTATCAATGATATATCAAGGTTAGGGTTATTTTTAAACATTCCTCCCATCTCTTCTTATTATTAGTTTACCTATGCACTGCTAGGGGACAGTATTGGAGGAAACATACAGATGAGGTGTTTCAATCAATGGCACTTAAGCCGTGTCCATATTCTCCTCTGCTTTTATGAGTCACCTGCTCACTGATCCTTCCATCATATTTATTTGAATTTGATGAAAATCTTGCACATTCTGATAGAAATAAAAATAAAGTCTCCAGACTATGTGGATGAGTTGCCCTCTGGTTCAAATCAATATGTTTTTTGGGTTTTTTTTTTTTTGTTGTTGTTTTTTTGCTGCAAGGCAAAACAGAATACTTATGTGTACCTTGGACAGGACCATGGGAAAACATTAGTACAGCATAATATATCTCCATCAACACTACAGCAACTATTATTCCCTAGAAACTCACCTGAACCGGGCAGTTAATGGAAGCACAAATAGAAAGATAAAGAACAGAAGCTGCACCGTTCACATGGTGCAGCTCTGGCTATATTGAATTCTTGAGACTTGCTACCTCAACTAGCCCTGCTTCCACCTTCTGAATTCTATGACAGATCAGTGAGAATGTTAGTCACCTGAAGAACAGGAACGGTTTTTTCCTATCACGAATTGGCACTCGTCGAATTTCTACCTTTCTGGTAGCTCTTCAGAACATAGAAGTTTCCATCAGAAAAGGCATTGGCTTTCTCACTCTTGTACTCTCACGGAGTTTATGTGGCTGATTTGCCTGCCTATCTATCAAATTGCTTTCTGGAGAAAGAGATAGAAAACTATTCTTAGGAAGTTTACAATCCTCAGAAATAAGTGTCTTTTCTGCCTCGTTGTGACAATAGTCAGTTCCTTCCAGTGGCATACCAAGGTGGTTTGGCATCCAGAGCCCATAAATTTTTGACATTCTCCCATGAGAAAATTATTAACTTTGCAAGTTTGTATATTTGTATTTGTATATTTACAGGTGTGTGCCACTTAATGATGAAGATACTTCTCCCATCCCTGTTGTTATGTGATTAGGTCATTAAGCAAACTTTCAGCACATTCTTGTGCAGTTGTTGTGTAAACAGACACTCCCTGTCAGAAACTAGCTGGCTGCACAGGCTATTGGAGAGTGATTGGAGAGTGATTATATATATGGCTGAATGATTATATATATGGAGAGTGAGATATATATGTGGGTGTGGGTGTGGGTGTGTGGGTGGGTGGGTGGGTGGCTGCAGCCAAATTGCAGCTGAAGCCTGCTTCACCCACACTGCCATTACCGTCTTAGGGTGGCCAATCGGAGAACCCTCTGCATTCTAACCCCAGGGTTGAGAAACCTGCCAGCCACCCTCTTCGTACACCACTGGATTCTCCGTATCAACATACATCCTATCAGGTGTCAACTTACATTCTATGTCTATCCAAAGTTGTTGAAGTTTATTCAAGGAATTATGACCTCTAGACATGGAGAACCACAGATATGCTGCAACCCTCCATGTCCTTAGTAATATGTATGCTGAAAAAAATGTGTCATGTCATTCCATTAAGATTCCATTCCATTACTAAAGGGAAGCCAACGAAGTGAAGTAGAAAAAAAAGTCTCATATAATGAGAAAAAAAGATCTGTAGTGCATACACGTCTCCCATAAAAGACATTAGCATGCTCTCCGCACTAATGGTTCATTGCCCACTCCTTGCCCCGTGCATCAGGCTGAGGCTTGCCTCCAATTGGAGGAGTGTACCCGGGCAGGACTGAGCTCTTTTAGCTGTGCGTCTTTCGCACCTGAGCTCAGTCCGACATGGTGGTTTCCCCACTCCTACAGACAGATAGTCTGAGATTAGCTGGTTGCTCCTGAAAGAATGGGTCAGAACTTTTTGCTGTCAACCTGATTGGCCCTGGCTAGCAGTTTTTTAGCCTACCCCAGACCTCCTAGGGTGAGGTGCGGGTTTAAAAGACTAGGTTTTCCCCTCTGTTGGTCAGTTCAGTTACGGGTCACTTAGTGTGATGCCTGTGGGCTTGGGTAGGCAGTTTTCGTTATATCTGGTGTCCAATCTGAGGCAGCGAGGTTGGGGTGGGCCTGATCAACTTGCAGATGTTTCACGATAATGTGCAGTTTCGACCTCAGAAATGGAATTGAATGTTGTGGATAATTTGCTATGTTTTTAAATGCAATTTTCCTAATACCTATTACTAGTATTTCTGCTTTGAGTCTTTGTGCAAGCAAAGGCTCATCTTTACATGAGCCTTCCTGTGATTCTGCAGACATTGGGGGGGAGGGAGAGAGAGAAACGGGACATGCTTCACCTGTGTTTTGCACTGTATTTACAGGACCTGATTTATGTTCAAATAGCAATGAATATTTCAGAGTTTCATCACCTATCTTCACCATCAGCTCTATTTATTATAATAATGAATAATGGATAAATACAAGAAGACAGGTTTTGACACAGAAATACTATAGTCTTACAAGATAATTATGATTTAATGGGTTCTGGACTTAACCTGAAAGGTTCATGCCCAAATCCTTGCTCAACCTAATTTGCCTACAGGATTATTGTGAAGACAAAAGACAGGAAGGAACTAGTACACCACCCAGAGCTCCTTGGGGAAAGGAAGGCATAAAAATGTGAAAAATAAAATAAATTTCATGTTTTAAGGAGAGAAATATACTCCAAATGTAACCAGTATGATGAAAGTGGATTTAAGAAAATCATAATTCATCTGAAGAGCTTTTTCAAAGTTTCGATAACACAAGCCTACAAAATTGAGGGTCAGAAAAGTTTTTCCTAAACTTTATGGTGGTTTGATATGAATTTGGGGTGCCATTCCAAAAATGGCATCCGTTTTGCCCTATCACGTCTAGTTTTGGAGATACAGTATAGCCTCATTAGTGAATGGTTCAAGCAGCTTCCTCATGAGGAAGCCATGGTGTAAGCTTCCTCATGAGGAAGCTGCTTGAACCATTCACTAAAAAGGCTATGCCATGTTTCCAAAACTAAACGTGATAGGGCAAAACGGATGTCATTTTTGGAATCAGCACCCCAAATATACCCAGGAATTGGTGTAACGTTTAAGGAAGCAAAATGTGTGTTGGCCTGTGCAATCAGATCTGCTAATGACCCAGTGATTGATCCATGTCCCTAGCATACTTATTTTAAAAAACATGTATTATGTACAAAGATGTCCTGGATACAACTAGAAGCCAGATGTCCCAAGGTGAAACACTACATTCTGTACACTGTATCACACTGACCCCAGGAGACATCCATAAGGTTTTAAAAATCAAATGCGGTCCTTGCAAGATAACTATGATGAGGAGTATGAATGTGGTGTTAGCACATAGCAGAGATGGATACCAAAATTCCAGCAGTGTTTTGCACATAAGAACATAAGAACAGCCCCACTGGATCAGGCCATAGGCCCATCTAGTCCAGCTTCCTGTATCTCACAGCGGCCCACCAAATGCCCCAAGGAGCACACCTGATAACAAGAGACCTGCATCCTGGTGCCCTCCCTTGCATCTGGCATTCTGACATAACCCATTTCTAAAATCAGGAGGTTGCGCATTCACATCATGGCTTGTATCCCGTAATGGATTTTTCCTCCAGAAACTTGTCCAATACCCTTTTAAAGGCGTCCAGGCCAGTCGCCATCACCACATCCTGTGGCAAATAGTTCCACAGACCAACCACACGCTGAGTAAAGAAATATTTTCTTTTGTCTGTTCTAACTCTCCCAACACTCAATTTTAGTGGATGTCCCCTGGTTCTGGTGTCATGTGAGAGTGTAAAGAGCATCTCCCTATCCACTCTGTCCATCCCCTGCATAATTTTGTATGTCTCAGTCATGTCCCCCCTCAGGCGTCTCTTTTCTAGGCTGAAGAGGCCCAAACGCTGTAGCCTTTCCTCATAAGGAAGGTGCCCCAGCACCGTAATCATCTTAGTCGCTCTCTTTTGCACCTTTTCCATTTCCACTATGTCTTTTTTGAGATGCAGCAACCAGAACTGGACACAGATTCCTTCTGAGAAAATGGGGAAAAATGCAAATGCCATAATGCCTTATCGTATGTAGCTATGTGTTGCAATTTCACTTACTAAGCTATAGTCTGGGAGACTTTAAAAAATATTCTTTCTTTGGTGAGAGAAAATGTAGATGTGCTGTTTTCCCTTTGGTTTTTTTTTTTTTTAAAGCAATCCTTTTGTTTGAGGAAAATGTTCAATCTGCTGCCTCCAGTAAAAGGGAGAAAGCCACAATTCCCAGTTTAACATCGCAAATGACATTTTTACAGGGTTAGTAGGTGTCAAACACAAGCCGTGTCATTTGCTGCCAGCTGCGAGGTCTGTTGTGGGGAAACTCAGATTAAAATAATAACACTCATTACATAGCTCCGAGAAATGCTCTCAGCATGTCAAAAGTGGAATCAGAAAGTCAGGGAAGACCTTGGCCCAGCAATGCACCATCTGCATGATAATGCAATCGGAGACCAGAACGTGTTGTAATGAGTGTTAATGAAATCAGGCACGGAGAGCCTGAAAGGCCTGAAAGAGGAGGAATGATAAAAGAGATTCAAACAGGAGACCGTGTCACATGTAGAGAATGATCAATCAGATAAGGGCTGCTCAAGCTAACCAAGACCGAGCAGGTGAGCCCCTAATGAAAGCTCAGTTTGTATAACAAGGTTTGATGATTAATAATGACAACTGTGCCAGAAGTGTCCACCGTTAATAAATAAGCTTCAGCAGAGCCAAAGTAATGCCAAGTTGTGAGGTCATTGGTGAACAGCTGCAAACACTCTCCTAGGCTCAGACTGATGGCTAGGAACGGTGAGCATTGATCAGAAGGAAGGTACGACATCCAGCTGGTGACCTTGGATAAAAAATAGCAGAATATTCAGAGGAGCTCTACAACTCAAATTGTGAATAAACAAATACAGTAGGCCTGCAGCCGGCATCCAGGGATTTCACAATCCGTGGATGCTGCGGATGCTGGGATCCACCTTCGAAAGTGTTTTAAAAAGTCAAAAGGGCAGCCCAATCCTAACCCGCCCTGGTAAGGAGAGGACCTGACTGGGGTTGAGGCAGGTTGCAGCTCAGCATGGGGCAAAGGGAATTCCTGCCCTTGTACCCCTACCCCTGGTAATGCCACAGCAGCCCCAATGGGACTACACGAATCTGTGCCACCTCAAGAGGTGGCGCAGATTCCAGCAGCCTGGAGCTGCTCCAGGCTGACCAAGAATGGGGTTAGGATCTGGCACAAGTGCTGGATTCTGGCTCCACCCCCGCTCACACATGGCCCACCCATGAGCCTGCCTACCACCCACCCTCCCCCACCCCAAAATGCCTCCTTCCTGCCCTCCCCATGCCACCCAGACCCCTATGTCAGCCTGACTCGGCCAGCGTGGGCTTAGCTTCATTCTGGCCCAAAGGGGCTTGGGCTGGCCTTCCTCTTCCTTACAGCAGTTTTGCAACACTGTTTGGGTGACGCAAGGGACTCACGCTACCCGTGGGCACCTCCTGGGTTGCGCACTAAATTAAATAAATCAAAATGGGTCAGAAAATAGCAGTTCTTATGGTAGCGCTGCAAAACCATGCCGTTTGCTGGCCTGCAGGGTGCTCTGTTGTGCCCCTGAAGCCTCTTTTGGGTCACACTGGGGCAAGCCAGGGCCAAGGGTGAGGGTTGCATGAACCCTCTCCCAGACTGAACCCCCGACAATACCAAAGGCCGACTATAGTTATGCAGGCTGGTTTATGCATTTTTATTTAGCTACGTGCATTTTTACCATGGACATGTTGTGTCACAAAATACTGCATCAGACTGCAGTAAGGAGTCTGAGGAAAAGAGGATGCTGCAATGACAATTGTCACCAAAACGGCTCGTAAAGTGAAATCGGAAGTATAGTTTTACATTTTACAGGACATTTTCACACATTCCCTAGCTGGCTTTCTTCCCTACCCGATGATGAGATCACACATTTATTTGGGCAAGAGACTGGTAATTAGTTACTTTGTAATTACTAATTCAGTTTAGGACACATAATATATTACCTGCTTACTTATGTAGAATATCTGTGGCCTACCATTTAATTTCAAAGGCCTTTATCAAGTGGTTTTCCAAAAGACACTGTAACAACCCGACATGAAATGTAAAATCAATGAGATCAACCAAAAAGAGCAGAAACACAGCAGCAAAACAGTTGAAAAAACACAGCAATGGAACAGCAAAATTACAGAGCAGCAATAAAATTTGTGTCACTGTACCTTAGAACCCTGACAGATAAACAGTCAAACAGCTCGATTCTATTCACGTTAACTAAGGATGTTCCATTGAGTTCAATGAGACCTACTCCCAGGAAAGAGCATATGCAGTTGCAGCCTAACAGCACAAGCCTAAGTAAGTTCCACTGTGTTCAACGTAGCTTATTCCTGGGATTGTGTGCAAAGGATTTCGGCCTAAGGGCCCAATCCTGATCATCCTGAACAGGTGTACCGTAGGGCACACCTGCGACACTTACTGCCTGGCCTGCGCTTGTTCAGCACGAGCCCACACTGAATCAGCACCGAGTGGAAGACAGGTGACCACTGTCCAGAGCTCCAGGCGAGTGCTGGACAGCAGAGAGGTGAGTGAGGACATGGGGAGAAGCATCCTGGGTTGCAGGGAAGGTGAGGGAAGGCAGGGAGAACATGTGGCGGGGGAGGGATCAGGACAGGAGGGGGCGGAGATGGTGGCAGGCCCTGTCGCCATTTCCTGATCCCTCTCTGGTCCTGGGAGACCCATCAGGGTCTCCTCTAATCTGCACCTGCTCAATAGCTGATGCAGATTCGAGGAGACCCAATGGTGCCACCTGGGGTTGACATCGTAAGCTCGGTTACTCCAAGTGGCCCCAGCGATGTTTCCCAGCCCCTTGGGATGCAATAGTAGTCATTTTGGTGCCGTTGCAGCCCTGGGTGGTGGAAAGCTCAGGATTGGGGTGCCCATAGCCTAACACGGGCCCTAAACATTTAAAAACGTGTTAAATTCAATCCAAATATGCAAATCTTTGCATATTTGCAAATATGCAAATCTCAATACCGAGCTAAACAAGTGCATCGGTAAAGCAGCTCACAAAGAGAGTCTGGTCCAACAAGAAGCTGACGGAACATACCAAGATCCAGGTCTACAGAGCTTGCGTCCTGAGTACACTTCTGTACTGCAGCGAGTCATGGACTCTTCGCTCACAACAGGAGAGGAAACTGAACGCTTTCCACATGCGCTGCCTCCGATGCATCCTCGGCATCACCTGGCAGGACAAAGCTCCAAACAACACAGTCCTGGAACGAGCTGGAATCCCTAGCATGTATGCACTGCTGAAACAGAGACGCCTGCGTTGGCTCGGTCATGTCGTGAGAATGAATGATGGCCGGATCCCAAAGGATCTCCTCTATGGAGAACTCGTGCAAGGAAAGCGCCCTACAGTAGACCACAGCTGTGATACAAGGACATCTGCAAGAGGGATCTGAAGGCCTTAGGAGTGGACCTCGACAAGTGGGAAACCCTGGCCTCTGAGCGGCCCGCTTGGAGGCAGGCTGTGCAGCATGGCCTTTCCCAGTTTGAAGAGACACTTGGCCAACAGTCTGAGGCTAAGAGGCAAAGAAGGAAGGCCCATAGCCAGGGAGACAGGCCAGGGACAGACTGCACTTGCTCCCAGTGTGGAAGGGATTGTCACTCCCGAATTGGCCTTTTCAGCCACACTAGACACTGTTCCAGAACCACCATTCAGAGCGCAATACCATAGTCTTTCGAGACTGAAGGTTGCCAACAGAGATGCAAATCTTGATTATATTTCCAAGTTATGAGAGAGCCCTATTATCACACAATCCGCCCTCTCAGCAGCGCTGCTTCTGCTGGGGTGTTACTTCAAAGTTCAGCAGCTGAGAAGTGCACTATGAAAAATTCATTTTTCTCATTTTCTTGGCTATAATAGATACATTTCATCACATCACAACAGGTTGCGACATTTGTACAAAAGCAGAACTGGCACTGCTGAAAGGGTGACACTGAAATAGCCCAAATTATCATGGATAAGTAGCTTCCATGGGCCATATCCATCTTATGTCTGACACCCCTGTTTTAAGACACAACTGTTTCTATGCTGTTTGAAAAAAGAATGCCTTCACTACTATCCTTTTTTCACATGGTAGGGTAATCGCTGTTAATACAGCGATTGTAATTGAGAGCTCTGAATGTCTGGCAATATTTCGATCTGCTCTATTTTCTCAAGAAGCAGAATTTGAGTTCATTAGCAAAAAAGAAACCCGCAATTCACTTCGGACGCTTGTAAATGGGACAAAGGAAACTTCTCATAAAAACCAAAATAATTGATGGACGTACATTATACCACCATTACATTCAAAGAAGCGAGGCATGGAATTCATGGAAATATAGCAAGCAAATGAACTGAGTGACAAGGGAGGGAAGGAAATGAATGAAAAATGGAAGATATCAAATGGGGGGGGAGTTCAGTATCTCTTTGTCAAGTAATTTCATTACTATAAGAATGACTCATATAAAATTTATTTTTCTCATAATTTTTGGGCTATAACAGATATGTTTCATCGCATCAAATCGGGCGGCCACGTTTGTAAAATTCACATCAGCATGTTTCCATTTCCAATATTTGAGACATAACGGAATTATGAACAATGAAAACAAATTACTATCTTGTTGTTCTGCTTTCATTTTAATATAGGGCAGGAGGTCTAGCTCAAGTGGTAGAGCTCCTGCCTTGTATGCCTGAAGTTCTGGGGATGCTAATTCAAAACAGCCATACGTATCCAGGTTGACAGGTTGATGAGCAGACCCTCGGTGTGAGAGAAGAGTTGCAAAGCAACCAGAGGGAGGCCAAACCAAGGAGGAATCCAGCTGGAATCAAGGTGTTCTACAACAGATTAGAACTACTGTATTGCAAAAATCCCTAGGGGGGTTGAGAAAAACCTGCCTATGTAAACCACCTTGAAGAGAAATCTGATGACCAAGAAAGGCAGTATATAAATGCCAATTATTATTATATTATTACATAGGCAGTTTATTTTGCTTGTGCAGCACCATCAGGAAGTTCACCCTCCCATTCTTCCATGTTTGTAGCACAATCCTATGAATGTCTTCTTAGAAGTAACCCCCACCAAGTTCAGTGGGCTTTGCTCCTAGATATTTGTCTCTAGGACGTCAGGCTTGGTACCTACTCTCTTTGCCAAAATTTAGCGTACAGAATCCTTGCCAAACACACCATATAAGAAACAACCACACTGTGTTTTGTCTCCATAAATTCGCATAAAATAGAAGTATCTAGATTTTAAAAAATCATATAGTCCCATAATCCTTTGTATAATATTTATAATGTCTATCCAGAATCTCTGTGCTGCTTGCCAGGTAAACCAGCTATGGGAAAAATGTTTCATCTTCTTTTTTACATTGTCAACATATAGGTCATGTCATGACCTGAGTTTGTCTGTGTCATTGACCTGTGTCATGACTTGAGTTTGGAGTCCAATCAGGGGGTGGGCGAATGGCTGGGACAGGAGGACCTGTCTGAGACCATGTCACTGGCCTGTCAACCCTACCTGAAACCTGGACCTGGCTCCAAGTCAGAGATACTGGAGCAATATAGACGGAACAGATATAGCTGGTGTTGACCTAGGAAGGTGGATCAGTCCCAGGAAGAGGGTTAGAATTTGACAGGTGCAACCGCTACTGAACCTGTCCTCTTCTTGGACCCGATCCTCCCTCCTCCTGCCCCATCACCTCTCCATTTTGCCCACTCCCTTCCCGTTCTGTCCCCTCCTTGTCTTCTTCTCTGCCCCTCCACTGTTTTATTGTTGGAGATGGGCATCCAAGGGCAGCTGGTGCACAGAGCTAGATGCTTGCTGCTTTTGGCAGGGGCCAGACCACGTGCTTAGGTGTGTTACTTTCCTGATGGCCAAAAAGCCATGTTATGTCAGCGGTGTGCTCATTCCTGTGACTTAATGCACTGTTAGGATTGGGCTACAAGGCAATAACACAGGGTGAGATACAACAGTTCAGAATGTATCCAGATCAGAACACAACAGATTACTTCAACCAAAGAATTAGGAAAATTAATCAGAGCAGACAGAACATAACATTGCACTTAATTAAACAAACAAGGAAAAGATTGGTGCTAATCTCCCCAAACGTCCAAGAAAGGATATACTAGGCAGGCTATTAATCTTGTGTTTCACAGCATCTATCTTGAAAGAAAACAGCTCAGCATAGAAACTCCAGCCTCTAACTCTTCTTGCTGAAGATACCACACAGACTACGGGAAGCAGGTTTGTTAATTCCAGCTGAACTCCTTAGAGTAAAATTGGTGATGCCTCCTAGGGATTTTTCTGCTTCGATTGCAATAGTAGCATCAAGGCCTGTGGTGCTGTAGGTGGGGTGATTGGATGAAGCAAAGATCAACCAGGGTTGTAGAGACATTGTTGGGTGGGTGAACCCAACATTAGATACAAATTTGGGACCTTGAGATATGCTTGGGCGTGCCCAGTGCAATCCTTAAATGCTCCCTTTTGAATGAAAGTTCCCCATACTAGATGACAAAAGTCTGCCCATTTTTCCCCACCGCATGAGCTGCTCTGACAGTGGGCAGCTCGCTACAATGGCACATGAACATTGCAGGCAGCGGAGGGCCACTGATTCCACACTGGAGCAGGTGGGTTGATGGCAGGGGCAGTTGAGGGGAGGATCATGGGCAATTACGGAGTGGGGACCAGACCAGGTTGGGGCAGTTCAGGAGCAGGGGAAGAATCTTGATGGCAGTGGTGTATGCTCCTATCCCCTTTTCCCAGTTCAACATGCCCTCTGACTTACCTCGGACTTATGTCAGCTAAACAGCTTGTATGTGCTCATACAATTTTTCTTGTATATCTTTTTAACTCGGGGCACAATCCTAACCAGGTCTACTCAGAAGTAAGTCCTATTGTGTTCAATGGGACTTACTCCCAGGAAAGTGAGGTTAGGATTGCAGCCTCAGAGTTCTAACAGTTTATTGCAGGGGTTCCTAAACTTTTTAGCACTGGGACCCACTTTTTAAAACAACACTCTATGGGGATCCACCTAGGTTTACCAGACTTTTTAAAAAGGAGGCCTAGAAAGAAATCATATTTATTTATTTATAAGTAATAATAAGTAATAAGTTTGAAGAGACACTTGGCCAACAGACTGAGTCAAAGAGGCAAAGAAGGAAGGCCCATAGCTAGGGAGAGAGACTAGGGACAGACTGCACTTGCTCCCAGTGTGGAAGGGATTGTCACTCCCGAATCAGCCTTTTCAGCCACACTAGATGCTGTTCCAGAATCACCATTCAGAGCACAATACCAGAGTCTCTCTAGACTGAAGGTTGCCAACTGACAACCCCCCAAAAACCCTCAAATATTTGTCTCCCTATAAGTACACATGTTTGCAAAAGTTGAGCTCTTTGCAGGGTAATTAGCAGCTACATTATCGGATTTTTGAATAGCCACAGGGCTTGAGGCAATCGGTTATTTGATCTTTCTATCACCTTTTGGCGACACACCTAAAATGAGGTCATGACCCACCAGTGGGCTTCGACCCACAGTCCGGGAACCACTGGTTTATTGGCTTTGAAAACGATGGAGGGCAGCCTATTTCAAGTAAATGAATACAGCAAATAGCAGACATCAATGGTGGTGGTGGAAGGCTTTCGATAGTGATCCTTCCTATGAAAAGAGAGTGCTACAAGCGCAATTAATTTCAAATGTGACAATATGCCGTCACTTGTAAAGTGAAATTGACTTCATTCCAGAAATAATTTGTTCAGAATTTCTATATAGTCATTCCTGGCAGATAAAAATGCACAGTTAGTTCACTTTCGCAAGTGCTTACCTTTATTAATATGAAAAGTATACAAACGGCCCTACTGCATAAAATCAATGGTTCATCTCGGTCGATATTTTGCCTCTAACTGCGACCAGTGCCGGAACTTCAGAGGAAACATCACTACAGGCCAACTGAACAGAGGTCCTGACCTGGAGAACTTGCATCCCGGTTGCTGCACATACCACCCACACTTCTTCCTTCCAAGCAGAGCCTTTTTTTTTTTTTCTTTTTTGGTGCAGGTATGTGGGGAGGAGATTATATTGTATAAGAACACCAAAATGTGAAATGTTGACACCTCTTGGATTGCATGTCCTTTGTTATAGTAACTTCTGCATGGAAGGGGAATATTCCAAATGTGTATCGGTTTACTGCAACATGTTGCAAATTAAAAAAAGAAAAAGCACTGACATCAGAGTAGAGTAGCCATGCAATTGGGGGGGGGGCTAAAATAATAGAATGCTAGAGTTGGAAGAGACCTTGGCAGTCATCTGCTAGAACTGGACTGAAATGACTTTGTGGGACAGAACATGCTTTGTATGCAGAAGTCCTCAGATTCCATTGTTTTGTTTTTCCAGGAGTCTTCTCCAGGAGCATCTCCAGGAGTCTTCATCTCACTGGCATACCAGGGAGTCAAGGGGAGCAAATTACCTGGGGCACCAAGCCTTCGGGGGTGGCATCACTGCCCATGCTGCCCTTCCTCACCCCAGCCCTCCAGAGTACTTCTGAGGACCAGGGATGTCACGTGCTGCCTCCTCCAGTCCTCTCAAGGCCTTCTGAGTCCCTCCTGTCCCTGTGTGCTGCATCCAGTTTTTGTCAGAAAACTGAAATCGATGTTTAATTGGCCTCAGAAGGCCACCATATGGCCAGAAGAGGCTGCACGCTGCCCCCGGACATGACCGTTAAGGGGGGATAACCAGTGGGGGGCAGCATTCTGTGGTCCTGGACCCAGGCAGCACAGGATCCAGGCTTGCCAGTGCTTCTCTTGAGACCTGAGAGCAGCAATCTTCAACCTTTTTTTATCTCATGGCATTCTGACAAGGCACTAAAACTGTCAAGGCACACCAACAGTTTTGTGATAATCGACAAGGCACACTGCATTGACAGCAGGGACTTACATCCCCCAGTGATTACAACTAACAAATGATCCTCCCCCAAACTCCCATGGCACACCTGCAGACACCTGCGGCACACCAGTGTGCTATGGTACAGTGGTTGAAAATGGCTGCCTTAGAGGGTGACTGCGAGTTGGAACAGGCAATACTGAGCCCAGTCTGACATAACTAGGGCTGTGCATATGGCATGTGGCAAAAATTAAAATTTTGCCCCTAGACAATCCAAATTCCAATCCAATCCAAGCCGGATTCCACCATCTATATAAACTATACAAATATACAATCATTGTTTTGCATAAATTGTATAAATTACCATTTTGTTTAATTGATTGTGGCATTGCTAGTCATGAGTATAAGCAACTGTTACCCTGCACATGCCTGATCTTGTCTGATCTTGGAAGCTAAGCAGGGTCAGGCCTGGTTAGTACTTGGATGGGAGACCGCCTGGAATACCAGGAGCTGTAGGCTTATATCATAGTCTTTCGAGACTGAAGGTTGCCAACCAAGCAAGAAACAATACAATGTAGAGACTTGAAGTCTCGCCTTCCAACAAAGGGAAGTCTTCTCTCTCTCTCTCTCTCTCTCTCTCTCTCTCTCTCTCTCTCTCTCTCTCTCTCTCTCTCATTTATTTAGGAGATAGGCAAAATCCACACTTTCAAGCATGTCATTGAATTCAGCATGAAGCTGAATTCTGCTTCTGGCACCAGTTTCTGAGACTTTTCTACAACACCAGGGAACTGTACAATAAACACAGACCTGGCGATAGCGTTTCCAAATATGTTATTTAATGAAGTGATGGCGCATTTTGTGTGCTACTTCTTTTTACCCACCTCAGGGCCACAGCATAACAGTGGGATTTTTCCCCCACATCTCTGTTCACAAATATTGATTGAAGAAAAATGTGCTTAAGAAAAGGCATAAAAACTCATAATAGGAGCATCACTGTTTGTTATTGATCGATGTGCAAAGCAAAGCAGATTGTTCTGTTGTCTGCAACAGGGATTGTGTAGTTGGCAAAACAATATCATTTACCATCTAATCTGAGCCATGTTTACTCTGGAGCAAGTTCCATTGATTTTAATGGCTCGCACTTCCCCATAAGTACATTGAGAATTACATCCTTCCTCTATTGGACATGCATATTCTTTACATTCTCAGAGCCAGGCAGTTTACTGCCTTCGTTTTTCTCATTCAAAACATTGAGGTTCAGAATATTCTGAGCGAAGCTTGTCAGGGGTAATTAGCAGTGGCACTAACTAAATACCTGCCCTAGTTAGCAAGCACTCCTTGTTCCTCATTAACCAAATTACTTTCAGGTCATACATCACATCCCTGACAATAATGCCACTTTCATGCTTAATTGCTTAAATAAATGTAATTAATGTCTAGTAATGGGATTACAGATGTGTCTGGATGTTGCAACAACTTTGCAACCGCTGCATTTTTGTACTCACTATGCCGCCCCCCCCCCCGCGCACACATTATTTAATTAAAATATGAATGTGTAATTTAATTACAGCCCGTGGGGAGTTTAAAAAATTCTTCCATTACCAAAAAAAAGTTTAAAACATTGTGTTATAGGCCATTTGGAAAAAGAACAATATTTAGCATACCGCTGTAAATTGCTGCGGCGCCATGATCAAAACCTTGTCACAAAACAATTAGTGCAATTCCGAAATAGCTGTGAGATGTTTACAAATAAATCACCCTAAATTCATAAATTCAAATTTTGCTTCATAAAAGAGGCTGGAAAGAAAAGCAACACCCGTCTGCTTTCTGATAGAAAGCAAAATGAGCAAGAGGCAACAAAATAGAGGGGATAGTAATGCACTGGTTT
Source organism: Tiliqua scincoides (assembly GCF_035046505.1). NCBI lineage: Eukaryota > Metazoa > Chordata > Lepidosauria > Squamata > Scincidae > Tiliqua > Tiliqua scincoides. The sequence goes on from NC_089826.1 coordinate 75,606,641, forward strand.
GTGAACATTAAGAAAATAAGTATTGTCTTGCTAGAGCAGCAATTTTCAACCTTTTTCAGCTCGTACTTGGCATACTGACAAGGCACCGAAATGGTCAAGGCACACCATCAGTTTTTTGACAATTTACAAGTCACACTGAGCTACCGGTAGGATGCTCTTATTCCCCAAAAGGCCCTGCTCATAAACAAACCTCCTCAAACTCCTTCAGCCCACCTGTGGACCATTCACAGCACATCAATGCGCCATGGAACACAGGTTGAAAATCACTGTACTAGACTAGTGTTTCTCAACCAGTGGTATGGGTACCACAGTGGTACTTGAGGTGGTATCTGGTGGTACTTGCAGGACACCTGAACACCTTTCTGCCCAGCAGCAAGACCAGGATTGTGACACATCAAACAGCAATAGGAGGCTTGGCTCAGTGGGCAGAGCTCCAAACAGGTTTTTCCAATCTCAAAAAAGCCACCCTGAGACTAATACTGGTGCAATTTGGATTGCATCAGATTGCATCTTGTCTCCCAACCCAGAAGTTCTGGTGGTACTTTGTATAGGTGGACCATGTGAAGTGGTTTGGTTGAGGACATACATTGAGAAACACTGTACCAGACAGATGCACGTGTAATTCAGAATTCCTCTTCCAACAGCCACCGTTAACAATGTCCCATGAAAGCTCAAAAATGTGCATGACAAAGATTCCCTGATGTTAGTCACCAGCATCGGGTATTCAGAATACCCGCTGCCAGTCTGTGATGAACTGCTGCCAGTCTGTGATGGGCGAGATGACCCAGGATCTGACTCAGTATATGGAAGCTTCAGATGAATTATTTGCATTAGAAAACCCAGATACAAGATGTCAGCAGCTGACATAAAAACACCATTTCATTCTCATCTGTCAAACTCCTTCACAAACTTTGGTGCTAAATTTCTAGGCGTCAGCAAGTCCACACCTGACTTTCAAGTGGAAGTAACAAGACATTCCCACAGAAACCTACTTAACCTTTTTTTTTTTCCTGGCTCACAGGTGTACACATTTGGTCTCTGTTGTGTATATGCAACATTGGGCAGAAATTATTTAAAGCAACTCGAAGAGCCTCTTCAAGTTCCTAAACCCTACATCAGAAGTTGGTTGAAAAAGAGCATAAAGGAAGGTGAGAAAAGTATGTTATGCAGTAGCCGAACCAAGAGGGTGGTGGTGGAACTGTGAGTCCTTCATGGCTCTGAAACCGACCATGTAAGCTGCCCCACTTCCTTGCTCACGGAGCCTGTCCAGGGGCAAAAGCAATGTGGAGGAGACACCTTCACATTGCTTTCACTTGTCAGAATGGCCGTGAGAGCGAGGGGGAGCGGCCAGTGGCGGACCTCCCATTATGTTCTATAGGACAAATTCCCCAGGAGTGAGCCTTTAAGACCCTGTGGAAGCCTCTCTGAAGCTCCCAAAGGGGTCGGAAACTGCGCTTCCGGTGCTTCCAGAAGCACAGTTTATAGCATTGGAGAAGCTTCAGGAAGCTTCCCCGACGCAGTCTACGGTTGCGCAAGGCTCCGTGCGCCTCAGATGAGCGGGGAAGGTGAATTTGTTTGTGAGGGGGTGGTGACAGCCTATGGGGGGCACCATCGCAGACTTTTGCCCCATTGCGTGGGGCTGGGGTGGTCCGCCACTGGGAGGGGCAGATTACATGGCAAGTTTCAGAGCCATGCAGGACTTACAGCTCCGCCCCCGTGGCTCTGTTACCGATGTTATGGGCAGTCTTTGCTAGTATTTGCTAATATAGCAGCAGCCTTTTCTTCATTGTAGGAAACAACATGCTAAAATATTTTCCTTTTGCCCTGGAAAGGACAGCCTCCAGCAGTACAGAGGAAAAATGTCTACACAATGCTTCCTCGAAACTATTTCAAAGCAATTTATTTTTGGTGTTCACAAAGTAATGGCTTCAATTATGAAGTGATAAACTCTAGCCAGAGTCCAAACAGATCTCTAAACGTATCAGTCTTGTGAAAGATCACAGGGACCTGATAATTTCTCCCAATTAATCTTGTCCTCAAAGAGTATTGCCACTCTGTCTAGGTAGTCCATGTGCATTATGTCAAGTGGGGATCATCGGATACATAGAATGGGCCTGGTGCAAAATTAGTTCTGATAATTGTAGGCCATTGTCTTTTTTTTATTCACCCTGCTTTTAACAAATGCCTGGCACACTGAAAGTCAGCAAGGGAAACTACACTTGCCACTTATGCCCATGGCTGCAAAGCAGGGTTGGCTTTAAGCCAATTGAACCCATTGCTCCCAACTGGATCCTGCACCTAAGGGGTCCACATGCTAGGGTAATCTACTCTAATCTTGTCAAATACACACAACACACTGCAATGTGTTTTTTTCCCCTCAAACAAAAAAATACAATTAATATTTTTACTAAATTATTTCACAGTCACCAAAGCAAGTGGTTCTGGAACTATTTGCTTTTCAAAGGTAATCTACACATTTTGTGGGTTTACTTGTAGGCTTACTTGTATGCAATTTTATATTAAAATGTGCTTAAATCCGGCCCGCTTGGAGGCAGGCTGTGCAGCATGTCCTTTCCCAGTTTGAAGAGACACTTGGCCAAAAGTCTGAGGCTAAGAGGCAAAGAAGGAAGGCCCATAGCCAGGGAGACAGACCAGGGACAGACTGCACTTGCTCCCAGTGTGGAAGGGATTGTCACTCCCGAATCGGCCTTTTCAGCCACACTAGACGCTGTTCCAGAACCACCTTTCAAAGCGCGATACCAGAGTCCTTCGAGACTGAAGGTTGCCAACAATGAATGCTTAAATCCATTAGGTCCATTAATTCACAAGCACTTTTTAAGCGCACATTTTGATTGCTTTCCATTCTCCGATAGAGATATAAAGAGATATAGAGACTCGAGTTGCAGGAACTGGGGCTTTCCTCGGGTGAAGGGAACAAAAGTCCCCTTCTCCCTGCAACCTCCCTGGCCCCCCGGATGTAGCAGTAGCTCGTATTTTGGCACAGCACCAAGCAATACCAGGGAGGATAGGATTGGGCTGTATGTGGCGTTTGTTAACTATTTAGGGATGTAAAGAACTAGTTAGATGCACATGTTCTCTCTCTCTCTCTCTCTCTCTCTCTCTCTCTCTCTCTCTCTCTCTCCTCACACACACACACACACACACACACACACGCACACACACAAAAGAAATGTCACAAGTCTTAATGACACCCTTTGGGTTTCTTTGAAATATCTCAGATGCGACACCTAACGAGGACCCCCAATTTCACTTTCGATGAAATTATGGGGGCGACACTACTTACTTCCAAAGTTGGCAATACCCTCTCAGCATTAATAACTTGGACTTTTTGCACAGCTCACTTCTCTATGCTGGGTGACTCATAAGTCATCCAGCACTGAGGAACAAGCAACTTCTAGCGTGAAAATGGAAATATACAAATTCATTGCAGCCCTGCTAAAAACCAGAATATGTACCTGTGTAGACCCATTTCTGACCCAGCTGTAAGCAAGAACTCCAAAAAGTATTCATTTAGCTCTGGATCAAAGATATAACCGTTTTGATCATATATACAGATTATTCAAATTTACAAGTTCTAGACCAGAAATATAGGCAAGTTTAGACAGTTTCATTGTTGCTGAAGAAAGAAATAAAAGAGGTAATGAATCACTTTTAATTTCTCCAGCTTTCTTGTATTCATCAGGTTTTGCAGAAAAATATCCCTCAGAGAATTGTACCTGGATATCCTTTAATGCAACCTAAAAGACACAGACAAATTGCTCTGTTATGTCTTCCACCTCAGAAGAAAAATTGCACTAATTGCATGCCGGTAATGCTCATATAACACTTGAGAGAACAAAGTTTTGAACTGAGCTTTTTCCTTTACACTTGTAGCAAGTTTCATTAAACTTGTAGTAGTCAAATTTAATGAAATGTAATAGCCATTTTTTTTTAATTTGAGAACTGACATACTGTGTTACATACACAGAGTCTTGAGCAATGACCATAAAGGGCGCAATCCTAACCCCTTATGTTAGTGCTTTCCAGCACTGGCATAGTGGTGTCATGGGACATGTGCTGAGTCCTGCAGTTGGGTGTCACTCATGGAGGCCTCCTCAAAGTAAGGGAATGTTTGTTCCCTTACCTCAGAACTGCATTGCCCTTATGTCAGTGCTGGAAAGCACTGACATAAGGGGTTAGGATTGCTCTCAAAGTTGTTTAGATAATCTTAGACTCGCAATCCTAACCAACTTTCCAGCACTGACATAAGGGCAATGCAACTCCAAGGTAAGGGAACAAACATTGCCCTACCTTGAGGAGGCCTCCATGACTCCCCCCCCCCAACTGCAGGATGCAGCACATGCCCCACTGGCACGGATATGTCAGTGCCTGAAAGTTGGTTAGGATTGCGCCCTTAGGCTAATCTATGTACTAGAGTTGTTCTGAGGATAAAAGTGGAGGTAGAACTACATACAACAGTGACCTCGTTGGGAAAATGCTGTTTGACCTGCATTTGGTCAATAAAGATCCCATATAGCCAAGTCAGGATACAGCAAGTGGTGCTATCATTTGTAACCTACAACTTGCACGTGATGGATTATATGATTTCCTTATCTGCTTTCCATACTACCTCCCCATGACTTAATTGCCTGCCCAGCACACTTCTAGGTATGGTCAGAAAACTATTCCTGTGAAAGAGACATGACTGAAGCAAATAACTGAGCAAGACTAGAAAGGGCTGGCTCCACCACCCTATGGTTTAAAATAGAATGGCAGATGGAAAAAAAAAAGGCCAGGAGAAGAACTGCTCTACTTCTGCTTCTCCCAGCTTCCTTTTCCACCCGATGCCATTGCACTATTCCAGAGCAGTGAAACAAAGCCAGAAGCAGGTAAGTAGGGAAGAAAGGAGGGAGGGAGGCTACAGCATTGATTAACTAGGAAGAGGGCTCGTGTCGCCACTGTTACTGCTGGTGTCATTGTAATTATTGCTGTGGCTGATTTCTTTTGCTCTTCTTCCTTGGTGAGCGAGAAGAGGGACAAGGAAAGAGATGTCCTCTTGGCCAGCCTGCTCGCCCTCCACTGTTGTCTTCTTCTCCTAACTCATTAGGGCTGGCCAGTGGCGTTGCTAGGGGGTGTGGGTGCACCAGAGGACATGCACAGGGGGAAGGTGACATCACTACAGGCCAAAATTTTAAAAATATTGGTATTTTTGAATAATACCATCATGTTATATATCATTTGATGTTGTTGGCAACCTTCAGTCTCGAGAGACTATGGTATCGCGCTCTGAAAGGTGGTTTTGGAACATCGTCAAGTGTGGCTGAAAAGGCCAATTCGGGAGTGACAATCCCTTCCACAACGGGAGCAAGTGCAGTCTGTCCCTGGCCTGTCTCCCTGGCTATGGGCCTTCCTTCTTTGCCTCTTAGCCTCAGACTGTTGGCCAAGTGTCTCTTCAAACTGGGAAAGGCCATGCTGCACAGCCTGCCTCCAAGCGGGCCGCTCAGAGGCCAGGGTTTCCCACTTGTCGAGGTCCACTCCTAAGGCCTTCAGATCCCTCTTGCAGATGTCCTTGTATCACAGCTGTGGTCTACTGTAGGGCGCTTTCCTTGCACGAGTTCTCCATAGAGGAGATCCTTTGGGATCCGGCCATCATCCATTCTCACGACATGACCGAGCCAACACAGGCGTCTCTGTTTCAGCAGTGCATACATGCTAGGGATTCCAGCACGTTCCAGGACTGTGTTGTTTGGAGCTTTGTCCTGCCAGGTGATGCTGAGAATGCGTCGGAGGCAGCGCATGTGGAAAGCGTTCAGTTTCCTCTCCTGTTGTGAGCAAAGAGTCCATGACTCGCTGCAGTACAGAAGTGTACTCAGGATGCGAGCTCTGTAGACCTGGATCTTGGTAAGTTCCGTCAGCTTCTTGTTGGACCAGACTCTCTTTGTGAGTCTGGAAAACGTGGTAGCTGCTTTACCGATGCGTTTGTTTAGTTTGGTATCGAGAGAAAGAGTGTCAGAGATCGTTGAGCCAAGGTACACAAAGTCATGGACAGTCTCCAGTTCATGCGCAGAGATTGTAATGCAGGGAGGTGAGTCCACATCCTGAACCATGACCTGTGTTTTCTTCAGGCTGATCGTCAATGCAATTAAACATACCATGTTGAAATATCTCTATTCTATCAAAAGTTATGGCCAAAAAACCAGCAGGGTGGAGTGATGGTGAACCATCACACCTACTGCTTGGGGCATTGTCATGCCCACTGCATGGGAGGAGGTTCATTGTGGGGGGCGGTATATGTGTGTGACATGCTGGCTTTCCACACCGGGTGACAAACCCTAGTGATGTCTGTGGGGCTGGCTTTAATTGAATCATTTGCTCCCAGTTGAGCCTGGCCTGCGCTAGGATAATCTACTCTTGTCCTGTATGGAATTTTATATTAAAATGTGCTTAGATCCATTTGGTCCATTAAATCCCAAGCGCTTTTAAAGCATACATTTTGATAGCTTTCCTCCTACCATAGAGATATAAAGTCTATAGCATAATAAATTTTATGTATTTTTAACATTCTACAGTCCTTGGTTGAGAACCGGGGGCCCTGCGGGGGGGACGACGACGATGGCAAAAAGGTTTCAAATTGGAACCCTGCAGATCCTAAGGTCAGCCCTGTAACTCATGCCATTAAAACAACAATGGTAAAAAATATTAACATTTCTTAAGAGCAACACATTCTAACTGATGTTGTCATCCAGGAAGACATTCACATGTATTTCATTTTTGAGCTTGAAAAGCACCAGTAATTTCTACTGCTGCTTGTTGCCAAAAAATCGGGCAAGACTGAGACCAGAGAGAGAGAGAGAGAGAGAGAGACTGCGTTGACCTTTAGTTTATTTCACTTGTCTGTTTGCTAAAGAGCCTTGTGTGTGGGAAGGTTTGCTTGAAGCCCAAAGCCTGCTTAAGTGGTTGACATGAGTTTTTCTTGGCAAGAATAATTGTTTGCTTGGCTACATGTGACAGAGGAAAAGTGTTTCCTAAGGACTCCAACTGCGCTGCAGAAAGCTTCTTAGAAACATATTGGGAGTACATAAGAGGTGTTACCAGAGTTAATTACTGATTGAGAAATTGCTTACAGATTGCACTTTCTAACATGACAGTTTATAGACCATATTTTAAGTGTTCAGATCTGTAATGTGCTGTATAGACATTAAAGTCCTATTAGCCCCATTTAGAGATGGCGATCTGAAGCTAGCAAGATAGGATTGCACTGCACAGTCTTTTCCATTAGGATCCAAATGGTTCCTAAGAGAAACTCCCAACAAGCCTTGCAAGTCAAGAGATGCCAACATGCATGCGCGGAATGGTGTGGTCCCTCTATTAAGCCTTCTGAAAAGGATGAAAGCTTGTAATTGGCATTTATCATAAGAGGACATCATGGCCATAGCTCATGAAATAAGAACGAATCATTTGAGTTATACCTATCACTGGATTTTAAGAATTCAAATTAATTACCCTGAAGATGGGTATGATCTTGTCCTTACACATACCTCAAGGGTTTCAGGTATTTCTCTCTCTCACACACCCCTAATACAATTAAAATTGAGAGAAATCTCTTTCTTGATTTTTCCCAATTAGATTAACACTGAAGCAGGCAGACAGAAGTTTTAAACAGGAGACCTCAGGAAAACATTAAACAAACAAACATAAAAGATATCTTGATTTAAAAGCAGGCAATTAATAACCAGAACAGCAGACATAAACATGAATGATGACATGATAATTCACACCCTGTCATGTTTTATTAATGAGATATTGGAAACCTTCTGTGCAATGTGTTTAATGATTCAAGGGGGAAGGAAAAAAAAATCTCTTTTGCCTATGCAACAACTGTAAAGGAGCTAACAGTTTTGTTGCAATTGTTGCAGAAACTAATGCAGAATGTGATCGGACACATTCCCAGAAGCTATCCTCAGCAACTGGGGCACTCAGGTGGAAGCCACTAGGTATGACAACCTGATTTGTTTGAATCTTCCTTAAGTAATACAGGAGAGGAAGCTTGCGTGACTCAAGCCATATCGTGTGAAATGGTTTCCACTTGGAGTGACAGTTTTGGAAGGGAGTTCCTCGTTCAAAGGTCAGAGGAGACCAGGTGGATACTCAGAAGAAGAGTCAGAAGGGATGACTGCATGTACGAGCAGTTATTCATTCTTCACAGCTGTGGAGTCTTTGTAGTGCGGTGTAACTGTAGAGCAGTGGCTCAATATATGTGCGTGCCTTCCCATCAGCAGGACTTGAGGGAGCACTGTTTCAACATGCTTTACACAGGCACCCCTCAAAAAGCGCATGACAAACAGGCTTGGGGTGATTGCAATCCTTGGCTGCAATCCTACCCACACTTACCCAGGGGGGTAAGTCCCATTTACTATCATTGTTCAAAGCATATACATAGTAGCTTATTAAAAATACAGGTCTGTAACATTTCCCCAAATGCAGTCACATACCATGGGAATCTAATATATTAAAAACATTGAAGTGAACGGGGACCCACCTGAAATTGGCTTGCGACCCAACTGGTGGGTCCCAACCCACAGTTTGAGAAACACTGAGCTATACTTTGATACCATCAAACTTTCGGGTTTTTAATCAGCCTGCTCATTTCTGGTGTAGGTGCCTACCATCAGATCTGACAGACATGTTAACATGTTTTTGTCTATTGGCTTGTTCCATCGTAACCATCTGTAATCCTAATAAATCTTACTCTCTAAAGTGTACTACCAAGACATAAAGTACACTCACTCTGAATTTTAATTGATCTCATTATTCTTATTGATTAAAATTGGCCTGGATATGTGAAATGAACTGTAAACAACAAAGGGGTTGCCTTATTTTCATGGCCACTATCAATTATTCTAACAGCCTGATTAGGCTCCTGGTTCATACCAGGAAAGATCTTTGCAGATATGACAGAAATGACCACAAAAGTAATACTGCTGTGTTTTGTTTTGCAACTTATCTCTTTTAAACATCGTACATATTTTCTTTCTAACTCCCTATCTGGGTAAACACTGAGTTTTGTATCATGCCATTTTTGTTGTTGTTGTTCATAAATCACTCGTCATGTCCCAGACTAGGGAATGAAAAGGCGCAATTGACCTGTGACCTTGGACAGTTTCATAATTAGAATTTGTTTTTTTCATTTTTCACAGATGCTTTGGCTAGGACAGCAAAGGGCTCAGGCTGGTTCTTTGGGATCAAAAGATAATCCAACTGTTCTGACTTCAAAGGAGAGGTCCAATGGTACCATTTGATTAAAGGCGAGTAGGACAGGCTATATGTGAAATTTAGGAGAAAATATGACACAAGAGAAAGAGTACAGGACAGTGCTGATGGGAATTTTCAAAGGCTTTCTGAAAATTATGCGGCTTTCATGGGGGTGTAGCAGGAAGGCAATTATATTGCCACTTTTTTCAGATTTCAGAAAACCTATTCCATTCATCTTTCTGAATGGATTCTTGGGGGGGGGGGGGGGAGACATTGCAGCCCCTGTTCATCAAGGCAGGGATTCTCTTTGCCCTTTCTAAGACAATAAGCATGGGATTAGGGGTCAGGGCTTGTTGGGGTACAGCTAAGACAGACTTCGCTACGTATGAGCCCATAGCCCAAATTCTAATCAGGAAGGCTTCACACACAGCCCATCCACCCTTGGGGATAGTGTAAGACTAGCTGACCACCCATTGGAACCAGCTAGGAATTTATTTATTTATTTTTGCTTCCTGCTTGAATGTTGGGAAGATTTTCTCTTACCCCAGACTGTCTTTGAGGTGTGATATTTTTGGCAGTGTGGCCACTCTTGGCAGTTACAGTATGGGACTGAGAGTAGGGTTAGGGATCCAGCGTGTATCCTCCGTTATGTAAGAATTCAAAGCAAAGCTGGTAACCCTTCGAGCTTGAATACAAAGGCTGTCAGGTTTGGGAGGGGTGGAGCAACTCAGGTTGAAGAATGATGGTCAACGAGAAAGAGATAGTGGCATCAGTAGGGTAGGTGCCTGCACTAAATAGGGGAGGACTACCTTGGTAGGAACCACTGCAGGATGCGTTAAATTGATGTTGTAATTAATAAATGTGGCCCATTTCATACCAAAGCTGATCTTATCTCATGTCACTTATAGGGGAGGGGTATTTGAGCAATTAAACTGTAACACAATTGTGTAGGGTTGCCCCATGTTGGCTGAGTGAGTCCAGAAAAGGTATAGAATACAATGTGCATGGCTGCCACTGATCCCACTGCCTTTCAGACCCCATCCACCCAGCTCAGCCCTTGTCACTGCCCTTCCCTGCCCTGTAATAACCCCTCCTGCCCACCCTCACCCCATTCAACCTCCATGATCTGGTGTGTGCCTGGTACTAGAAGGAACAGAACAGGCCTTCCTATAAGTGCTCCTAAATGGTGTGTTGTCACAATGTGCTTTAATTTACAGTGTATTTGCTACAGCCTGCAACAGTGGAGCACATTCTTCGCCAGCACAAGTGGAGGATAGGATTGGGCCATTAGTTCTGTATGTTTCAAATCACAATTCATGTTTGGAAAAATGAATTTGAGCTTATCAGTTGGAAGGGCAATCCCTTTTGGATACAACAGGTACTTCAAGAGTGCCATTTTGCTGAAAGTACAAGACAGAAATGAAATAAATAAAATTTAAGTATTTCTGATTTATATGTGACTCTGCACCATTTTCATTTAACTTCAGAACTTGTTTTTTTCTCTTACAATGCTTGCTTTTCTTGACAAGAGGGAACATGGCTCATTTTTCTATAATGATGCTATATCAACTTGTTTTCCTTGCTGTAGTTATAGCAACACCAGCTAAGGCCCAAAAGTTTAAAATTGGCTACCACTGTCACTATCAACTTCAGGCCAAATTGTTCACTGACTCATACTTCATGCCCACACATTCATCTTAAAGCTGAAAACACACGTGGAGGGTTGCCATTTGTTAAGCCGAAAAAATTTTTGGACCAAGCAAAGCGTCGTGTTTAAGGAACACCTGGGACTTTGTTCCAAAGAATGCTTCAAATCTGCTTATTATGTCAAAATATATGTTTATGTGTATAAATGTGAAAAAGCCACTCTTAAGTATTGGCCAAATACTGAAATGGGATTTTTTCCCCTCCTTGCACTCACTATAGCCAGTGTTTAAAGCATAATTCACTGCCATATCCAGGAGTAAGACAAAAGCTCTGAAGGATAAGACCTTCTGGCTAGGAACTCTTTGTAAGAAGTTCTTTTAGGTAAACAAAAGCACTGTATGGATATTTTTATGTACACATGGGGGGGGGGGGGAAATCAGGAACAATCTTGCCAGTCTCACACCTTAGTGTTTGCAGTTTCCAAAATGTCGACAAAGGGCCACAAATTGTATGAACTCTTCATCCCTATGAAATCATGATCTCCACCACATGGACATAGGGTGCCGTGAGGTGTTCAAGATTCTCTCCCAGCAAAGGCAATCTACATTCAACCAGTTCCTTATTTCCAAGAATGCTGTAGGTTTTGAAAATACAGTGGACCCTCTGTATCGGTTGAATTCAACCAACCATGGATCAAAAATATTTGAGAAAAACTTGCCCTGAGCCAATCACTAATGTATAGGCATACCCTGCTGAGACTCTAATAGCCTCAACCCATGGGACATAAATGAAAATCTCTTTCAGCTTAAGACAACAAGTAGGGTGCTTAAAATTCATTCATGCACCAAGAAGTATAGATACTATAAGTTATCCTGCACATGCCCAATCTCGTCTGATCTTGGAAGCTAAGCAGGGTCAGGCCTGGAGAGTACTTGGATGGGAGACCGCCTGGGAATACTAGGTGCTGTAGGCTTATACTATACCGTAGTCTTTCGAGACTGAAGGTTGCCAACCAACCAAAGTGTTTACTGGTGATATGAAATTACATGGCATGATCAGCTTACATATTGTGCTTGCCTATGCATGAACATTCATGCGCTCATACTTTCCTTTGGTATTTCAGCCCAGTTATGGACTGGGCTCCTGTGCAACCCGGAGGCACAGGTCTGCAAAATGCTGCCCCCCCCATCATACCACCCCTCCACCCCAAGATACTTACCCAGCCATAACAGAGCCTCATGCAATGTTCCAAACTGCTCTGAAAGCCTTGTGAGGCTTCTGGGGTACTTAAACAGTACATCTGGTTTTCCAATGAAAACCGGAACTCCAGTTTGACGATGCTTCGGAGGCCTCAGAAGGCTGTCGGAGCAATTGAGACATCACATGGAGCTTCGCCTGCCCGTGGAACAGCTCCGGAGGGCAGGCAGAGATGGTGGTGGTGGCAGCAGTGCTACGGGCTCACAGGCCCAAAAGCCTGGGGCTTTTGCCCCCCTACCCCCCGGAGCCGCCACTGTTTCAGCCTCAACTCCCTTCTTCAGAATCCAATTTGCAATCATTTTGCTTCTAGGATTTGATTTACACTCTTTTTGGGTGGAGGGATGTTCCAAACCACCCCCAGCATCAGCTGGCAGTTGCCAAGTCCCAGTGCCCTCGCAGGGCCCACTGCTGATGCCAGCCCTCAGAAATCCTAAGGGGTATTCCATCCAGCTGCCATTTTTATGGTAGTTACCCATTTTCTCCACAATATTCCTTATGCAGTTTCATTCCAAGGCATTGTGGTGGAAAATGACTGCTGCCAGTGGAGACCACATTCCCCCCCCCCCACAGTGCCTCCAAACGACACTGGCATTGAGGACATTCTGGGTGATATGTGGTCATGACTTACTTCAGCACCTGTTTTGACTCTGTCATTGAGCCACCACTCTCTCCATTGAGCCACCACTCTCTCCGCTGTCTGACTTCTAGAATCCTGTGTTTCTACTTCCACTCAAGTTAAGCTTTGTATTTTTTTTTTACTCTGGACAGAAGAACTTCTCTAAGCACAGGTGGAATAAAACAGAACAGGTGGTGCAACTCATCAGAAGAAGAGGAACTGAATGGGACCAGGGGGACCTGATGTACTTGGGGTGGTTGGGGGGCAAATGCCCCAGATTGCCACCCAGAGGCACTGCCATGACTACCTCCTCCACCACCACCCTTTTTCCCCTAGGCCTTTCCTTCTGAGGTCTCCAGAAGACTCTCTGGAGGCCTAAGAAGGTCCAGGGAGGCTGAGCATGGCCTCTCCGGCCCTCAGAAGGCTGCCAGAAGCAGGGATGGGTGGCACTTTGTGGTCCTGGCCCCAGATGGCACAGAAGCCAGGATTGCAATTGGATCCATTCAGCCCTACCTGGCACAGGCAGCCAGAATGCTGACTTTATTCCATTTGTCTCAATGAAGAGAGCATTGGAACAATTTCAGCATTTACACTCTCTGGCCTTGTTACATTAACTCAGCACAGAATGTGCCTCTTGCCATTAACTGTATCACATGCAGATCCTTTCTGCTCCCATGCCCACTGTTTAAAAATCCCTCCAATGGGGTGGCAGACTGAGATCACCTCCAACTGTGGGAAGTTTTACCCACGCCTACAGGTATGTTAAACAAACAAAAAGCCTTGATTAAGAAAAAAAAAATATGACCATCTTATCTTGATAATAAAACAGTGGAATTTATTATTATAAACTCAGAGAAATAAATGAATTTGAAGTAAATCCAGATTGAGATGACCTGTAGAATCATACTTTTTTTAAAATGAAGATAGTACAAAAATGCACAGCACACGTTATGACAGATTTGTTTGTTTTTTCAGGCACTGGAGGTTGCAGAGAAAAGCACAAATATCTACACACTTATCTTTTCACGGATGGTTATGATGAAACGCATATGTACCTTAACCCTGCGGTAGATGATTAGCATACCATATGAGCTTTGCATTCATGGGCTCCATGCATTTTGCTCAGACGTTTGTAGGCAAACATTCTAACATCTAGAATAGCCACCTGTATTGAAGGTGGCCCGAAGACTGGGTCATTTACTCATTCCCCACTCCATACTCAGATAACTTATCAGGACATGTGGGGAATGGGACAGTATAACAGAGCGTGTACGAAGTAGCCAATCCCTTGATATTCATACATTGAATATTAGTGGGGTGGTTTCTACACTTGTGTAGCCCCTTCACATTAATACCTGATATGCACACATCAGGGGTGTGGCCAGTGTATGTGGCGAGCATCCATGTTTGTTTTCCCCTCAAACATTCCTTGAATGCATGGGGGGGGGGGGGGATGAGTTGGTGGTCATGTTGTCTGACCAGCACAGATCCTAGAGCAGCCATTTTCAACCACAGTGCCATGACACATATTAGTAGGATCATTAGGGGATGTGAGCCCCCTGCTGGAAGTGTGGTGCGCCCAATGGGGCATGCATGTATCCTGTGGTGTGGAGGCAGTCACAGAGGCCTCAACAAGGTATGGGAACATTTGTTCCTTTAACTTGGGGCTGCACTGCAGTTGCACTGGTGGGGGAAAGTTGGATAGGACTGGACCCTAAAGCAGTTGTGCTTTCCTTTTTGGGTTATATGGCTATAACTTTTGATAGTAGATATTTCAGTGTGGTTTTGTTTTTGTTTTTTAATTGCATTCTGCATTTAATTACAAATCAAATGATATGTATTGGAGGAAATTAAAAATAGTTTCCTCTTTGGGGGGAAGCAGAGTAGCTTAAGCAGCGGACCTCCCTTTGGGTATCACTCCAGGAAACCTCCCTCACCCGGCTGACTGCTAATCAATTAAAAAAGACAAAGAGGTAATGGCTTGTTGAAGTTGCAAAAAGAAGTTATTTACTTACAGTTCCATTGAGTGTATATTTACAGCATCTGATTAGGATCAGAGGTTCGGCTAACACTTAGAGATAGCAAGGCCCTAGAGCTGCCTCGCCCTGTATGCCTTGCGCTCAAGATGGCCTGGGCATCAGAGCCCTGGTGTGCACATCTTAACAGGCTCATGGTCAGAGGACAAGAGGAAGTGTTCAGAGGAGAAGGAAGGATAAAGGGTTAGGGCCACACCCCACAAGGATCACAGAGAGAACAGGTAGAAAGGTCAGAGTCACTGGGCCATAGCTTGACCCCTTCTGGACAGCATCCTGCCCCCTCTGGACAGCAGACGGAGTTGCACCAATATGTGCATCATGATGGTATTTGTTGCGGGGAGGTTTAGGGGTGGAGTGTGTAGGAGTCTCCAGCAGAGCAAAATCAAACGGCAGCACAACAGAAACTCGAGGCTGATGTCCAAGGCAAACTCTCAGAAGGCAAAGAGGCACTTGACACGAGAGTTAGGTTCCATCACCAAGATATATTATATACAAGGATATTTACAGCAACACTGGTCAGTCATACAGCAGCACACATATACGGCATCCTGATTCCTATTCCTTAACACTCACCACCCTACACGCTCACCCTCACTCACCCCCTCACTCACCGAGGAGTGTTTGTCTTTGGCCTTGGTATATGCACAAGGCACACCCACAATCAGCTGCACAGAGTCAGCAATCAGGAACAGCTGCTCCCTGTTACTTGTTACAAACTGTCTGTTCACCACAGCGTTTGTTACATTCCCTCCTGTGCACAGGACCTGAGTGATTTCCTGGGTTCAGACCTCAACAGTATTATTCGAAAATACCAAGATTTGGGCCAGTAGTGGAGTCACCCCCCTCCAAGTGCAGCACCCGGTGTGGTCTGCACCCCCCTAGTGATGCCACTGAATTTGGCCAACCTCTGACACCATCCCTGAAACTGTCAAATCTTTAGCTGCTGACTTCAAATAGGGAAGAGAACCTACATTCATTGCTTTGCCGTCTGCAGGTGTCTCTTGCACTCTGCAAATGGCTTTTCATGCCACGCAGATTTCAAAGTGTCCCTATTTATAACCATAAGCACATAAGCAAAAACCCACTCATAATTATACGCTAATGGGCATGAGCCTCTTGGCTGGGATGCACGCTGACGTCTAATACCAAAGCTCTGCTTCGACACTTCACAAAAATATAATTGCACAGAGGGCTGCATAGCATTGTCCTCTAATAGGCTTATGACTATTTTATGAATTGAATGTAACATTCCCGGCGCTGCAAGAGTAATCCGACCTACAGTTTTACTATACTGAGAGGTTTATTAGGCTGGGCTGCCTGCAGAATCATGAAAAATTTACTGCCCTTGTCTTGCATAAAAGACGTATTAAGCATCACTCTTCATTTTAAGGAAAGTCCATATAGTGCTAAAACACCCTATTGATTTCAATTGTTTTTAAAAGGGCCATGTTAACATATGACAAAATACAAAGAGAGGGAGCTTGGGGAAAAAAAGAGACAGTGAAGATCTAGTGGCTGGGATCACAGAATTTGTATCCAGGCTCACTTTTATTTCAAGGGCTTACATTTCCATCTTCCAAAATTGATCTTAGATTTCAAGGGTTTGTCAGCAAAGATGAAAGGCTCTCAATTTTTTGGCAAGCTATAGTACAATACAGTATAGAAATTAAAACAGAAAAATTGACACTTTTAAAATTTGTCACATTTCATACTCAAAGTTCCTAAACATTGACCTGCTGTTGAATAGGCTGTACATGGATATCAACTTTTATTTTAGTAGGAACCTTCTTATTTCAGAGACCAAAGAAACCACATGCAAACGCATACACTCCAATAAAAAGTACAAAAGAGAGCAAAAGATTACTGGGCTGGGGCACCTTCCCTATGAGGAAAGGCTACAGCTTTTGGGCCTCTTCAGTCTAGAAAAGAGGTACTTGATGGGGGACATGATGGAGACACACAAAATCATGCAGGGAATGGACAGAGTGGATAGAGAGACACTCTTTTTCCTCTCACATAACACCAGAACCAGGGGACATCCATGAAAGTTGAGTGTTGGGAGAGTTGGGACAGACAGAAGAAAATATTTCTTTACCCAGTGCGTAATTAGTTTGTGGAACTCTTTGCCACAGGAAGAAGTGATGGCATCCTGCCTGGGTGCCTTTAAGAGGTGATTGGACAGATTTCTGGAGGAAAAGTTCATTACGGGTTACAAGTCATAGTAGGTATGTGCAAGCTCTTGGTTTTAGAGGCAGGCTGCCTCTTATTGCCAGATGCAGGGGAGGGCATTGGGATGCAGATTGTGTCTGTTGTCTTGTGTGCTCTCTGGGGTATTTGATGTGCCACTGTGAGATACAGGAAGCTGGACTAGATGGGACTTTGGCCTGATCCAGCAGGGCTCTTCTTATGTTTTTATGTTCTTATGTTCAATTTGGACTGAAAACTAACTTCAATCAAAATTAAAAAATAATAATAATAATATAATAATAACAGGTATTTATATACCACCTTTCTTGGTCTTTATTCAAGACTTTATTCAAGACGGTTTACATAGGCAGGCTTTATTTAAATCCCTTATTAAATTGGGATTTTTACACTTTCAAAGAAGGTTCTTTCTTTCAAGAATGACTACATTCAAGGTGTTTCATTCCGATCTGGCTTCACATTCTGGCCTCCATCCTCCCACGCTCAGAGCAGATGGAATTGCTCGGCTTCAGCTTGTCAGCTGCTCCAAGGTCGCACGGTGCCAGTGGCCTCGAACTGGCGACCTTGTGGATGTTATCTTCAGGCAGATGGAGGCTCTACCCTCTAGACCAGACCTCCTGCCCTTAAAAATTAAAAAAATATAAGTCCTGAGGAACAGAAATACAAGGTTTGGAATCCTTTTGCTTTCAGTTTTTGTGACATGTATTTGTGGGTTCAAACTTGTATTATTATCACTTTTTTAATTTCAGTGGCATATAACTTTGGTTTGTTTTTCCTTCTAGCTCTCTCTCTCTCTCTCTCTCTCTCTCTCTCTCTCTCTCTCTCTCTCTCACTCTTTCTCCTTCCTCCCACAGACTTTTCACTCCTCATCAACTACTTTGTGAGAGGTTAGATTAAGGCAGTGTTTCTTAACCAGTGGTTCAGGTACCACCAGTTGTACTTGAGATGGTGCCTGGTGGTACTGGCAGGTCATCTGGACACCTGCTGCTGGGCAGCGAGACCAGGAATGCAGCACAACAAACAGGAGTACGAGGCTCCACAGCATTCTTTTCTGTGCTCGAAAAAGCCCTCCTGTCCACCCTGAGCCTGCTGTGTTGTATCTGGCCTCCCAACCCAAAAGTTACTGGCAATGATGACATTGCGAGTTACTTCCAGTGGTACTTCAAATAGATGGACCATATGAAGTGGTACGCTGGAGGACAAACATGGAGAAACTCTAGAGTATGGTTATAGAGTTGCATGCAACGACGGAACAGTCTTTGACATACAGTTGCCCCTCAGTATCCACAGGAGATCCATTCCTGGGCCCCTGTGGATACTGATTCCATGGATGCGGAATACCCTCAAAGCACCTTCTGGAGACATCCAGGAAGTGTTCTGGGGCCCAGGGAGGCTGCGTACAGAACAGCTCAGAACACCTCCTGGATGCAACCAGAAAATTCATGTCCAAAATGTTCCTGAGGCCCTTCCAACATGGGGTCAGTACCCAGGTTGGGTCAAATCCACTGCGGATGAGAAGGACAGAATGTATGCCAGTTTTTTCTAACCTTTTTTAAGAAAAGAAAATGTGCTGAATTACCTGATGCTTGCTTGCAACTACTTTTATTAGGTGGAAGGATACTTTGAGGTTGAGGGTGGCAGGTGGTGGACCAGAACTCCTCCTATTCCACAAAATGGACAACCAGTACATTGTCTGTGTACTGCCTGGAAAACACATGCTTGGAGTAAAAATTGGGCCACTTCATTCAAAGCCAATCAAAACACAGAAAAGCCTGCAGCATGCCAAATCTCACAACTCACCGGCTTTTGGTGCAGGTGCCCAGCCTAGGGGAGACAGCAAATAACCATTTATTCTCCTTATGGGCATTTTGACCATGATTCATAGGTGTATTCCATCCATAGATAGCCTGAGCTTTTCCATGCAAACCCAGAAGAGTTAAGGCAGCTGGACTGCACCAACTCCCAGAAGTGGGAAAGCTTTTGTGGTTAACTTTGCAATTCAAGCCTGAGGGCAGGACTGCAGGGGGTACAAAGTTTCTTTGGAGCCCCTTTTTTGGAGTACAAATTTTCTCGTAGGCCTCTTTTCAGGTACAAAGTTTATTTTGGGGCCCTTCTGCATTGGATCATAACTTCATATGATCATTGGATCATAATTTCTACAAATTACGATATATGAAACTATGTAGGCTTAATTATGATATATGAAACTATGTAGGCTTGCACAAAATTTGAATGCTGTTATGCAAACATTGTATGAGATCCCAGGAAATTTCCAGCTCCCTTCCTTTGGCTCCCATACCCCCCCTTTCGGATTCCATGCCCAGGTATGATATACCCCTTGCACCACCACCACCACCCCCCGCATGGGCCTGATCAGATCATAAAATGTAAGATCCCAGAAAATTACTGGGCCCCCTCCTTTAGCTCCTGGGCCCCTTTTTTGACCCTGAGTCTAGGTACAATTTCCCCCTGTACAGTGGTGGGATTCAAATAAATTAACAACAGGTTCTATGTCCTAATGAGCAACTCAGCTTCAATTGTCTGCTGCAAAGGAAGTTGAAAGACTACAGCTGCACTCCTATACTGTACAGTACACACTTTCCTGGGAGTAAGTCCCATTGAACATAATGGGACTTACTTCTGAGTAGACAGTCATAGGATTGCACTGTAACTTTAACCAAGTTACTGTAACCCAATGTCTAAATCCAAATTGCAAGGCTGCAATTCTGTCCTCTATAGTCATACTTACAGGCCTCTGGCCACTAGTTTCCAAGGAGGATAAACATGCGGCTGACATGCACACTTCAAATGGACATTTTTTCTTGAATTCTCAAGGCAGTTGTATAATGAAATCAGGAAGGCACCAAGAAGAGGAGGTGGGAACTGCCAGGGCTCCAGGTTACCAACCTCTGGAGACACCACAGCAGCATAGCACCTTCACATCTGCACAAACCAACTTGCTGCACTGGGCTTTGAGCTGGGCCACCTTCCTTCTCAGTGGGAACTTGGTGATTTTTACCAGAGCAGTCAATCCTCTCAAGGATCTGGTTCACTTTTAGTGGTGAACATCTGGTCAGCAAAAGTGCACTGAGCACATAGTCTGACACCTCATCATCAACCAAAAGCAACAACAGCATAGTAACATCTTTATATCTCCCCTTCTTTTTTGTTCTATTACAGCATTCCTCAGCATCTGCCTCTCGCCCGCTGTACCATTTTGCATGGCCCACCTCTGGGAAGTACAACTGGAAGTAACTGGAATGACTTTATCACCAGTCATTTCCATGCTAAGAAGCCAGACATGATGCAACAAACCACGGTAAGAGAGAGGCTCAGGCTACAATCCTATCCACTTTTTCCTGGTAGTAAGTCCCATTGACTATAATGGAACTTACTTCTGAGTAGACATGCATTCCTTTCGTAAATGGAAGTCTTGCCCTAATGAAGAGAATAAAAAGGAACATAAACGGTGGCAAAAGAAATGTAAGAAGGTGATAGGGGAGGCCAAGCGAGACTATGAGGAACGCATGGCCAGCAACATTAAGGGGAATAATAAAAGCTTCTTCAAATATGTTAGAAGCAGGAAACCCGCCAGAGAAGCGGTTGGCCCTCTGGATGGTGAGGGAGGGAAAGGGGAGATAAAAGGAGACTTAGAGATGGCAGAGAAATTAAATGAGTTCTTTGCATCTGTCTTCACGGCAGAAGACCTCGGGCAGATACCGCTGCCCGAACAGCCCCTCCTAACCGAGGAGTTAAGTCAGATAGAGGTTAAAAGAGAAGATGTTTCAGACCTCATTGATAAATTAAAGATCAATAAGTCACCGGGCCCTGATGGCATACACCCAAGGGTTATTAAGGAATTGAAGAATGAAGTTGCAGATCTCTTGACTAAGGTATGCAACTTGTCCCTCAAAACGGCCACGGTACCAGAAGATTGGAGGATAGCAAATGTCACGCCTATTTTTAAAAAGGGAAAGAGGGGGGACCCGGGAAACTATAGGCCGGTCAGCCTAACATCTATACCGGGTAAGATGGTGGAATGCCTCATCAAAGATAGGATCTCAAAACACATAGACGAACAGGCCTTGCTGAGGGAGAGTCAGCATGGCTTCTGTAAGGGTAAGTCTTGCCTCACAAACCTTATAGAATTCTTTGAAAAGGTCAACAGGCATGTGGATGCGGGAGAACCCGTGGACATTATATATCTGGACTTTCAGAAGGCGTTTGACACGGTCCCTCACCAAAGGCTACTGAAAAAACTCCACAGTCAGGGAATTAGAGGACAGGTCCTCTTGTGGATTGAGAACTGGTTGGAGGCCAGGAAGCAGAGAGTGGGTGTCAATGGGCAATTTTCACAATGGAGAGAGGTGAAAAGCGGTGTGCCCCAAGGATCTGTCCTGGGACCGGTGCTTTTCAACCTCTTCATAAATGACCTGGAGACAGGGTTGAGCAGTGAAGTGGCTAAGTTTGCAGATGACACCAAACTTTTCCGAGTAGTAAAGACCAGAAGTGATTGTGAGGAGCTCCAGAAGGATCTCTCCAGACTGGCAGAATGGGCAGCAAAATGGCAGATGCGCTTCAATGTCAGTAAGTGTAAAGTCATGCACATTGGGGCAAAAAATCAAAACTTTAGATATAGGTTGATGGGTTCTGAGCTGTCTGTGACAGATCAGGAGAGAGATCTTGGGGTGGTGGTGGACAGGTCGATGAAAGTGTCGACCCAATGTGCGACAGCAGTGAAGAAGGCCAATTCTATGCTTGGGATCATTAGGAAGGGTATTGAGAACAAAACGGTTAGTATTATAATGCCGTTGTACAAATCTATGGTAAGGCCACACCTGGAGTATTGTGTCCAGTTCTGGTCGCCGCATCTCAAAAAAGACATAGTGGAAATGGAAAAGGTGCAAAAGAGAGCGACTAAGATGATTACGGGGCTGGGGCACCTTCCTTATGAGGAAAGGCTACGGCATTTGGGCCTCTTCAGCCTAGAAAAGAGACGCTTGAGGGGGGACATGATTGAGACATACAAAATTATGCAGGGGATGGACAGAGTGGATAGGGAGATGCTCTTTACACTCTCACATAATACCAGAACCAGGGGACATCCACTAAAATTGAGTGTTGGGCGGGTTAGGACAGACAAAAGAAAATATTTCTTTACTCAGCGCGTGGTCGGTCTGTGGAACTCCTTGCCACAGGATGTGGTGCTGGCGTCTAGCCTAGACGCCTTTAAAAGGGGATTGGACGAGTTTCTGGAGGAAAAATCCATTATGGGGTACAAGCCATGATGTGTATGCGCAACCTCCTGATTTTAGAAATGGGTTAAGTCAGAATGCCAGATGTAGGGGAGAGCACCAGGATGAGGTCTCTTGTTATCTGGTGTGCTCCCTGGGGCATTTGGTGGGCCGCTGTGAGATACAGGAAGCTGGACTAGATGGGCCTATGGCCTGATCCAGTGGGGCTGTTCTTATGTTCTTATGTTCTTATGTTCTTATGCATAGGATTGGGCTCCCAGGGTAGATGGGAAGGCTTTTTTGAGTGGAAGAAAAGCAGAACTGAGCCTCCAACCACTGTTTGTTGCATCGTATTGCTGGTCTCACTGCCAGGCAGTGGAGGTCTGGGGGGGGGTCCTGCCATGAGTACCACTGGGCACCACCTCAAGTACCACTGGTGGTATGAGTACTACTGGTTGAGAAATGCTGCTCTATTGCTTTTACCACCCAGCCCCAAAAAGAATTCCAGTGAACTCTAAAGCTTCCCCCTCCAGCTTCCAACTCTGCAATCCAATGCACGTCTACTCAGAAGCCCAACAAGTTCAAGTTCAACCCTGTTGACTTCCAGGGTTTGAGAGAGAATGGCAGCCTTGAAGGACAATTTCACTAATGAGCAAAAAGGTACTATGAGGGGACTATTTTTCTAGGTTGCTTTCTGACAGGCAACAGCAGATACCCATCACTTTGGTCTACTCTAGTGGCGATTCTCCCACAAGTTTGAGGGCTGCTACTGACCAGGGAGTGCAAAGCAGGGGCCTGCAGTGGGTGGGGAGGCAGGTGAGGCAGAACCTCCCCACCACAGTCCTTCGAAAGTGTTGCAGCTGTGTAGGTGCCCAGCACCCACAACCCAGCCCAAAAATGAAAATTAACAGCACATGTAACAAGCCTTGCAGGTTTTGAGGTTCACCCTGATCACAAGTTCTTCCCAGTGCTTCTCCAGTTCTTCTTCATTAGGTGATAAGACCTAAACCCAATTTGCAAACTTGTTCAAAAAATCTTCAATTTCTAGTCAGCCTGGCATTTCACTTGCATGGGGGGAGGGAGAATAACCTAAAGGAACTTTTCTTCGAGAGAAGGAGCAATGCTAACTGTACCATCCTCAGCACACTGGGAATAGCAGCCCAATCCTATGCAAGCCTACACAGGAGCAAATCACATTCTATAGTCAATTGGGCTTGCTTCCCAGGTGTGAGTAGGATTGCAGCCTAAGGGTTATCCAACTTTCCAGAGCCAATGCAGCCCAGAGGTAAGGGAACAAACATTTCGTTGTCACAAGGAAACCTCCAGGACTTGGTGCTGGAAAGTTACAGTTAAGAGGATTTAGGACCTAATCCTATCCAATTTTCCAGTGCCAGTGCAGCTGTACCAATAGGGCATGCACTGCATCCTGTGGTGGGGGGCAGGGAACATTTGTTCCCTGAAATTATAGAATAAAGAGTAGGCAATAATTACTGTTAAAATAGGGGAGGGGATCAGGGTTGCATGGGAGAGGGGGTCAGGGCTGCATAAGAACATAAGAACAGCCCCACTGGATCAGGCCATAGGCCCATCTAGTCCAGCTTCCTGTATCTCACAGCAGCCCACCAAATGCCCCAGGGAGCACACCAGATAACAAGAAACCTCATCCAGGTGTCCTCCCTTGCATCTGGCATTCTGACGTAGCCCATTTTTAAAATCAGGAGGTTGCACCATACATGTCATGGCTTGTAACCTGTGATGGACTTTGGAAATTTGTCCAATCCCCTTTTAAAAGCATCTAGGCCAGGTGGCATCTAGGCCATCACCACATCCTGTGGCAAGGAGTTCCACAGACCAACCACATGCTGAGTAAAGACATATTTCCTTTTGTCTGTCCTAACCCTCCCAACACTCAATTTTAGTGGATGTCCCCTGGTTCTGGTGTTTTGTGCGAGTGTAAAGAGCATCTCTCTATCCACTCTGTCTCTGTCCATCCCCTGCATAATTCTGTATGTCTCAATCACGTCCCCCCTCAGGCGCCTCTTTTCTAGGCTGAAGAGGCCCAAATAGCCTTTCCTCATAAGGAAGGTGCCCCAGCCCAGTAATTAGCTTAGTCCAGGGGTTGGCAACCCATCTGCTCTGGGCAGCAGCAGCAGGAGGCGTGGAGCTGCTCCTGCACTTCACAGGGGAAGGCAAGTCTTCTCTTGGCTCCTCTCACTGGGGACCTTGAGCCCATCCAAGCTGGAGAAGTGTGCCAGGGAGACATAAGCGACTTTCAGTCCCTTCCTGTGTGAGAGATGGGGGGGGGGGGTTTGATGTCTCTTAGGGGCAAAAAGTCTTCTGGGGAGAGCCACTGGTGGGGTGAGACACTGGGAGACTGACCCTCTTGCCTGGATCAAAGGTTAGGATTGCAGCCACTGTCAATCAGAATGTGAAGAAGGAAGCATCTCATCTTCGTCACTGAGGCTGCGATCCTATCCACACTTTCCTGGGAGTAAGCCTCATTGAACAAAATAGGAGTTACTTCTGAGTAGACCTGGTTAGGATTGTGCTCAGTGCCTACGTAGAGGTAAGTTCCATTGTGTTCAAAGGGGCTTACTCCCAGGAGAGTGTGGCAAACTCTGCTGGGGCTGCAATCCTCAGAGCGATGGATGGGCAGCTGAACTGCTCCTAGTCAGTGAGGCTGTACGCTGACTGCTCCTGTTGCCCTCGTTAGCGGGAGGGGACACATGGCGGCAGGGGGGGCTCGCCCTCGCGGGCAGCGGGGGCTCTTTGAGTGGGAGCGGCTCCAGCGTCCCCCTCTTCCTCCTGCACCCCCGACCCACCGGGAAAGCTGAGCCAGCTAGCTCAGCTGGGGAGGACAGGCGCAGGGCGGGCAACTGCTCCTGTTTCCCTTGTTAGCGGGTGGGGACACATGGCGGCGGGGGGGGCTCGCCCTTGGGGGCAGCGGGGGCTCTTTGGGCTCCAGCGCCCTCCTCTTCCTCCCGGGCCCCCGACTCACCGGGAGTGCTGAGCCTAGCCGGGGAGGAGAGGCATGTGGCGAGCAGCTGAACTGCTCCTCATCAACGAGGCTGCAGGCTGGCCGTTTGCGCCCTCTCCTGCATTCTCCGCGCAGTCGCAGGAGGGTCATCGCTGCGCGTGCGCTCCTCAGCCAACAACCGGTTCTCCGAACCAAGAGGTGAACTAGGAGGCGGTACTATAGAACCGGGGCGAACCGGCTCAATCCCACCACTGCCCCTGTACCACTCTCTCATGGCCCCTGCCTGAAGTCTCACCACTCAGCCTTCCTGAGCCAGATGCCCTCTAGGGATTGGTACCCTGGCCTGGACAGAACCTGCCCAAAGCAACCAAATTGCTAAAAAATTATTGGAAAAAATATGCATCCTTGTAATGAACAGGTACAATTTAGTGGTTGCTGACAGAAGGTCCTGATGAGTGATCAGCTACTCATTAACCAAAACTCTATGACTGAAGAAAGAAAATACTGGATAAAAAAAAAATTGCCTTTATAAGACACCTCCCTCCCCCACTAAGTGACATATTCTGTGTAAAATAAACCTTCTGGTTACTAATTGGAGGCAATTTCATGAGCACAGAAATAGGCTATGTCAGTGTCAGAATACACCTGTGTACCATACACATTTTCATCAGCTTTTTCAGTGCGAATGGAAGCTGTAATGATGTGATGTATTCCATGAAAAAGCATGTGGACAGAGAAGTCTAACTTAATCATCATAAAAGTAGTACATTTTCTAACAAATGAGTTTAATAGTGGTAATTTTAAAAATAGGCATAAATACTGCAGAAGAGGAGGTGTCCTCACTGACAGCTGATGGGCAGATAAGTATTTAGTATTGCTATTAGAGAGTCTGGTCAAACAAGAAGCTGACGGAACATACCAAGATCCAGGTCTACAGAGCTTGCGTCCTGAGTACACTTCTGTACTGCAGCGAGTCATGGACTCTTCGCTCACAACAGGAGAGGAAACTGAGCGCTTTCCACATGCGCTGCCTCCGACGCATCCTCGGCATCACCTGGCAGGACAAAGTTCCAAACAACACAGTCCTGGAACGTGCTGGAATCCCTAGCATGTATGCACTGCTGAAACAGAGACGCCTGCGTTGGCTTGGTCATGTCGTGAGAATGGATGATGGCCGGATCCCAAAGGATCTCCTCTATGGAGAACTCGTGCAAGGAAAGCGCCCTACAGGTAGACCACAGCTGCGATACAAGGACATCTGCAAGAGGGATCTGAAGGCCTTAGGGATGGACCTCAACAAGTGGGAAACCCTGGCCTCTGAGCGGCCCGCTTGGAGGCAGGCTGTGCAGCATGGCCTTTCCCAGTTTGAAGAGACACTTTGCCAACAGTCTAAGGCTAAGAGGCAAAGAAGGAAGGCCCATAGCCAGGGAGACAGACCAGGGACAGACTGCACTTGCTCCCAGTGTGGAAGGGATTGTCACTCCCGGATTGGCCTTTTCAGCCACACTAGACGCTGTGCCAGAACCACCTTTCAGAGCGTGATACCATAGTCTTTCGAGACTGAAGGTTGCCAATACAAATTGCTATTAGTATTTATCACGCATATCCAGTCCTTGGGCAAGAAATTCAGGATGGCATGCATGGGTCCCCCCCCCCCATTTTTATTGATGTAAGGAAGTGGCAGCACGATACAGAAATCTTGTTGTCTTGTGTGCTCTCTGAAGCATCTGGGGAGCCACTGTGAGATACAGGAAGCTGGACTAGATTGTCCTTTGGCCTGATTTAGCAGGGCTCTTTTTATTCTTTCATATAAATGGAAATGAGAGCTCTTGAAATATGAACGGAATGAATGTGTGGTGACAGTCCTTTCCCTATCCTGAACCATCAGAAAATCTCCGAGATGTGCCTTTAAAAATTACAATTCCTTCTGAGTCAATAGGACAAGTGAGTAACCACCACTGAAAAGCTGTAACTAAACAAAAGAGAAATACAAGGAGTAACCAAAGATGGTGACTAACATGCACACCCCCCCCACCTTGATCAAAGTTCACACTCAATCCATTGCAATTTGGAGAAATTCCACACCAATGCCAAGAGGCATAGAAACACAATGAACTAGCTCTTCAGCTGCCTCTATTAACATTATGACACCCAAGAAATGCAACCACAAATGGAAAACTGCAAATCGAAAAGGATGGAGCCAAAGACATGAAATTCAAATAAACTGCACTTATATTGTCAAGGCTCCTACACATCCTGCTGTCAGCCTGGAGGTGAAGGAAGCCCTGAGGTCACTGGAGCAAAACCCATGCCAGCAGGGTTAGCCTAGAATATTTATTTGCTGCTCGTATTCCAGCCTGATGGGATATGTGACTCGAAGTGGCTTCTGCTAAAAATAATCTGCGATGATTTCAGGTGCCTAGGGGAATGGGTGTCAGCTGGCTTTTTATGCATTCCGGTGGTGTGCACCAGTGACATTAGCTCCTTTGAAAAAAAAGAAAGTAGGAGGCTTTAGTTTATAATTCCTCCATTCAGGTGCATACAGTTATATAGTCCCCCATTTAATACAGTGTGTGATGTTTCCTGAGGCTCATGGGTGACCTTCAGACTCTTCCTGCAAACCCAAGACAGTTCTCTTTTATCATGTCATTTAAGGGAAAAGGATGCTTGCTAATTGCCGCACTTGCAAAAATACATTTTAACCAGGCAGGAGCCAAGATAGTCAAGGATTGGAAACAGAGGGATGAATTAAAAGAAGTGGAAAATTTAGGTTGAGAGGGCACCAAGAATCCTTGGTAGCAAATTCATAGTATCGTGCAAAAATAGAATTGCCCCACGCAAGTCTTGTTTCGCTATTTTATTTACTGCTGCTGGAAAAGGAAAGAATCTTGGGGCAGACCACAGGAATTAATTCTAATGTTCATTTTCTGATGGTGGTGAAATGGTATCTCCCACTTCAGTCCAGGGGAATTAGCACAGGGGAAGTTGCAAACATAAGGCCTGTGGTCTGGATGCGGGCCCCAGGAGCTTTTTATCCAGACCCTGTTATAACTGGACTCCTCCAGAGCTGCCCTTTCAATAGCACTGCTTCTGCTGAAGAGGCAAGAGACACTAACAGCCCAATCCTATGACTGTCTACTCAGAAGTAAGTCTCGTTATGGTCAATGGGACTTACTCCCAGGTAAGTGCAGATAGGATTGGGCTCTTAGGCAGTGGTTCTCAAACTTTTAGCACCCACTTATTAGAATGAGAATCTATTGGGACCCACCGGAAGTGATGTCATGACCAGAAGTGACATCATTAAGCAGAAAATTTTTTAACAATCCTAGGCTGCAATTCTACCCACACATACCCAGGATTAAGCCCCACTGACTGTCATTATTAAAAACATATTCAGAGTAGCCTGTTAAAGTATAGATCTGGAATACTTCTCCAAATGTAGTTACATACCATGGTAGCATCATCTAATTAACAGTGATTTTCAACCTTTTCCGTTTCAGGGCACACTGACAAGGCACTAAAATGGTCAAGGCACACAATCAGGTTTTTGACAATTGACAAGGCACACCATGCTGTCAGTGGCGGGGAGAGGGGAAGGCTCACATCTCCCATTGACCCTACTAATAAATGATCTTCCCCCAAATTCCTGTGGCACACCTACGGACCACTCGCGGTACACCAGTGTGCCATAGCGCAGTGGTTGAAAATGGCTGGTCTAATATATTAAAAATAGAATATTGAAGTGAACAGGGACCAACTGAAATTGATTCACAACCCACTTGGTGGGTCCTGACCCATAGTTTGAGAAACACTGCACTAAGGCATCAGGAGGCAAGGAGGAAGAGGGGTGAGGCACACCAAGTGGGAAGAGGCAGACCAAGTGGGTTGAGTGAAGGCGATACTACCAAGGTGTGGGGAATGCTCCTGCCGAGGTGTCACTTCACAGACCACCTCTTAGCTATTGAGCTGCAAAGTGCTAAAAAGGAGTGTGATAATTGGGTTCTCCCAGCATGATAATTGGACTCTCATATCTTGAAAATTTGATCAAGATTTGCAGTGTTCTGCATTTGCAGCTTCTGTCATTTGCAGCTAATGAGTTTCTATGTTTTTCCCCTCCTCTATGTGGGAAACCAAGTGCTTATTTCTGGTCATCGTCTGCTTAATGACATCACTTCCTGCTTAATTATGTCATTTCTGTGGCACATTAGGTGCCATTAATGCTATTTGGCCCACTATATGAACTCCTGGATTAACCCACCCTCTTGGTTAAGCTGATATACTCTAGTGGATAAGTGTCTGAGCTGCCTATCACAATTTTTCTTGGTCCAATCTCACTAGTCCCCAAATATGTCTGATAAATGTAATATGAAGTATAGAGACATGGGGAGGGGGGGAACCTGAGAAATTTCGCCAACAACCCAATCCTAATAGGCTATATCACTGCTGGAACAAGCATTCCAGTATTCTGTTTTATGTTAATGCTCTTCAACGTGTGGTTCATGATCCCGATGGGACGACTGCAACCTTTCAAAACCTATGCAGGAGAAGGCTTGGATACAATCCAATAATGGTACTGCCTTATCAAAACTGCG
This sequence comes from Tiliqua scincoides, assembly GCF_035046505.1. NCBI lineage: Eukaryota > Metazoa > Chordata > Lepidosauria > Squamata > Scincidae > Tiliqua > Tiliqua scincoides. The sequence continues at coordinate 75,636,457 of NC_089826.1, forward strand.
TTCTTGATATAATCCTGCAAGCTGTCTTCTCCCACAGCTCCTAAGGTCAGCCTTGCTCAGGCTGTTGTCTCACTGGGCTGTTGTGAAGACATGAAAGGTTAGGGGGAAAGGGGTGGGTGGAATGTGGTGGGCAGCAATGGAGGCAAGGGGTGAATCAGGTCCTGGGGAGAGAGCAGGTTCAGTGGTGGGTCCCCAGTCTCATTATTTATTTATTTATTTATTTATTTATTTATTTATTTATTTGTTGGGGGGGGTCATGGCACAGAAAAGGTTAACCACTGCTTTATGCCATCATATCCACAAATGGAGAGAGGCTAGAGTGGCCTTGCACATGGTTGCAGGGAAAGGAGCACCTCCGACAATGGGGATTTGGTGAGGAGAATGGAGCAAGGTGGGTGAAGGGCTACAGCAGTGATTTTCAACCTTTTTCATCTCACGGCACACTGACAAGGCACTAAAATGGTCAAGGCACACCACCAGGTTTTTGACAATTGACAAGGCATACAATTGAGCTGCCAGTGGGGGCTCACATCTCCCATTGCCCCTATTAATAAATGACCTTCCACCAAATTCCTGTGGCACACCTGTGGACCACTTGCGGCACACCAGTGTGTCACGGCACAGTGATTGAAAATGGCTGGGCTAGAGGGAGAGCAGAATAGGGTGGAATGGGGGAAGGCAGGAGGCATGTTGGGTGACTTGTGCTGTATGCTTTCCCCTCTGGTAGCAGATGGCACTTGCCATTGTCTCTTCGGACTTCCATCAGCTAAAGAGCTGGTTTACATTACTTCTCTCTCTGGTGTGTCATGCCCCCTGCCCCCGCAGGATACAGCACAAGCCTCCTTGGCACAAGTGCATGGGTGGGGGCAGACAGAAGGATGGGACTGGGCCCTGGGTTTATCAAAACCTCTTTTCATCCTTGAAATCTCTCAGATGTTTGGCTGAAGAGGAACCTCCACATTTGCTTTCTTAGATCCTTTCTAGACAAAAATCTGATGAGCTGAGAGCTGAATTTCCTACTTCTGTTATCAATTATTTCAAAGTCATCATTTAGAACAGAATTTGTACCATGAAAAGATCAGGATGTACAAGGAGTTGTCTTTGTCATGAGTGGCAAAGTGTGATGAATAATTCACAATGACTTATGAAGTTTTTTTTACTCCGTCACAGCAGCCTCGAAAAGTTCCAGCCTTACCACAGCTCAATGTGATAACTCAATAATTACCAGTTAGGTGTTTCTTTCTCTCATTAGTGGATAAGTTCAGTTAGAGCCATCTTAATAATCCTAAAACATGGAAATCTAAATGTTTCTCCAAGACATCAGTGATATGGTATGCATATTATCAAAAAACAAAATTAAAATTCTGAAAATACATATACTATATACTAAGTATATGTGACAGAAGTGCCAGAAGATTGGAGGATAGCAAATGTCACGCCTATTTTTAAAAAGGGAAAGAGGGGGGACCCGGGAAACTATAGGCCGGTCAGCCTAACATCCATACCGGGTAAGATGGTGGAATGCCTCATCAAAGATAGGATCTCAAAACACATAGACGAACAGGCCTTGCTGAGGGAGAGTCAGCATGGCTTCTGTAAGGGTAAGTCTTGCCTCACAAACCTTATAGAATTCTTTGAAAAGGTCAACAGGCATGTGGATGCGGGAGAACCTGTGGACATTATATATCTGGACTTTCAGAAGGCGTTTGACACGGTCCCTCACCAAAGGCTACTGAAAAAACTCCACAGTCAGGGAATTAGAGGACAGGTCCTCTCGTGGATTGAGAACTGGTTGGAGGCCAGGAAGCAGAGAGTGGGTGTCAATGGGCAATTTTCACAATGGAGAGAGGTGAAAAGCGGTGTGCCCCAAGGATCTGTCCTGGGACCGGTGCTTTTCAACCTCTTCATAAATGACCTGGAGACAGGGTTGAGCAGTGAGGTGGCTAAGTTTGCAGACGACACCAAACTTTTCCAAGTGGTAAAGACCAGAAGTGATTGTGAGGAGCTCCAGAAGGATCTCTCCAGACTGGCAGAATGGGCAGCAAAATGGCAGATGCGCTTCAATGTCAGTAAGTGTAAAGTCATGCACATTGGGGCAAAAAATCAAAACTTTAGATATAGGCTGATGGGTTCTGAGCTGTCTGTGACAGATCAGGAGAGAGATCTTGGGGTGGTGGTGGACAGGTCGATGAAAGTGTCGACCCAATGTGCGGCGGCAGTGAAGAAGGCCAATTCTATGCTTGGGATCATTAGGAAGGGTATTGAGAACAAAACGGTTAGTATTATAATGCCGTTGTACAAATCGATGGTAAGGCCACACCTGGAGTATTGTGTCCAGTTCTGGTTGCCGCATCTCAAAAAAGACATAGTGGAAATGGAAAAGGTGCAAAAGAGAGCGACTAAGATGATTACGGGGCTGGGGCACCTTCCTTATGAGGAAAGGCTACGGCGTTTGGGCCTCTTCAGCCTAGAAAAGAGACGCTTGAGGGGGGACATGATTGAGACATACAAAATTATGCAGGGGATGGACAAAGTGGATAGGGAGATGCTCTTTACACTCTCACATAATACCAGAACCAGGGGACATCCACTAAAATTGAGTGTTGGGCGGGTTAGGACAGACAAAAGAAAATATTTCTTTACTCAGCGCGTGGTCGGTCTGTGGAACTCCTTGCCACAGGATGTGGTGCTGGCGTCTAGCCTAGACGCCTTTAAAAGGGGATTGGACGAGTTTCTGGAGGAAAAATCCATTATGGGGTACAAGCCATGATGTGTATGCGCAACCTCCTGATTTTAGGAATGGGTTAAGTCAGAATGCCAGATGTAGGGGAGGGCACCAGGATGAGGTCTCTTGTTATCTGGTGTGCTCCCTGGGGCATTTGGTGGGCCGCTGTGAGATACAGGAAGCTGGACTAGATGGGCCTATGGCCTGATCCAGTGGGGCTGTTCTTATGTTCTTATGTTCTTATGACACTTTAACAGGATGATTTACTTGCAAACAAATTTAGCTTCACTCTATACTTAATTACAATAGCAACTGTTACCCTGCACATACCTGATCTTGTCTGATCTTAGAAGCTAAGCAGGGTCAGGCCTGGTTAGTACTTGGATGGGAGACTGCCTGGGAATACTGGATGCTGCAGGCTTATACATGAAGCTGTAGGCTGTAGGCTTCATGAAGCTGTAGGCTTCATGTAGGCTATGAAGCTGTAGGCTTCAGTCTTTCGAGACTGAAGGTTGCCAACCAACCATACTCAATTACAATGTCATCTTTTCTCAAGATGCTGCAGGGTCAACTGTGTTACTTATGCCCCAAGGCCTTCAGTATGGTGTGGTGGAAGGGGAGAAATGATGCACCACCAGGCTTCTGGGCAAACGTAGGGGAGATACACTGACACATATCCTAAAGTGTGATGGGAGTTATTTTAGCATATGTTTCATTGCATTCCAACTCATGTGCTTTCAGGGCAGAGAATGAGTGTCTAAACCAGCCATTTTCAACCACTGTGCCATGGCACACTGGTGTGCCATGAGTAGTCCACAGGTGTGCCACAGGAATTTAGGGGAAAGTTATTTATTAGTAGGGCCAATGGAGGGTGTGAGCCCCCCACTGGCAGTGTGGTGTGCCTTGTCAATTGTCAAAAACCTGATGGTGTGCCTTGACAATTTAGTGCCTTGTCAGTGTGCCATGAGATGAAAAAGGTTGAAAATAGCTGGTCTAAACCATTTCCACCACACACAGAGTGACTGTCTACCTTCATCCCAGAGGATATTTCTGTCCCGTGGGACAATCCATCCCCTTTGACAGCCTGGGGAGAAACTTAACTGGGGAGAAACTAGATAAATCAGAGAAATTAGGACAACACTAGACTGACTAGCAAAAGGGGAAGGGACCTTTTCAGTGTTCATCTCCTCATTATGGAACTCCTTTCCAGAGAGATGAGACAGGACTGCTGTGTATTGACTTTTTGAAGATCACTGACATAGATTTTCAGTCCTATTTGGAGTTGGTTGGTTGCCATTATTAGTTTTGCAGATTTTGCTGGAGACATATGTTGCTGCTACTAAAGGTGTTTTTTATGTTATTTTTTTAAAAATATGGGTTTAAATTTGTATTTTTCATGCAATTTTAGTGATAGGGTTTTGATTAGCAATTATAAAGGTGCTGCCTCCGTATCTATGGATTAGCTATCCACGGTTCTGGCTCAGTGCGTGTTCCCTGGACCCATGTTGAGCCAGGTTAGGGCCAACCTGAAGCCTCCAGAGACAACCGGAGCTGTGCTCTGGTCACCCTTGGAGCCTCTTTTGAGGCCCATGGAGGCCGCGTGAAGCCTCCACAGGCTTCAGAAGGTCTTCTAAGGATTCTGGGAGGCCTTAAGAAGGTCACTTCTGGTTTTGCAAAAAAGTCAGAAGTGATGTTTTAAGGCCTTATAAGGCCTTTGGAGAGATTCCCCAGCCCTCCTAAGGTTTTATAAGGCCTTTAAACGTCACTTCGGTTTTTGTGCAAAACCTTCTTAAGGCCTCCCAGAGAACTTAGAAGGCCTTCTGAAGCCCACAGAGGCTGCATGCAGCCTCCATGGATCTCAGAAGAGGCTCCAGAGGTGATTGGAGCACAGCTTGGGTCACTTTGAAAGCCTTAATGAGTGATAAACCTTGAATTTTTATCCATGGTTTTTGGTATCTATGGGGTGTCCGGGAACGGATCCCCCTTGGATACCAAGGCACTACCTGTATATTGTAAACTGCCCTGATGGATATAATGATATAAGTATCAAAAATAAAATATAAAATATGAAATAGAAATGTGTGATGGTCCAATCCTATCTAGGCCTCGCACTGCCAGAACGTATGCTCAAGACCCTTTGTGGTGGCGCAATTGCTGGGATGCCACTGCCCTCTTCTGGGCTGCTGGTGCAAATGGCCATAGGGCTAGTGCGCATGCCAGTAGCTCCTGGAGGCTACACTGGTGTCAGTAAGTTGGTGGTGGGGGTGGGGAGGGTATGATTTGGGGCATTCCAGGTCAGGGAAGGGAGGTCAGGAGATGGGGAGTGACTGGAGGGGATAAATCTCAGCAGCAAAGATGCACATTGGATCTTATCCTTGATTTGCTAGCCATCCCCACCCTTTCCTCTCCATGGAAATATGCCAGCAAAATAGCTGCCATGGGGCCAAGGAGAATGGCAGGCAGCATAGCATGATGGGTGTAGGACTGGGCTGTTAGATTTACAGAGCAACTATTTTTTGTCAGGAACATGGTTAGGTAAACAGGTAATCCTATTACCTGTTTGGTATTTCTAAAATGGCTTAGTGGGCACAGAGGAATTTAGAAGCATCAGCCATTGTCCAATTTTCATTACACTAACCAATTAGATTGAACAAGTGATGTAAATACCTAGCAATTAGCTAATTCCACATTCTTATGCACACTGTAAACACATCTGCTTCCTGGACAGATTTGTGTGCAATAATTGAAAAGAAGCTCCGCAAAGAGTTGCCCTGATAGACAGGATCCACAGCACATTCCTAAGCTTCCTAACTTGGAAGTAAATCCCATTGAAATCCCCAGTGCAGTTTTTCTCACATCTAGGCAGCCTCATTTGCATTTTATGCAAATCAAAAGGGGTAAATGTCAGCCCCCTTGCATTTCGCTCCAATCCCAATTGCCCCCAAATTGCTTTGCAGCCAGGAAAAAGACCAATGGGCTTTTCTTAGCAGCTCTTTCATGTATGAGTGGGCTTTTCTTAGACATTATTTAATATTGTATGCCACCTTGAGGTTATTTTATGGTGAAAGGGGAGGTAGGCATTTTCTAATAAATAAATGGATATTTATAATAAAATGCCTACTTCCCCTTTCACCCTAAAATAGCCTCCAGGTGGCTTTACAATATTAATAATATGTAGTTGAAACCTCAAATCAAAGGCTAAATCAAAATCTAAAGTAAGAAGTCAGAGCCTAGGAAATTAACTTTCACTTCCCCTGCACAGCCACTGCTATCCGTCACCTTCCCCACTTTTATCCAGGGCAAATCTTAACCATACTATACAAACATTCTGCTTGGGCTTGGACTGTTCCGTTCAGTCTCCATCACATTCCCTTTCTACTGTTTGGATTTTACCTGGGGGCCTTGGGACAGGTAAAAGAAAGGGAGCAAGGAACAGGAGGTAGGAGAAGTCCAAACCTCGCTGCCTATTGTGCCACCACTAACTCCCCTGAAGTGGAATCACTAGGGGGTGCGGGCCACACTGGGTGACACGCACAGAGGGGTGACACCACTACAGGCCAAAATTTTTAAAATCTTGGCATTTTTGAATAATACCATCATGTTATATATCATTCAATGTGTAATTTCATGCAGAATGCAATGCAACAAATCGTGTTATAATACCCTCTATTCCAGGGTTTCTCAAACTTTGAGGGAGCTTTACTCCCTCAGTAAGTTCTTGCGGGGGAGGGGCTAGGGCAGCAACTCAATCCCCAAGATTGCACCACGAAGGGGGGGGCGAGGGGGGGTGCTTGTGACTTACTTGGCATGGTGCAGGGCTGCATCAGGCTGCAGGAGGTGTGGGGAGCCCTGCTCAGCCCTCCGCAGCGCTCCCTGAGGCTTGGAACCTGCAACAGAAGCGGGCACAAAGCACTTCCGTTTTGTAGGAGGTGCTTTGCACCCGCTTCTATTGCAGGTTCCAAGCCTCGAACTCACCACACCTCCTGCGGCCTGCTGCAGCCCTGCACCATGCCAAGTAAGTCACAAGCACCCCCCTCCTCACCCCGCTTAGTGGCGCAATCCTGGGGATCGCATTGCTGCCTCCCTCCCCTTCCCCTGCCCCTTAAAGGGACGGGGGAAGCGTCATACGAACTGTTGGGTTGTGATCCACCAGTTTGAGAACCACTGCTCTATTCTATCAAATGTTATAGCCAAAAAACCAGCAGGGGCAGAGCAATGGTACATCATCGTGCCTACCATCTGTGGTGTTCCTCTGCCCATTGAGTAGGAGGTCCATCGTGGGGGTGATCTACTGGCCTCCCACACCAAGTGACACAAGCACTAGCGACACCACTGCTACTTATGCCCCAAATTCGTGGGGATCTGTGCATGTTCAGTTGAAGCAGGCACAAACCCTCAACCCCTTGTGACCCAAGCTCATTCGCTTCTAGAGTTGAATCCTAATGAAGGCTAACACTAACTACATGCACAAATGTAATGAGGCACCCTGAAAAGACAGAAAGACAACACATAAAAGTAAAGGGACTTACCAACAGCCAAATCCTATCCGGGATTGGGCCGGCACGTGCAGGCACTGGAAAAGAGTGCAGTTGGCAGCCATTTTGAGCATGCTGCCAAACTGGCAGCAGCGCAGGAGGCCCACCACTGGAACAGCAAATGTAGGTAAGGCATGGCAGAACGGGGTGAACTAGGGTCATCCCAGGCTGGGAAGAGGGCATTGAGGGAGGCAGAGCAGGTGGTACTAGAGGCACTTTCTAGCGCCAATATCCTATCCCCATCTGTCTTCACTTACCGCCACTGTTACACACCTAACTTAGCCTATTAAACAGCAGACACATCCAAAGAGTCCCATAGCAGTGGTGGATGTTTTCCCTAGGGTAAGTGAACAAAATTTCATTTAGCCTGAGGAGAACCTTTCCAAATGCCGCCCCCCCCTTCCCAGGGATGCAGCATGTACTCTATTGGCACAACAGCACCGGCAGGGGGGATTTCAGTAGGATTGAACTGCAAGTGATTTTCCAGGAACCTTGTTGGCATCCTTCAGTCTCGGAAGACTGTGGTGTCACGCTCTGAATGGTGGTTCTGGAACAAAGTGTCCTCTCCAGTGCGCGGAGCCTGGGTAAAGTAGGTATGGAGGATAGGCTGTTTCCCATGCAGCAAATCCCCCTTCTCCACGTCGCTGAAATGGTCCAATGGAAAGGCAGAGGCCAATACGGTTGGTTCCAGCGGCGTCGCAGGAGTTACCAGAACGTGACTGTGTTCAGCCATGAACTGCCTCATGGACTCCGGCTCCGGATTTTGCCTCTCCTGAAGCCTTTTCCATAACTGGATGTAGCCACAAGGCAGTGGAGGTTTGGGATCAGAGTTTTCCTTCTCTCAGATGAGCTGCCTTCCCAGGCTGACGAGTCCCATCTACCCGGTGGCTGTTTAGTCGCCTCTTATGACAAGTACAGCCAAACTGAGGGCCTATTCTTAACCCCAGCCCCCAGGGGAAACCGGAACAGGTTCCAGGAACAGGGACCAGATAATAGGGGATGACTTGGTAAATAGAGAGATTTGATATGCATGCTCCGATAATAGTGTTAAAAACCACACACTTTGAATTAAGTAACTAAACTGTATGTAAATTTTTCTGTAGTCACATAACATTAAATATTTGTTCCTTGTATTTTGTGCTTAGAAATTGGGAAGTTATGATTGTGGGTGGTAGAGTGGGATATGGCGCGGAGAAAAAGAATAGGCTTGAGAGTCAGCCTTAGAATCTGAGGTTAGGAAGGAGTGGGAAATCTGGGGTTCGAATATCTGGGTTTACTTCAGAGTCAAACTATATGTTACATAAAACCCATGCTTAGTACTAATGTGTTAAAAAAAATTGCATCCAGATCAACCTCCATTGTGGGTCAGGACCACCACATCAAGGGAGGGTGCCTTTAACCATTTGCCCACAAAATGGTCCTGATCCAGAGTGTCCCTGCTCCTATAGATGGGAGTTAAAATATAAAACTTCTTAAATATATGAAGATTTGGAGTGCATAATGGACCAAACAGGAACCAGATGGCATGTTCAAAATCTGGACAAAACCCAGACATCCAGGCCAAATGGTAACTGTACCATTTCTCTCAGTAAACCCAGACTGAGTTGAAATACTGAACGTGACTGAACCAATGCCTGTTGTTCAGAAACAACTACAGTGTCTTATGATGCAACCCTATGGGCTGTTTACAGCAGCAGAGCTCCCATTCCTCTGTCATAAGCGGCACAGGGGCACTGCAAATTTTGTTCCACTGTTGCCCACTGTGAGCCCAATCCTATGCATGTCTACTCAGAAGTAAGTTCCATTAGAGTCAATAGGGCTTACTCCCAGGAAAGTGTGGATAGGATTGGGCTATGAGTTACTGCAAGTGTAAACATCCAGAAGTCCCACATGTGTGCCAGAACTGTCCAGGCGCCATATCAGAGCAGGTACATCAGCAATGTGGGCAGTTCATGAGCGATTTGGGAAGGTTTGGGACAGGGAGGCGGAAGAGCAAAGGGCCGTTCAGAGGTTGGAAGGGGTAGATCCTGGTGGCATCAGCATGATGCTATCCCCTTTTTCAGTCCCCAACATGCCCCCTGCATTTCCTTGGACTTTCTGCAGTAAAATAGCTGTTGCTGGTTCAAAGAGACCCATAAGCAACCAGGCAGTCTACCTGGCCACCTGGTGATCCTGGTCAACTACCTGGTCACCTGGTCATCCACCCCACCACCACAGCATGCAGCTTTCATTCTGTTGCCATGGCTAGCATGCTATGGACAGACAGCGGATAGGATTGGGCTGAAAATTATGCAAAAACTGGTCAAATTTCCTTTGTTCCCATTTTTGTATTTGCTTTCATGGCAAATATTTCCAAAAAACTGATAATCTTTTGCTGTTTGCAGTGACCTCAAACTGACTTCAGGCAATAAATTGAATTGCAAATATGGTTCATGGTCAGTAAAGTGCTGCTCTGGCTGCCAACATGTTACCGATTCAGCAGATTCAGGGTCTGGTAGAGTAATAAAATGGGCACATATGTTATGGTCTCATATATGTTTCATAACGGATGCAGTGCCAAATCAGCCATTTACATTGCACGATGCCCATAAAGCTCAAGCAGAGATAAAACATATAATTTCACTCCATTGCAGTTATAATTCAGTTCTGAGGCTTACACACACCCAGGCTAATTCAGACTATCTTTTGGCAGCGTGCACAGGTGTTTAAGTACAATCTAAACTCTTTACTACCGCCTTTCAATGGCATAAAAACAGACATAGCATACATGAAAACCAGCTTCTAATTATTTAACAAAGATTGATTGTAGGTCATGAGTGCCAGTTAAATGGATTAAAATGTCATAAAATCCAGTTGCTCTTCTGAGAGTAAGGTCACCTTTATGGGTAAACAGTGGAAGCAACTGGACAAAATTGCTTATCCCACACACCTCAGTTGCATACTGCATACTGTGTATAAGTAGCTAGTACGCTACTCACTTTTTGAGCACTTTTCCTAAATATTTTCAGTGGACAACAATGCAAATGATTAGATGGGGTGATGTTGTTTGGGTAATGCCTGAATCCAATTCTTCTTCTTACAGCTGAGGTATACTATTCTAATGTCAAGGATATGCAATAGGTTTGCACTGTATCCAGCACGAGGTAGGTGCAGGCTGGGGTGCAACTTGGAGCAAGGGAATTTTATTCCCCTTACCCCGAGAAATGCCCCAGGCAGCCCTATGGGGCTACTTGGATCTGCGCCTGCGATTTCGAACTACCCATATAATGCTAGTTGGGCTGGGACTGGGGCTTAGGATCTGACCTGGGTTGCTGCAGTTGATCCCACCCCCCCTGGGTCCGTTCTACCCCCCCAAGCCAACCTCCCCCTGCCCCAAAATGCAATCTATCTGCCTCTAGTCCTTCTCCCGCCACCCTCTCCCACCCACTGTGCCAGTCTGCCTGGATCAGCACAAACTCACCCCATCCTGGTGCAGTTCCCAGAACGCACCTCCTCCTATAGTCTCCTCTCGAGTAACCATGAACATGCTTTATGTTCAGGGATGGGTTTGGACTGTGCAGACAGACAGACAGACAGACAGACAGACAGACAGACAGACAGATACTTCCACCTCCTTGAAAAAATGGTACTGCTCTTCAACAAAAAAAGTAAACACAATGGTTTTTTTTTTTTTTAGCCTGGTTCTCTATTGCAAAAGGGCTCACATTCTTAAAAAGGACACAAGAAAACTGTCAATGGAAAAGATGCTTTGCCAAGTGAATAGGGACTGTGGCTCTCCCCTTGCTAAATGTGTGAAAAACCATCTCTTAAAAAGTGCCTCTTAGCCTAGTTAGTGCAGGTTGATGTGTTAAGAGCCGAGCATTATGGTATATTGTTCCCCGCACACAGTGTATTCAAAGACTTGGCTGATTTGTGAATTCTGCATTTCCTGTTTTGGAAAAGAGTGGCAGCTCAATCTTTTTCTCCCCCCACATTGCAGTGATGCCAAACTGTCAAACACTGTGTTCTGTGGTGGGGGGAGGGAGGGAGGCAAGGAGGCTTCAACAGGGAAGGGGGATTTAAAATCCTCATTCCACGGCATAAGTCCCCCAACCCATAATGGGTCTCCTTGGACCTGCACCAGCAAGTTTGTCAGTGCAAGTCCAAGGAGAGAAAAGAGGTGGGGAGGCCTGCTGCTGGAGGGGATACGATCTAGCATGGGCTTTCTGTGATGGATCCTCCCCATCCTGCCACCTTCCTCCCCCCCCCCCGTTATGCCCCTCTCCCCACCAGTGGCGTAGCTAATGATTGTGTAGCTTGGTGCCGAGCTCAAAATGATGCCCCGAAAGTGACATCACACTCAGGTTTTTAAAAAAGTGAGAATGGGGGAATATCTGTGTCCTCTCCCCAGCTGGCTACCCACTTGCTCTGCCACCTCCCCCAAGGCTGCCTCCCCATATTAACACCTTATTGGTTCCCTGCTGTATCATAATAACACCTAATTGGCTCTAAGAACAATCAGTCTCATTGGTCAGTTTTGAGTTATGAAAATCTAGTTTTTGTTACATGATGCAGTTGTGTTTTTACTTTCTGGTTATTTGGCTATAATTTATGATAAAATAGAGATATTTTGAGGCAGTTTGTTTCATTGCATTCTGCATTAAATTCTGCATTAAATAGTATATAACATGATGGTATTATTCGAAAATACTAAGGTTTTCACAGTTTTGGCTACTAGTGCCAAGCTCAGATTATCACCCCCCTAAAGTCTGTTGCCTGGTGCAATTGCTACCTCCCTACACCCCCTTAACTACACCAGTTAACTGGTTAAGTTAACTCCCCACCCAGTTTTGCTTATTTCCCGCTTCTGTCCCCCCTCCCACCAACTCTCCCACCTCTCCCATCATCATACCTGATCCAGTGAGTGGGGATTCCTCAGATGGTGGGGGCGAGAAGGTGCAAGCTTTCCTGCCAGTGATCCCAGCAGCGCACTAACTCTCGCTTTGTCAGATCACCTTTTGCAACAGGTGCTGACGGCATTATGGGCAGCAAGGAAACGAATGGGCTCTGGGTCATTTTATTCTAAGTTTTAAATCAGCTTGCAGTTGGACAGGAAACCAGTCTATTGCTTATCTCAGTCACCACACACAGTGAATGACTTGTTAATGCTGAGCTTAAAATATGATATGACACTTCTACTACTACTAGTAGTAGTAGTTCAATAGGCTTAAAATATGCAATAAGGGACTACTAGTAGTAGTAGTAGTAGTAGTAGTGGTGGTAGTAGTAGTAGTAGTTTGCCTTCTTCTTCTATAGATCTACAACTATGGAAATCAGTAGCTTTCTTTGGGATACCTATAGAGCAGTGGTTCTCAAACTTTTAGCATTGGGACCCACTTTTTAGAATGAAAATCAGTCAGGACCCACTGGAAGTGATGTCAAGACTGGGAGTGACATCAGCAAGCAGGACCATTTTTAACAATCCTAGGCTACAATCCTACCCACACTTACCCAGGACTAAGCCCCATTTACTATCATTGTTAAAAGTGTATACATAGTAGTCTGCTAAAAGTACAGAGCTGTTAACAATTCCCCAGATGCAGTCCCTTACTTTGGTAGCATCAAGTCTAATATATTAAAAATAAAATATTGAAATGACTTGGGACCCACCTGAAATTGGCTTGCAGCCCACAGTTTGAGAAACACTGCAGAGTATCCCAAAATGTACAATTATCACTCCTGGAAACAGACATTAGAGATATTCTTAACCACCCTAATTGAAACTAACAGGCTTTCAAAGGTTGTTCATATTGGCCATTTCAAGTATAGGAGCATCATGCTTCTTTAAAGAAAAAATGTATCTAGGTACATATATGCTGCCTTTCTACCTCCTAAGAGGCCCTCAAAACAACTCACCGTTGGATAAAAACACAGTTCACACCGTTCAGTTTTAAAAGCATAGCATGTTGAGAACTCAGTGGAGACTGCCTTGCTTGAAAATTGACCCAAATTTAGTTGTATTCTATTTGTAAAGCAAATTGTTAAAACATACACTCCCAACGTATTGATGCAGTCATTTTGCTGACCACATTAATGCAGCAAACAAACGTTTATCTGTGTAATGCTTGCATGCAAAGAATTGACAGCATGATTCTCTCCCTCCCGCAGACACACAACCTGTACTAGCTGAAGGGAGCCTCCGCAGGCTGCCACTAAAGACTCTCCTTCCTTTCACTTGCCAGTCTCTGTTTTGAGCACAACGTAATGTAGCCAGCCTTCACAGGCTACATGAGGTCCTCTCAAGACTCACATGCAGCTAATCAATGGGATAATCCTTGCAAGACAGCCAGCCAGGAAAGGGAAAGCCTTTGGCGAATTCCAGAGACTTCCCATGCATGTCAAAAAAAGAAAAGAAAAAAGGATCATGCTGTCGATTTTAAAACGTGTTTCTTCTTTAGGTCAGTGTCCGGTGGACCAGTGGTATCCGCAGGTCTGGCTTCTGTGGATTTAACTTACTGCAGATGCCAGTGGATACTGTGTTCCATGTTTAAATGCCTTTGAAACAAACAAGGCGTGAAATTGGGGCTCCTACCGTTACACACCAACACCACGCCATTTCCAAGCCTCCACTGATAATTTTGGGCTTAAAGATCCACTTCTGGTTCTCACAGCGGTTCTTTGTTCCTCCCAGCTTCACCCCAGAATGTATTGAGTAACCCGGAAGTAGGTCTTTAAGCCCTAAAAACTGTAGTGGAGGCTTGGAAACTGCATGGTTTTAGCGCAAAACTGGAGGAGCCCAAGTTTAACCTGAGGGTTAAAGAAAATTGGAGGATTTATTTAGTTAATAACTGTTTTAAATTTACGTAAAAAAAAATACATACAAAATTGATATATATGAATTAGAATGAATTAGAAAAAATAGCTGGAAATGTTTGTGTGTGGATAAATTGTTTTATAGGTGCTTATTATATTAAAGAAAAAAAATGTAATCAGATTGAAGAATTAGATTGGAGAATGGTAAAGAACGTATTATTAGAGAATATTGGTTTTATTTTAATTTGGAAATTAGATTATTATTATTTGATATTAATGAGTAATTGAACTAGTTGAGATGATAAAGTGAATATTTAGAAAATATATTATAGGGAATTAGGAAAATATATTATATTTGATATAAGAAATATATAAATGAGTTGTTCGCATCCTTCAGTCTTGGCAGACTATGGTATCGCGCTCTGTATGGTGGTTCTGGAACAGTGTCCTCTCCAGTGCGCAAAGCCTGGGTATATGGAGGATAGACTGTTTCCCATGCAGCAAATCCCCCCTCTCCACATCGCTGAAATGGTCCAATGGAAAGGCAGAGGCCAATACGGTTGGTTCCAGCGGTGTCGCAGGAGTTGCCAGAACGTGACTGTGTTCAGCCATGAACTGCCTCATGGACTCCGGCTCCGGATTTTGCCTCTCCTGAAGCCTTTTCCATAACTGGATGTAGCCACAAGGCAGTGGAGGTTTGGGATCAGAGTTTTCCTTCTCTCAGATGAGCTGCCTTCCCAGGCTATCAAGTCCCATCTACCTGGTGGCTGTTTAGTTGCCTCTTACGACAAGGACAGCCAAACTGAGGGCCTATTCTTATCTAGTTAGAAGTAGATGGAAGAATTATTTTATATGTTGTTATATTTTGGTAATTAGATTATTTTGTTTTAATATTAATGAGTAATTGAAGTAAGTTTATATATGATATAAAGTGAAAATTTAGAAAATATAGTACAGGGCATTAGGGAAAATTTAGTATAAATTTTAGTATAAAATTTTAGTATACTAAAAAATTTTTAGTATATATTTATATAAATAAATGGATAAACTAATAAGAGGCAGAAGTAGATGAGTAGTAGATTAAGAGATATAATATGATTAATGAGTAAAGGCATATGGTATTTAGCACTCCTAAATGTATGTATGTCTGTGTGTGTTAATTAAAAATAAATAAATAAGAAAAAAAAGGAAAAAAGTCCTAAAAATAGTAGTGGAGGCTTGGAAACAGCACGGTTTTAGCACAAAACTGAAGGAGCCCCAAGTTTTGTTTGTTTGTTTCAAAGGCATTTAAATATGGATCTTGGTATCTGCAGATTCCAGTGTCTGCATTTGGGGGGGGGAGGAATGTGCTATGGAACTCCTGTGGAACTCCAGGGTCCGACCTATACCTCTTTCCTCTACACTCTAATGTCTCTACCCTCTAATACAGCCCAGAGGAAAGGGAAAAACATTAACTTACTCTGTTGGTACAGCTGCATCAGTGCTGAAAAGTTGGAAAGGACTGGGCCATGAGTGGGTTGAAGGGGGCATGTTGAGGCCTGGAAAGGGGCATTGGGTATTGGCACCATTGCCACCAATATCTGCCCTTGCCCTCTCCCAGCACAACCCTGGTTGACCCCAATCCCTGCCCCAATCCTCCCCCTCCCTCTCCTGATTCTCCCACTTCCCACCCATAGACCACCCCTACCACCAACTTACTGGCGCTGGCAGTACCTGGGTGCCCCAGTGGCAAAGGCACATGGTTGTGTGTGCGCCATTTGTGCTGGTGGCCCCATTGCACATGCTGTCAGTGCAGCTATAGCACCAGTGGCTCAAGCCTTCTGTTGAAACAACATAAGTTCCGTCAGTGGAAGGCCCACATAGGATTGGGCAGTAAATAATGTGTGAATCAGCCCTTACTCAGCTCTTAAATATTCTCCATGCCTACAGACTAGAGTGGTTCAGTTATACCATTCAGAATACGAAGAAAACTCTAGGGTTTTTCTTTAATTGAATCTCACATCTAACTACACTTATGCCCCAGTTTCAAATATCAGAGTATTTTGACAACAAATTGCTAATAGGCCGATGGGTATTTTATAGTATCTGGGAAGGTTTTCTGTTTCCGTACTATCTCTGCCTTGCCCCATTCCACTTAGACAGAAAAGAGAAACTGCTTGTTTGCACTGGGTAGGAATTCATTGTATCTTACTTCTGGAGGGGATTTTGCTTTTCATAAATTCCTGACGGATATGAAGACTTAGAGCAAGAACCGGGAGTCTTCTTCCTGAAGTAAGCTGGGACTGAAACGGGATTTATAGTCATATACCTTTTGATGACTTTGCTTTGTAGGATTCTATTTTGCATCTCAATTGAGTTAATTAAAAGTAAACAATGGGGGAAAATGTTATCATTAAAAGCTTACCAAGTGCTTCCAATGGAGCGTACATTTATAAAGCCCAGACGGAGGAATAATCCAAAAGAACATATTCCTGCAATATTTCTTTTCATTTGCTCAGCGATGCTCTTCTTTCCAATCCGTCCCCAGAATTGCACGGCACTGGTGTCACACAACTAGCATGAGGACATGAAGTCATGTCAACTCAGTTGTGTTGGTTCACATTATTTTATACAGTGAATTCCAGTGACCTCATCAGGTTGTGCATCTTATTGGAACATCCTTCCATATACAATCCCATATGAGATTGAGTGCATAGACACATGGGATATTTTTTTTTTCCTTAGCAAGATCTTCCACATTCACTTGAACTTTGCTCTAGTCCAGGACCAGGGAAACCCTGGCCCAAGAGCTGGATCCAACATTCGGCTGAATCCTTACCTTCCATGACCATCACTTTTTGTTCCAGAGCACTCCATGTCCCCTGATTGGAGCAACACAACGCTCTGGCCAGTCATGTCTATGGTGCAATGCCCCATGAGCACTGTGCTCGGATTTCCAGACAGGCATGACTGCCCGGAGTGTTGCGTTATCCTGATTGGGGAACCTGGAGAGATGTGGTGCTCTGGAACTCAAAGTGCTGGTCGCACTGGCGAACGCATTCCCTGTGTGCAGTGTTCAGCACTTTGAGCACTGCTACTCTAGGCCCTAGGGAAAGATTTGATTTCAGTTTAGGGTTGTGCAAAACCACACTGAAAAATAGCACCAGTCTAAGAGCCCAATCCTAAGGGCTTCAGTGCTGGCAGTACACTCGCATCGCTGATGCTGGGTGTCACAAATGAGCCCTAAAGCATGTTTGCTGCACCCTCAGAGTAAGCTGCACCATCAAAGAGGCCTGCATTGCCCCACCAAAGAAGCCTCAGCCAAAAAGTGAAAAGGTGAGTGTGGGGATGGGGGGAATGTGATGGGAGAATGGGGGAAGCATTCTGGGGTGGGGGAAAGACAGTGGAGGACAGGGGAGGGCATAATGCAGAGGTTTTCAGACTGGGGTGTCATGACGCCCCAGCCTGAGAGCCCTGGCCTCTTTCCCCTTAAGGGGTAGGGGCAGCCAGGAGGCAGGGAGGAGGCAGCGACACAATCCCCAAGATTGTGCTATGCAGGGGGCTCCAGGGGCTTGGCTGCACTTACCATAGCCTCCTGCAGCCTCCCGGGGGTGCGGGGAGCCCTGTGCAACTGTCTGCAGGGCTCCCCGAAACTTTACAAGTGAAAGCGGGGCAATCGTGCCCATCTCCGCTAAACCAGAAGAGGAGCGCGATCGCTCCACTTTCACTTCTGACAGGGCTGTAAGGACTGGGGTGCACCCACCAGACCCTGCAGCAGCTGTCCTGGGGTGCGGGAAGCCCTGCGCAAGCCATTTCAGTGCTGCTGTAGCCCACGGTGCCAGGAAGCATAGGATTGGGCTGCCCAAACCTAATCCTATCCCCTCCCCCACCAATGACACTGTACCAAAAAGGCATGTGCTGTATCCAGTGGGGGTGTGTGTGTGGATCAGGCGCCTTGGAAGGGGAATTACTGTTTACCCTTATCGCCAGCCTCCCGCTTGCCAATGGCCAGCTGTCTTGCCATTAGCTGTTACAGGTCCTTCTTTAGCCATCACAAGTCCAAGGAAAAGAAAGAGGAGGGGAGCCTCTGAACAGAGGGGACAGGATCCAGTGCACCCCACTGCCACCAAATTCACACTCTCCCACTGCCTCTCATCTCCATACTTCATGTACTATCCAATCAGCAAGCTTTACACTTCCTATTTCATTGAAGACTCTGAAGTTCTTTGCACCAGCAGATCAGTCCTCAAAGTGAAATAAGTGGAGTTTTTGCCAGCAGAATAGGAGAAGTATAAACCTCAAGCATGCATATAGCAAAAAGCTATATAGATCCAGAAGGGAGGAAAATTCTGTATTTTAATAAAGTAGATGCTAAATATAGAATACAAGAGTAACATTCCATTATTTCTTAATATTTCATGGGAAGCGTGTATTATGAAATAGATATTTAATAAACCAGTCATTTTGACTCAAACCCTCATATTCTCAACATTGTTGATAAATGGTGCCGCGCATCAAAGAGATTTGGTAATGTGTCAGTTTAATATATTCTCATAATGGAAACTCTTATGCATGAGTATTATTTTTGTAGCCTGTCTTGTTCCTCCAATAGCTGTCATTTAAACATGAAAGGTTCGCGTGGTGCGTTGCCTTAGGATATGATTTTCTCGTTTCATAAATAAATGATATCCAGTCTACAGTGACGAAGTACTGGGCAAATAGAAGAGCAGGCTTATGGAATACTGTCAATTTCTTGGAAATTGGCAGAAGATAAAATTTATATTGGCAGAAGATATTAATTTGAGAGGCACTCTATGGTTGCTCAGAAAGCAGAAGTTTCAAATAAGGCCCTGTATTTTTAAAAAAAAATATTGACTTGTTTTCTTTCCATCAGTAGTACTAAAGTCATCATTTTAGTTGTCATTCTTTTCCTTCAATTCCCCACTGGTTGAGTGCAAAGAGGTAATCTGTTTAGCATAGACTCACTCTGCCCCTCTCAAACACATCCTCATTTTCAATGTTTCCTCAATGCCATAAGAACCTAAAAACACAAGAGCCACAGGTCAAAGACCCATCTAGTCCAGCTTCCTGAATCTCACAGTGGCCCACCAGATGCCTCAGGGAGCACATATGACACTAAGAGATCTGCATCCTGGTGCCACTCCCTTGCATCTGGCCTTCTGAAACCAACTTAGCCAACTTCTAAAACCACAAGGTTTCACATACCTATCATGACTTGTAACATGTGATGGACATTTCCTCCAGAAATTTGTCCAATCCCTTTTAAAAGGCATCTAGGTCAGCTGCCATCATCACATCATGTGGCAAGGAGTTCCACATGCCAAATTTTATGTAGAAGAAAGACACCACACTTTTGATTACCAATTTCTGTTAGGTTTTCCACCAAACTCAAATATTTCCTGTCACTTATAACTTACAGTCTATTAACATAGACAAAGATGATTGCATAGACTTCGACCATCGATGATATAGAACCGTTGCAGTACGATGACTCAGTGTAAACTGCAAGGCAATCCCTGGTTCAAATTTTACCTCTGCCAGGAATTTACTAGATGGTTTTAAATAAACCAACTTGGTTTCTTGGTCCCTGTCCTCATTTCCATTCTATGGAGATTGTATTTCTGGACTGTCTTAAACTGTTGTAGAGATTAATGAGATACTGTAGGTCAGGGATGCTAAACTCGCTTCATACAGAGGGCCAAAGTTAGCATTCATTGAACCTGCTGAGAGCTGGAAGTGACATCATTAAGCAGAAAGTGACATAATTAAGCAGTTGATGGGCAGAAATAAGCACTTTGTTCTCACAGAGAAATCCAGTCTGAGTCGCAAAAACATGTGTACACCCAGTGCTTTTTTTTTGTAAATAAAAAGGTGCAGGAACTCACAACTTGTTAACCTATTATTTATTTATTTATTTATTTATTTATTTATTTATTTTCAAACCATTTTTTATTGGAGAAATAAAATTTTTTTATGTGTTTCTCCCCTAAAGATGAACTTACTTCTGAGTAGACATGCATAGGATTGGGCTGTCAATCTCCACATCCCCTTCCTCCTAGCTATTTTTTCTACACATGGGAAAAAGTACTGTACAGGTGCACTTGTAGCGTGTAGTGTGGCACTACTTCAAGGACAGGAAGCAGTGAATGGATTCCAAAAAATGGCTTACATGAGTTCCATGTAGTAAAATTACTCTAAGCAACTGTGGGAGTAAGAACAAAAAAGGAATTCTTACACAAGAGGGGTCCTTAGGTGCACATAGAAACAGCTACATTTGCAAACAAGAGATTAAATATGGTTTAATTCAGGTATCAGAATACTCTGTGTCTTTGGGAAGGTGCCTGGCATGCAATTGTATGTTCTCTGCTGCCCTGAGCAGCTGCTGTGCATTGCTGGAGAGGAGCTGCAAACACTGGCTGGCGGAGGGCATGCTTGTGGGGGAAGGATGAGGAGGATCTCTGGCAAGGCTGGACAGCACGTTGTACACACATAGAATCCCTTTTCACCTGCCCTTAGCATGTGAAAACAGGTGCAGATATATATCTCTGCAAGGATTAAGAGCCCAATCCTAGGTATGTCTACTCTGAAGTAAGGCTCGTTCTAGTCAATGGAGCTTACTCCCAGGAAAGTGCCTAGGATTGCAGCCTCAGAGCCCAATCCTGTGCCTGTCTACTCAGAAGTCAGTCCCATTAGAATCAATGGGGCTTCCTCCCAGGAAAGTGTGGAGAGGACTGCAGCCTCAGAGCCCTTTCTCTGCCTGTCTACTCAGGCTGCAAGACTATGACACTTTCCCGGGAGTAAGCCCCATTGAACACAATGGAACTTACTTCTGAGTAGACATGCTTGGGCTCTCAGGCTGCAAGGCTATGCACCCTTTCCCAGGAGCAAGCCCCATTGAGCATAATGAGACTTACTTCTGAGTAGACATGCCTAGGCTCGTGCTGCAGATTGGCAAGGGGCTGCACCAGCCAGCTTCCTTCCCCAACTCCTCCGCCAAGCCAGTACCTGGGCATTCTGTGGGTGCCGCAGCCCGTCTCCCTGGCTGGCTGGCTGTCCGTCCTCCTCCTCGGCGTTGGCGCGTGTCCCCCACGCCCTCCACTGGCTTGGAAGCTGCGCTGGGAAGCAGAGCGCAGGGGGGAGGGGAGGCAGGCTGGGCTCAGGCAAGAGCTTGGAGATAGGGGCAGGAGGGGGTCATTGTGTGGTCAGGCAGGGGCCAGGCGCCCGCCCACCCTGCACCCCCCAGCACCCATCCAGTGAATGCCTCTATTTTGCTCCCCCCTCCTGGAATGCCTCCAAAGGGGAGGGGCCCCTGCAAAAAGGTGCCGGAACTCCGTCCCCCCCGCATTCCATTAGAAAAAAAGCCCTGTGTACACCCAAGTGTACACGCAAGTCATGTGTATCAATGACACCAGTACTGACTCACAGAGAAAGCTGTAAATGACAGAAGAGAAAATGTGCAAATCTTGTTCGTATTTTTAAGATATGAAAGCCCAATTATCACGCTGGGAGAACCCAGTTATAATGGGGACTGGATAAATTGCGTCTGGGGGGTGCATGTGGCCTGCAGGCCTTATGTTTGTAATCCCTGTACTAAATCTGTGGTTCCCAAACTTTGTAGCATTGGGGCCCACTTTTAAAAAGGACATTCTATCAGGACCTCTCTAGCTTTACGAGACTAAAACTATATTTCATTTTACTAGCTACTCAAGCCTGTTTTTATCCTTTTTACAATGATGAGTGGGACTGCCTTCAGGATGGTTTGTTGAGCTCCTCATTCATTGGATCTGGACCATTCTGGTATCCTGTGTTCCCCTCAGCTGCCTTTTGAAGTGAATTGAAACAGATTCGCTTACTTGTGAGTAAACACATACATGCTGAGCTGTTTTGATTTCCATAGGGCTCAATACATTTTCCTTATCAGCTATCAGTTGGTCATAAGAACATAAGAACAGCCCACTGGATCAGGCCATAGGCCCATCTAGTCCAGCTTCCTGTATCTCACAGCGGCCCACCAAATGCCCCAGGGAGCACACCAGATCACAAGAGACCTCATCCTGGTGCCCTCCCTTGCATCTGGCATTCTGACATAACCCATTTCTAAAATCAGGAGGTTGCGCATACACATCATTGCTTGTACCCCGTAATGGATTTTTCCTCCAGAAACATGTCCAATCCCCTTTTAAAGGCATCCAGGCCAGTCGCCATCACCACATCCTGTGGCAAAGAGTTCCACGGACCAACCACACGCTGAGTAAAGAAATATTTTCTTTTGTCTGTTCTAACTCTCCCAACACTCAATGTTAGTGGATATCCCCTGGTTCTGGTGTTATGTGAGAGTGTAAAGAGCATCTCTCTATCCACTCTGTCCATCCCCTGCATAATTTTGTATGTCTCAATCATTTCCCCCCTCAGGCGTCTCTTTTCTAGGCTGAAGAGGCCCAAACGCCGTAGCCTTTCCTCCAAACGCGAGAAGGTGCCCCAGTCCAGTAATCATCTTAGTCGCTCTCTTTTGCACCTTTGGGTCAGTTTTGGAACCCACCAAAAATTGGGTCGCGACCCACTGGTGGGTCACAACCCATTGTTTGAGACTCACTGTACCAGATGATAGTATTAGCATTTGTATGCCTTTCATTTGCAGTCCCAAAGTTGTAGAAATATTTCCAAAGGAGCTTTGCTAGAAGCCTCGTCTTTCTGCTTCCAGAAAAATGTAGAAACACCCATCCCTAACCCTTAACCCTGCCTTTTACAGTCAATGGCCAGAGTGTCTTCATAAATATGTCCAGCGTAACTTTTAGCGTACTACTTTATTTTATTATTTCTCTATCAATGTGATCATTAAAGTGTTAGATTATTTTCATGTTTGGACTGAGCATGTTCATGTAGAAAAACATAAGTCAATATAATCAAGGTTACTTTTCTCCAGACCACCACAAAAGTGGCGGTGGTTGTTTTTGTTATTAAAAGAGTAGGAGGTGGGACTTTCAAGATCCTAATGTTCAGCAGTTCAGCCAAAGAATGGCAAGCAACTTCATCAACTTTCAGTTGACCTATGTGGGATCAGAGATCAGCCAGGTCAGACACCAGCTGAGGATCTATGCTCATCAAACCCCTGTGGCAGTGGAGTGTCCAACAGGGAAGTGCAGTCAGGCAAGACACATTCCAAAGAAAATAGTCTCATGTGCCTGTTTCTATACAGGAAAAGACTAGAGCTTGAGGCAGTGAGAGCTCAGCCTCTCTGGCGATTGTGCACTCAGAAACACTCAGTTTCTGAAGGGTTGTGTAATCACAAGAGAGACTGATCTTTTCCTGCCACAAGCTCTAGTCTCTCCCTGTATAATCAGGCACATGCTTGTTGCTACACAAGGACTGACAAGAGCTTTGGAAGCAAGAACCTGCAATGTGATTGTGCAGGTGGTGTGGCTTCCGGGTAGCCCCCAGAATGCCTTGCTGCACCACAGCAAGTGCCTCCCCAGCCATTCCCTTCACCACACACCACTGGTGTTCAATGCATTATCCGGGGGCAGGCTAAGGCCCCCAGCAATTATGGGTTGCAATCACTATTTTTAGTTGTTCTGAGGCACGGGGGACCCAGCAGGGGGATCCGGGTGCTCCCCGCATCCCCTAGAGCAGCCATGTTCAACTACTGTGCCGTGGCACACTGATGTGCCACGAGTGGTCCACAGGTGTGCCACAGGAATTTGGGGAAGGTCATTTATTAATAGGGCCAATGGGAGACGTGAGCCCCACTGGCAGCTCAACTGTATGCCTTGTCAATTGTCAAAAACCTGGTGGTGTGCCTTGACCATTTTAGTGCCTTGTCAGTGTGCCAGGAGATGAAAAAGGTTGAAAATCACTGCCTTAGAGGGGCAGCACTGCTACTAGTAAGTTTTTTTAAAACCCCTTTTATCACCGGCCATGGTGCAGGAGATCATGCCGATCATGTTGCCACCTTCACCATCCCTTAAGGGGGCAGAGACAGGCTGGGGCAACGCCCCAGTTTGAGAACCTCTAGTTTAAGACAATAATGGAAGAGGGTGCATGGGCTCTATTCCCCACCACATCTACAAGATGTGGTCAAGTGAAATGAAGTCAAAGCCTGATCTGATTTAGGGCATGGGATGCAATTCCTCTACCCAGATGATCAGACTTTTTTTTTTTTTTTTTAATAAAAGGTCACAGCTTATTCTTCAAACAACTTCTTTCTGCAATTAGTAGACATTCCTTAACACTGCTGAAATGCGGGTTTAAAGGATATTTTTTTGTGTAGTAGAAGGCATTTCCCCCCACTCAGCTATCGCCCTCTGACCTTGAATTATGTGCTTATTAGGCTCCAGGCACTTCATTATGTCTTATTCAAAACTTCCCTGTTTCTTTGAGATCCTTCACATAAAATTCCCAAGGCAACAGTGTTGAGATTCAAATGGTCTAATTAAAAATAAGAGAGAGAGAGAGAGAGAGAGAGAGAGAGAGAGAGAGAGAGAGAGAGAGATTGCAGATACGGTGTAAATAAACCATATTTTGAAACGTTGCAGAAGCTCAGTTTAAATTAATTACACATCTGGTTCTATTACTCTGCATCAAGAAAGGTACTTGCAATCTAAGACAGTATTTTCTTGTGTCTTTGTCATTCTAGGCCAGATGCCCTTCATGAATCATGGTGTGATTTTCTCCTGACTCTTTTGGAAGGCTTTCATCTCAGTGATAAGCCTATTTACTCAGAAGCACTGCCCCCCTGTGTTCAGTGGGGCTTATTCCTAGGTAACTAACTGTTCATAGACTAGAACAGTGGGCCTTCCTTATCCATGGGCTCAGCATCCATGGATTTCAGTAACCACGGTGCCAAGACAATGACCGGAGGGCCTCACAGGATTCCCCAGACACAACAGGAAGGCACTTCCAGTTTGCACCAAAACTTCCAGTCATATACGGAACCCTTCTGACACATGGGGAGGCTGTGCATGACTTCCCTTGCCTCAGATCACCTGCCAAACGTTACTGCAAAGGACTGCAAGTCACATCCAGAGGGGGCGTCTTGTGAGGTATAGGCAGTCTCCTGTTTGCCCTCAGAATACTTCAACCAATACTAACACTTCCACTATCATCTCTTTGCGTCTCATTTGGATTATGAGAATCTTTGAAATGATTGTGCCTTTTCCTTTGGCGTACAAGGAGTCCACTGAATAAAGAATAACAGCCCAATCCTAACCTATGCTGGAATAGGCAGGCCAACTGGCCTGTGCCAAATTCAGCACAGGTAAGGAGGTGGCAGCCACACAACCCAGAGTAAGGGGATATTTATCCCCTTATCCCATGTCACACACCAGCCACTCCATGGGGCTACTCATATCTGCCCCAGTGAAATTACTGGTGTGGATTCAAGCAGCCCAGTTTAATGACAGGCTGGCTGGGATGGAGGTTATAATCTGGCCTAAATTGCCCTGGCCAGTCCCACCCCCTCGTGGGCCTGGCCCGTTCACTAGCCTACCCTCCCCCTGCCTCCCCCCACCCCAAAATGCCCCCGTTCCACTCTCCTGCCACCCTCTTCAACTCGCCCCTGCACTGGCCAACTTCGGCCGGTGCAAACTTACTAGATCTAGGGGTGGATTTGGCCTCTGGGAGCCAGCACACCTTCATGTGCTGGCTCAACTAGCTCCAGAGTAGTCATGAATGTGCTTTACAGCACGTTTTTGACACCCCTGGGCTGGTGCAGGGAACTTGCACTAACCCAGTACGAGGTTGGGACTGGGCTCACAATAACCTAGTTTTCAGAAGTACACTGCTTCTGTATAAGGAGTTAGCATTTAGATAAGAAACAGAGCTAAAGAAAATCACAGAAAGGGTTATTCAGATTAACCAGATGATCAAATAATGATGTCACACCACAAAGATTCTCTCAAGCAACATCCTCAGATTTTGCCAAGAACCAAGTCCTGTTGCTTTCAGTTGCTGAACACTGTGAACATTCATTGGGTTGTATCCTAAGGAAGTGAGGAATCCTAAATCCCACAGATATTAATGGGACTTAACATAACCACAATTAACTTGTATCATAATTTTCTTGATACAAATTAGTCATTTCTAACTTTCTTAAGATACGAGAATTCTTTACTGTTGACACACACAAAAATGATCGTGTTTCTCTACTTTTAATTTTTTTCTGGTTGTTACCTTTTCCAGTCGACATTCAGTTATCCGGAAATCCTAAGCATATTTACCAAGGAGTAAAAGCCATTGAACAAAATGGGACTTACTTCTGAGTAAACATGCACCGGCTTGTGCTAGAAGGGATTTTTCAGGGTTTCCCTGCTTTAGCTGTAGTCAGTGGCATAGCTAGAAAGGGGGCAAAGCACTAAGTTTTGCAGGGAGCCTCACCGTGACGTGCAAGCGGCCTCTCCCCCTCGGAGCAATTCTGGGTAGGGGAATAAAACTGAGGCATATGCTCCCACTGCATGGAATGGCTCTTAAGGGAAGGGGGAGGGGCCGCTTGCACACCATGGTGTGGCTCTCTGCAAAACTTAGTGCTTTGCACTCCCTCCAGCCATGCCACTGGCTGTAGTTCATTGTTCATCTTTGATTTTTGCATTTTCACCTTTTAGGCCTGTGGGGACTGTTAAGCCTCATTTGTTCCCTTATGTTCTGTGTCTCTATCATGCTCACCCCCCCATTGCTCCTTATTTCTAGCATTCATGGCCAGTAGTATTTAGTTAATTGATACTTTTCCAATATTTAAAAAGTCACAAGACTTATCCTTGGAAGATAGCCTGTGAGCAAGTTGCTATGGTTTTAATTTCAGCATTCTTCACCCAAGTTTTAATTATTTTGTATTTTGTTTATATTAGGTTGGAATTGTACATAGACTGGACTGTTTTCTTATTTGTTCTTTGATCACTTTTTTTTAACCCAACATTTACAGTTTTGTGTATTATTTAGAAACTGCAACTCAGTGGTAGCTCACATATTTTGCCTGCTGAAGGTCCCAGGTTCCATCTGTGACATCTCTAGGTAGAACTCGGAAGGACCTGGAGAGCTCCTGCCATTCAATCCTGATAATACAGTATTGAGCTAAATCAGAGGTGTCAAACATAAGTCCTGTGGCCCATATTGGGCCTGCAAAAGCTCTTTAACTGCCACCCATGATAACTGGGCGCTCCATGCACCACTATAAGCTGCTTTCAGCTGCTGAGCTTCAAAGTGACATATTTGTAGAAGTGGCACTGCAGAAAAGGCAGTGGTGGAAGAGCTCAATTTTCCAAAGCACTTTTCAGCAGCACTGGTTCTGCTGAGCTGACACTGCTAAAAGGGCAGCCCAAGTGATAATTTGGCCCTCCCAGCGGATGCTCTTTCAGCAGCACCAGTTCTGCTGAGACACTGTGAGGGACAGATGGAAGGAGGCCTCAGAAGGTGAGGAGAGTATGGGAGAAAGAGGCTCCCATTCCTCCTTGCTTGACACACAGAACTAAGTAGATGAAGCTCTTCCCATCACCTTTTCCTCCATGCCAAGAAGATGTCCACCTGATGAACATTTTGTGTCAGTATGTCAGGGTGCTGCTGAAAATAAACAGAAACAAGACTAGTAAGGAAGCAAGTTGGCAACCTTTGAGATACCTCTGTCCTGAGGAGAACCAGAAGCAAAAGAGGAGGATCCAGCTCATGCAGGTCTAATCGTTCCTACATGATAAGCTACACCTGCCAAAATCCCCTTTTCTAAACTGTATTGAAGATACAGGTGCACAATCTGCCTTTGCATCTGGACACCCTCCCTCTCTTTGGATGATAGCTCCTTCTCATGGATAATTGGCCTGAACAACTAATTGATCAGGAGAGATAAAGAGGTCCTCACTTAGACAAGTCCATTTAGTAGCCATCACTAATTAAACAAAGCAATTTACCATTTGACAAAGAGCCCTCTCAGAGATGAGAATTGCCAGAGACACATACAGGGATGAGACCACGGCCCATTAACCAGAAGAGACTTTTGATTTTGTAGGTTTCTTCCTTTCTGTTCCTGCCACAGAACAAATCATTACCCATGCACTGCTTCATTTTATGACTGGGGGAGTGTTGACTTCGACAACATGCATATTTAATCTTTTAATTTCCCCAGATGCAAACTATTTATTATACGCATACGTGTATGTGTACTGGAATGCAAGTGTCTAATTGTGTCAACATTTCAAAATCGTCAGTTATTTATGCAATTCTCAATAAGAGCCAGTAACCGGTACATTAACCTTGTCGGCAAATCCCGGGTTAGCAACTATTTTTGCCAGTTGTCAATTTGTACCTGTTGTTCAGTTCTTACATCCCCACTTTGTCAATTTGGTCTTCACAAACCTGTCTGAGGCCTTGGCAAACAGCTTGCCGTGAGATAAACCTGTTTCTAGACAGGAAAACTCCAGACTGCCGGTGAGAGATGGTGGGACTGAACAGGGCCAAGCTGTGAGCCAGGAAACCCCTCTCTCTTCAGCATCAAACAGGGCTTCCATATCACTTGTCATCACCTAAAGACAAAATGCTTTTCAGTAGTAGAAGTCCGCTGCAAATCCCTGAGTGATAAATGACGGGCAGAGTTGGGAGAAAACTTTTTTTTTTTTTTGGCCTAGTGTTAACTTTTAACACTTTTAACAATTTAGAAGTGCAGAAAGTGGTGTTATGTGCTTTCATTCAAAATTCACATTATAATTATAAATTATAATTGCTTTAGAAATGTATTAGGTGGGTGATATAGCTGGTATAGTGACAGCAGATGCAGCCACAGTCTTTACCTATGCACCCTCCCCCCCATTAAGTAATAAATAATCAAATAAAACAATTACATTTTTTTTTCAGATTTTGGTTTTTAAAAAAAATACAAAAATGCAGAAGGTGGTGTTATGTGTTTTTATTTTGTTATCACTGTTGTCTTCCACCTCTAATGGTGGATGATGTATATATATTGTGTTTCTGAGAGGGGGGAGAGAGAAACCCAGCTATAAATCATGAAAAAGGAGAAAAACAGAAAGGTTGAAATCTGAATTTGTTGAATGTGAGCTATAAAGATCTAGTGTCTGCCCTTAGGCAAGCAACAGGCTGGGTTAAGGCCAGTGCTTGTCCCCTGAGCCTACTTGGATTGCGGTTCAGCTTGGCTTCACCCCAAGATGGAATTGGGATGCGCACCTTCATGGTTACCCAGCTCAGAGGGGGCAGAGCAATTCAGTTTCCTTGGACCCATTTCCAGAGGTTGGCTTGGAAGAACCTGGGGGAGCCAGTTTGGTGAGGCCAGGTTCTGAGCCCTGGTGGTTCACCCAATGGAGGGCTCAGATTGGTAAACCGTCTCCTCCTAGTTAAGTGCTTGCACTAATGGGATGGAATTGAGTCAGGACATGCTCCAGTTGCCAATTACACCACTTGGCGCACTGCCAGCAGTGCTGTTCAGAAGGCCTGCACTTTCCTGCCTGCACTGGAGCTTCTACTGCCAATCGATGACAGAGATAAGTCAGGGAGAGAGGAGGGAGGGGTGGCAGGAGGGTGGAACAGGGCCAGGAGGGGGCAGAACAGGGCAGAGGGTGGGCAGATCAGGGCCCAGGAGGGGCGAGGGATTGGCAGCACCAATTGCCAATATCCTAACCCACTTCCTGGACCTGATCCTGCAAGGCAGATCCCTGAGGACTTGTGACAGCTTTTTAGCTGTTGCAGGTCCCTAAGTTCTGTACCTTTCTTGATGCTGGAATGCAGCAGGTGCAATTTGCTGGATAAGAGACTGTTACCAGCAATGAACTTTCCTGATCACTGAATAGTATAGCAGCTTGGTGAGGGACGTTTTTCAGTTTCAAGTTAATGTACTGCAATAAAAAAAGATGCTTACTGAAATCCACTGAATCTCAGATGAGGACTGTCATCTTTGTCCAACTCTGTTAGCCTCCAGCTATTTCTTTTCTCTCTCTTTTTTTCTTTCCTTGCATTAAATGAAATACAAAAGAAGCAAGTGCACCTTGAATTTGCTGCAGACTTTTCTCCATTTGATTGTTTCTCATTTTCCATTACAATGCTTTGTGCAATTGTGCAAATTCATCCCCAATAGTCCCCTTGCTGAGAAATGAAATAAAATACAAAGCAATCATGTACCATTGCTATATAGAGAACATGGAGTTGAACAATTTTTCTCTGCTTTTTTTAAAACCCGAGCAGAGCCCAAGATTATGATGGAAGCCCAATCATGACCTCCCCACCATGACTGCAATTTTATTGTTATTCAAGGCCAGGATGAGAAATCTGCAAAGCATGGTGTGATTAAGGCCCCAAACCTATCCAAACAGCGCACATTCACACTGTCTCAAAAGTACTGGAAAGCACCTTGTGATGGTGCAAAGGCTGCACATGCTGGCAGGAAGGCCAGAACCTTCCCACGGGTGCTAGTATGTTCAGCGACACCTGATGGAGCGGAAGAGTGCAGCACAGGGGCGGGGGCAGGGTGGGGGGAGGGCAGCAGTGGGACACTGGGAGGGGGGCAGGATTGGCTCCATCAGCACACACCTTATTTTATCCTATCCCCTTTCCCAGGCCTGATCCACCACAACAGAGCAACTCAAACTTGCGCCAGTGGTTTTGCTGGTGCAGCTCCACGTTGACCCACTGCAGCTGTTGGGCTTCTTCCCAGGCAAGGGAACAAATTTCCCCAGACCTCCAGCAGCCGAAATTCTCCCACGGAATGTAGCGCAGCTGCATCGGCATGGGAGAATTTAGGATTGGGCTGCGCCTCATATTTAAGGCCCTTAATTCTATTGAGGCCTCGCACTGCTATAAGAACATAAGAACAGCCCCACTGGATCAGGCCAAAGGCCCACCTAGTCCAGCTTCCTGTATCTCACAGTGGCCCACCAAATACCCCAAGGAGCACACAAGATAACATGAGACCTGCATTCTGGTGCCAGAACTCACTTCTTTGAATGAGCAATAAGTGAAAAAGAGTTGCCTCCCAGAATCCGTACCTTGGAAGTTTTCTGCACATTACAAAATAGCCAGTCCTTTCTCTTTTACCACACTGATATGTCAGAAATGACAGAGGGGGGCAGGTGAGCCAGTGACCTTTTTGATGAGCTCACCACTATTGTGGACTTCTTTCCAAGGTCAACTCGCACATCCTAAACGAAAACCATTCATTTGGACAGTCAAGAAAATCCTTCAGTTTGTAAGTTGTCTCCTACGCATGTCTACAAGACAGGGGAATCACTTAATAGAAAACAAAAGAATGGTGAGATATTTGAAAGAATGCAAGAAGTAGGGGTGCTTTGAACAAAAGAAGGAGAAAGATAGTCAGTTAATGCTGCCCTTAAAGCAGCAAATTATCTTAGGCCTGCATTGTCCATTATCCATTTTAGTTCTTGCTCTTTCCACTCTTTCATTGTTCTCTCCATGGATAAATTTCAGGTTGGAACCTTTCCAGGATCCAAATCTTACCTTCCTATTTATAATGTACAGCCCCATTCTTGAAAAAGAACTGATCCTATCATTGATCAGGTAGAAAATTAGTGGCCAAGGGCATCTTTAAAAAACAAAATACAACCACCAGACTTTGTTTAAGCTTTCGATTCCCCACTGGTCGCACCCACTACGACTTCAGTGGCTTCCAACCGCATGAAGCACAGAAAAGGATGACCTGCAAAGATGTGGCAATGGCAAAAGGAGAGAATGGAAGTTGAAAAGTTAATGGGGTTCAAGAACTGTCTGAACTGCAGTTTCCTCAACCATCTGGTTTCTATGGTGCTTATGAAGTTGACTTCAGTGGCTATGAAGAGTGAAATTGGAGCTGTTGGGGGGAGGAAGGGGGAAAAAAAACTCTGGGGTGGTTATATATCTCTGAATGCCTGGGCATTTTAACTGACACTCGAACACTGAAATGTGTTAGAGTTTAATATTCAAACAGCTATGTTGCTTTATCTGTATTTTCCACAATGCCAGTCAATGTCACTACTGCACAGAGATCATTCACTGCCTGGGGATATGTCAAGATGTAGCTTAAATGTGGTGTGGA
Source organism: Tiliqua scincoides (assembly GCF_035046505.1). Lineage (NCBI taxonomy): Eukaryota > Metazoa > Chordata > Lepidosauria > Squamata > Scincidae > Tiliqua > Tiliqua scincoides. The sequence continues at coordinate 75,668,519 of NC_089826.1, forward strand.
AAAGACCCATCTGAATGGACTGACTGCTTTTCACAAACACATTGTCATGAAAATTGATGTCGGACCAAGTTATCAAAAATCTCAACCTCTGCTCATATGCCTGCTTTTTAGAAACGTGGAGAAAAAAACATACCATGAACATTGTTTCTACTTGCAGAATGGCCAGCTCAGTGGTGCAGTAAATTTCTGCTTCTGTTCTGCATTCACCCTGCTGTTGGCAACCATCAGTCTCGAAAGACTATGGTATCGCGCTCTGAATGGTGGTTCTGGAACAGCATCTAGTGTGGCTGAAAAGGCCGATTCGGGAGTGACAATCCCTTCCACAACGGGAGCAAGTGCAGTCTGTCCCTGGTCTATCTCCCTGGCTATGGGCCTTCCTTCTTTGCCTCTTAGCCTCAGACTGTTGGCCAAGTGTCTCTTCAAACTGGGAAAGGCCATGCTGCACAGCCTGCCTCCAAGCGGGCCGCTCAGAGGCCAGGGTTTCCCACTTGTTGAGGTCCACTCCTAAGGCCTTCAGATCCCTCTTGCAGATGTCCTTGTATCGCAGCTGTGGTCTACATATAGGGCGCTTTCCTTGCATGAGTTCTCCATAGAGGAGATCCTTTGGGATCCGGCCATCATCCATTCTCACGACATGACCGAGCCAGCACAGGCGTCTCTGTTTCAGCAGTGCATGCATGCTAGGGATTCCAGCACGTTCCAGGACTGTGTTGTTTGCAACTTTGTCCTGCCAGGTGATGCTGAGAATGCGTCGGAGGCAGCTCTCACATAAGTCACCCTTGGTACAAACAACAGTGACAAGAGGAAGGTGCAGTGGTGTCACTAGGATTTAAGTCACCCATAGCAGGAGGCCAGAGCGACATCCCCATGATGGACCCCTCCCATGCAGTGGGTGGGGCAACGCCCCCCACTGGTTTTTTGGCTATAACTTTTGATTGAGATATTTCAATGAGATTTGTTTCATTGCATTCGCATGAAATTACACACTGAACGATATACAGAATGATGTACTGTGTACAAAGTACTGTGGCACATCTGCAGGACCATTCATGGCACACCAATGCGCCACGGTGCAGTGGTTGAAAATCGCTGGCCTAGCCTTCCAGATTCTGGAGGCTTGGGGTGTGTCACAAGGAAAATACAAAATGGCAATTAAAAAAAAAAAAAGTGTTCAATTAATTTGTCATTGTGCAATTGTAATTTTTAAATAAGAAAATCGGGGAAAGGGCAAAGAGGAATAGAAATGCTGGCTGCTGAAGTCATAATGGCCCTTAACTGTGTACAGAGAGATCATTTTTCTTAATGCTATTCCTAGGATGAAAGTGGCATTTCTGGGGAAGGCAGTGTCTTACCAAAACATCACAGGTTCCCCAGATGCAGCCTATTCCTTCTTCCTTACCTCTTAACTTGCTGATACAGGGCAGCTTTAGGAGCTGTGGGGTCCAACCCTAAACATTTTTGCATGCCCCCCACAGGTCCCCTTACTCACTGGGATAAACACAGCAATCAGTACAGGTCAATGGCACCCTGTGCCAAGGAGGGCACCTGAAACTAGGCAGTGGTGATGTGATGAGATCACTCTCAGCTGCTTCCGGGGCGGGGGGCAGTTGCATTTGGGGCAGTTTGGACCCAGGGGCAGATGGGAGGGCCATACAAAGCAGTGCTCCACTCCCAGTGTTCTGCTTGCTACAGCGGGACATGAATGATTCCGTACCAGAGTGTTAGCTGCAGAGCGAGGTGGTGGCTGTGGTGCAAGGTCCCTCCCAAGCATAGTGCCCAATTTGGACCAATCGGCCGAGTCACCCTAAAGCTGGCCGTGTTCTGATTCTACTTCTCCTGCTTTCAGTGGTAAAACAGGAAAGTGACAATTCTCACTTGCAGACATCTGGGACATTATTATGGAGATTGTGAGCACTCAACTAAAAGATGTTTATTTCAGTGTATCAGTAAAGCACAAAACATCACTTTTAAAAGAATACACTTCCTACAGTACCTCAACCTCCAGGAAAGGGGAAAAAAAGCATCCTGCTGTGTAGCCTTCCACACGTCAAAAACATGCTCAAAGGAAGAGATTGCATTGCCATATTCCTCCTATGGCAGCTTGTACTAAAAGCCTACAATCATCAGGTTTACTCATAGCCATCTCTGGAAGTTTGTAAATTACGATAATAGATCAAGGGGAAAAGTGATGGAAACTTTTCTTGATTGGTGGCAAAATGGGGTGACTCATTTGTTTGGTCTTCTGCAATCTCAGGCTTGTTGCAGAAATGAACTCTTGAATTGTGAAATGACTGCTTCCTGTTTGTTTAAAAACACTGAAGAAAATTATATAGACTGTATGTAAAAAAGAGAAAATGAGGATAGATTGCATTGGAGCAAATTTAGGGCGCAATCCAGAGAAGTACATGGGCCGGTGCAAGTCCCTTGTGCTGGCATAAGCCTCCATGCCAACGGAGGCACCAAGTCTTGCGTCCACCGAGCTTGGCCAACGCAAGACTCTGGGGTGGGCGGAGAAGAGGCGGGGAGGAGGTATTCCGGGGCAGGGGGAGGGTGAGCGGCGGGCAGCCCCAGGGGTGGGTGGGTGGGGAGCAAAAGGCGGGGCTGGGATCCAGCACTTATGCCGGATCCCAACCCCTGTTCTAGGGGAGTTTGGTGTGGCTTCAAGTCGCTCCGCTCTCCTCTGACTTGTGCCATCTCAGGAGATGGCACAAGTCCAAGGAGACCCATAGGGGCCAGGATGCTTTACCTGGAGGTAAGGGGAAAAGTTTCCCTTCACCTCTGGCTGAGCCACTTTGGGCCCTATCCTGCACTGGATACAGCTCAAGCCTCTTGGCTTGCCTGTTCCAGTGCAGAATAGGATTGCATCCTCAGTTACCTTTTCAATGGAATCAATGTAAAAGCAGACCATGTTAAATGATCTAAATTCTAAAGTCAGTTACAGCAAAGCTATATCCTGGGCTGACCCAGAATAGGAAGCGGCTCTGGTTCAGTCTACTGTATGTACCATACAATAGAGCTCCATACAGCTCCACATCCAGACTTCCAGGTTATATATATATAACCATAAGAGGTGTGGTCTGGAGATGGAGCTGTCTCCTTGCATGAAGAAAGCTAAGCAGGATCAGCTTGGGTCTCATTGTGGATGGGAGACTAGAAGCTGTGGGCTTTTGCATGGCAGCCTGAGAACCAGTCTGAGGTGTGTTTTGCAGCTACCTGTGGAAGCTTAGAGCAGCTGCTCAGTGAGGATGATGACTGTACTATGGAGGGAAGCATCAGGAGAAATGGAGGGATCTATGAGTTTCTTTCATAGAGTAATGCTTGCAAAAGGGGTTTATGGTCAACTGGTTTATGTTCATTGCCCCTCCCCCTCCATCATGGAACTTGCACTCCAGCAGTATGCTATAGAATGGCAGATAAAACTGGGCTGGAAAATGGACAGTGGCTATAAAGTTTTCCTAAGAATGACAGTGCCTTTTCTACGCTGGTTTAGAAAGTAAAAGAGCACTTTAAAAACAGCTTCATGCACACCAGTCTCATTTGATAATGCTTCTACGGATTGACTCTATTAAATAGAGCTCCCCCTCTTGTCTCTGAGCACCATTCCATTGTTTGAACTCAGAGATCTCTGAGATAAGTGTGAAACCTGTCATGAATAGCAATTCATAGATGCTTTTTTTCAAATAGCACTTTTATTTCCACTGCAAATGTGCCATTGTCAGAAAAGTTTGGTTTCCCCTTTTAGAGTGCCAAGAACTTGCTGAAAGAGAGAAATATTGCAGAACTTTTTTGTGTGTGACAACCAGCCCTGGACTTCTCCATCTTAAGGAAGATAATGGTATTATAATGGTATTTTACAGAACCAGAGTTCTGTAAGGAAGAAATGGCATTCAAGACAAATGGCACATGGTGTATACAGGTGTAATGTCCATGGCGGGAGGAGGCCCCGCCCCTGGGGTAGCTGCCGGGTGCGGGAGGCTTACCCGGTTGATGTGTAGTGGTTGGCGGTGGAATGAAGGGCAGGAGGCAGATACAGTTGTTCTACATAGACGGTTTACTAGTGTCAGCCGTTTTACATTCATGGGGTCTGTTACTTCACAGGCCACCGTACATTATGCAGACGCGCACCGTCGTCATCCAACAGACTCTGGTCCCGACGCTTTCCACCCCTTTGTGGTTCCAGCCTGAGCTCTCCGACCAGTGTCACTTGGCCAGGGGTCCGGGTTCTTGATGGCTGCAGCACCGCGGGTCGGGGTCAGGCTGGCTGACCTTGGGAGGGCCCCCGATACCTCTGTGCTTGCCCTCCGATCAACTGGCCACCCCGGGGTATAGGTGGCTGTGAGACCTTGTCTCCGTAGCCCCGTCTCTCCTGGATTCACCCCCAGGGTCCAGGCAGGTCCTGGGTCAGGTATATCTCCACCCCAGCCTCCTCTCTCCAGGGCGGAAGTCTGCACAACCCCTCTGGGGGCCTTGCTCTTTCCCCTTAGGCAGGGGTGACTATCCCCCTCTGGCCTTACTCCCCTGTGGAGAGGAGCAACCTCTCCCTTCACTCTCCAGGCTCCTTATGAAGCCACCCTCAGGTTTGTCCAGCCCCACCCCTTCTGTCCACATGCCTGCTTGCTGTTCCCAGCTGGTCCTTGGCCCTACTCCCAGGCAGGTGTTCTGCCGGGGACCCCAATCCTGATAGCACTTGGGTCTTATCCCCTAGGAGGCCTCTACTCTTGAGGAGACCCCTTCTCCTGGGGAACTCCTGGCCACCAGGGCTGGACCCAGGTGACAACAGGTCATCTTCTTTTCATGACCAGAACACAAATTGACCCAGTCAATATGAGGATAATTGAAGTCCCCCATGATTACAACCCTGTTCCTCCTTGTCACCTCCCTGATCTGTTTCCTCATTTCAAGGTCCCCTTCCGGTTTCTGGTTTGGAGGACGATAGTACGCCCCCAGTATTACATCGCTGCACAAGCCTGGTAATTTAACACATAGAGATTCTATGGAGTCGGACCCACCTTCAATCTCTACTTTGCTGGATTCTATCCCTTCCTTAACATAAATGGCCACCCCACCTCTAAGATGCCCCTCCCTGTCCCTCCTGTAGAGTTTATAGCCCAGGTTTCCGGTATCCCATTGATTCTCCACATTCCACCAGGTGTCCGTTATGCCCACTATGTCAATGTTTTCCCTAGTCACCAGACATTCCAGTTCTCCCATCTTTGCTTGGAGACTTCGGGCATTCGCATAAAAGCATTTGTACATGGAATGCCCCAGGGTGGGCTGCTTATTTGCTCCTTTATCCCTGAATCTTCTCATTGTGCCAAACCGTCTATCACATCCCATCATGCTACTATTCCCAATTTCTTCTCCTACTCCGTCTTTGCCTTGTTGTTCTCTAACCTCCCCATCCTCGTCCCATAAGGATGAGGAGTCCCAAACTGGATGCCCCTTGGCTCCTGTCGGCCTTCCCCCAGGGATCAGTTTAAAAACTGCTCTGCCACCTTTCTAATGTTATGCGCCAGCAGTCTGGTTCCATTCTGGTTCAAGTGAAGCCCGTCCCTCTTGTATAGGCCCTGCTTGTCCCAGAATGTTCCCCAGTGCCTAAAGAATCTAAACCCCTCCTCCCTACACTACTGTGTCTCATCCACGCATTGAGACCCCTGATCTCCTTCTCCCTTCCTCCTTGCTGATTGAAAAGGGGCTGGTCTTCCCAGGTGAGATTTCCCTGAATGGGGCGCTTGGATTTGCCTAATGGGCTTCTTATCAACTCCTAAAGGTCAATTGCTATGACCTAAAGGACAATGACTATGCTAAATTGCCCTGGCTGGGTGGGAACTGGCCCTTCCTAGGTTCTTACCCTCCTACTACAGTTCTCTGAGGCTGGACTGTTTTTTAACCTCAAGCTGGTTTTTTATTTGAGTTTAAACTGCACTGGTTTAAGGGTTTTTTTGGCTTGGCAGAACTTACACACTAAGGTTTAAATCCTGTTTAGCCCTGCTAAAATCCTGCTTTTATTAAGTCTGCACCTTTATTTATTTATTTATTTATTTCTCTCACCTAGATCCTGTGTCCTAATTTACTGAATCTTTAGATTATGTTCTAACTTAGATTAAGTGAGCAGCAAGGTGGCAATGTTTGCAGACGACACCAAACTTTTCCAAGTGGTGAAGACCAGAAGTGATTGTGAGGAGCTCCAGAAGGATCTCTCCAAACTGGCAGAATGGGCAGCAAAATGGTAGATGTGTTTCAATGTAAGTAAGTGTAAAGTCATGCACATTGGGACAAAAAATCAAAACTTCACATATAGGCTAATGGGTTCTGAGCTGTCTGTGACAGATCAGGAGAGAGATCTTGGGGTGGTGGTGGACAGGTCAATGAAAGTGTCGACCCAATGTGTGGGGGCAGTGAAGAAAGCCAATTCTATGCTGGGTATCATTAGAAAAGGTATTGAGAACAAAACGGCTAATATTATAATGCCATTGTACAAATCGATGGTAAGGTCACACCTGGAGTATTGTGTCCAGTTCTGGTCACCACATCTCAAAAAGGACATAGTGGAAATGGAAAAGGTGCAAAAGAGAGCGACTGACATGATTACTGGGCTGGGGCACCGTCCTTATGAGGAAAGGCTACGGCATTTGGGCCTCTTCAGCCTAGAAAAGAGATGCCTGAGGGGGGACATGATTGATACATACAAAATTATGCAGGGGAAGCATAAAGTGGATAGAGAGATGCTCTTTACACTCTTACATGACACCAGAACCAGGGAACATCCACTAACATTGAGTGTTGGGTGGGTGAGGACAGACAAAAGAAAATATGTCTTTATTCAGCATGTGGTCAGTCTGTGGAACTCCTTGCCGCAGGATGTGGTGACGGCATCTGGCCTGGATGCCTTTAAAAGGGGATTGGACAAATTTCTGGAGGAAAAATCAATTACGGGTTACAAGCCATGATGTGTATGTGCAACCTCCTGATTTTAGAAATGGGCTATGTCAGAATGCCATATGCAAGGGAGGGCACCAGGATGAGGTCCCTTGTTATCTGGTGTGCTCCCTGGGGCATTTGGTGGGCTGCAGGAAGCTGGACTAGATGGGCCTATGGCCTGATCCAGTGGGGCTGTTCTTATGTTCTTATTTTTCTTATGTTCTTATAAGTTTAACTTCGGTTAAGTATAGGGTTAATTTAAGCCAAGTAGAAAAACTTGCTTTCCACTTTATCCTTCTGTGTTTTATTTATCTTTCCAAGTGCCTGTACCTTGGGCTCTTACTCACAAGTAGGACTCTGCTCCTGCTCAGAGGAGACCTCTGTAAGCACTTATGTATTTTTTTTTATTGCCCTCACCTAGCTCCTGTGCTGCAACTTGCTGGACCTTAGAATCCCTCCCTCAGGTGAATTAGGTGCTAATTTAGGTAAAGTTTAGGTAAAGCTAAGCTAAAGGTAAAGCTAAATTTCAGTGTTGATCTAAGGTTGATTTAAGGTTAGAAGACAAAGAGTTAGAAAGAGTACACTTACCTTCTCCTTCTCTTCCTCCTCTCCTCTTCCCAACTCAGGGAGTCTTCCCTCTCCTTCTCCTAAACTCAGAGGTCCACTTGCCTTCTCCTCGCACAGATGCTAAACTTGCAGTGCCTTACCTGGCACTTTGTTCCCGAGGCACTTGGTTTCCCAGAGTCCATGTGCGCTTCTGCAGAGCTTCTGAGAGCTGCAGAGCTTCTGTTCTCAAATGTTTTAGCACCAGGAGCCAGTTTTTAGAATGATAATCTTGTCAGAACCCAACAAAAGTGATGTCATTAATGTGGAAGTGATGTCATGGCCAGAAGTGACATCATCAAGCAGAAATTTTTTTAGCATCCCCCATACGAGAAAATCAAATAAATTACTTAAGTAAATTAAAGGTTTACAATAATTATAGGTTTAAAAACAGGTTTAAAGTGAAGAAAAACCTTCCCAAGCAGTTGCTGATCTGCTTAAAAAAAATTCCCCAAACATCCCAGAGGTTTCAGTTCATGCACACTCACCTGGGAGGACGCCCATAGTAGCCTGTAAAAAGTACAGATTTGTAACATTTCCTCAGATGCAGTCATATAGAATGGTAGCATCAATTCTAACATATTGAACATAAAATGCACATTGAAATGAATGGGCACCCCCCTAATATTGGCTCACAACCCACCTAGTTGGCCCCAACCTGAATATGCTGATCACATCCATGGGTGCATTAATTCCAGTTCCTCTCCCTGAAAGCATCAGAGGGTGATCAGAGATGTTTAGAGCAGAAACAACTGTTTTCCATCAAATTCCCCGATTCTGATGCTGAGGATTCTCTAGAACTGGGACCAACATTGGAAAGAAAGAAAGAAAGAAAGAAAGAAAGAAAGAAAGAAAGAAAGAAAGAAAGAAAGAAAGAAAGAAAGAAAGAAAGAAAGAAAGAAAGAAAGAAATCTGAAAGCGTTCAAGGAAAGCCAAGTAAGGGCCCAATCCTATCCAATTTTCCAGTGCCAGTGCAGCCGTGCCAATGGGGCGTGTACTGCATCGTGTGGTGGGGAGACAGTCACAGACACCTCCTAGAGGTATGGGAACATTTGTTCCCTTACCTCAGGGCTGCATTGCGACTGCACCGGTGCTGAAAAATTGGATAGGATTGGGCCCTAAGTTTCTAGGATACAAATTAACATTTCTTGGGGGGTGGCATTGGTGTTCACCTTGTCTTCTCTAAATATAGCCCATTGTTTCCCAAAGTGTAGGCTGTGACCCACCAGTCACGAGTTGGGCCCTGCCCACCCTTGCTTCCATTTGGCTACAAATTGGAGCCACTCTGGATGCATTGAGAGGCCTGGAGGGCTCTTCTAGGTTGCGCTGGGCTAGCCACCCACTCTGTTGGCCTCCTTGGGCCTCAAAATGGCCCACAGAAGCATCCAGAAATGACTTGTTTTTCAGATACAACTTCTAGATGCTTCAGCAGGTCATTCTGAAGCCTGTGGAGGTCAATAGAGTGGGTTGCCAGCCCAGCGTGACCCAGAAGTCAGGGGCCACCCAAGAAGACCTTGCAGTGCACAGAACAGCATCATGTTGTCACCCACCGAAGAGGACATGGTGGAAAGTTAGAGAACCACTGTATCAGTCTATTGCAACCAACATATTATCCCCCATTTACCCTGGTGTTATCCATCTCTTCCTCTGTTGCCACTCTTGTGAGTATTTTAGACTGTGAGCCTCTGGGGACAGAAAGCTGTCTTCCCTTCTATTGTAAAGCACCTTGTACACTGATGGCGCTGTATAAATAAATAATATTTTCTGAATGCTCACCAAGTATCTGATCGTTGCGTGTCATCTCCTATGATATTTGATTTCAGTATTTGATGGTGTTTGATAGCTGGTGGTTCATCCTTGAAAATATTGGGTGGTTGGCATCCAACTGGAATTTGACAATGTCTCCTAATTGACATGTTGTGCTGTGTTGTGCATTCTTAAATGCCATGCCGTTGTCTTCAATATTTGACATCTTGTGAGATTTCATGTTTGATGCCTGCCAAAACAATCGAGAGATGTCAACCAGCCTCAAATATTCAAATGTCAATTGCGGAGGTAGAATTCCTCATTCAAAATGTGACTTTAAAAATCAATGTTTGGAATTCAAATGGTGGAACTGGAAATCCTGGCAGAGGAGGGCCTATTCATTTCAGATTTAGAGTTGTCAACGTTGACAGTGCTGATCATATCTCAACAGCAAGATCCTGAATGCAGCTGCCTGGGAGATTCTCTGGATTGGGGCTATTAGGTATTTGCTATATGAGAATAATGAACAGTGCAACACATGTGTCCAAACTAATCATTTTTAGTCTACAGTGCAATATGTGAAATGCTGATTAAAAACTAGAGTTTGATAGGATGAGAGTGCATTGTAAGGGCATTCTTTCTTAATTGAAAGAATTTTGGAGATTAATAATACTGAAAACAAGGGAGTTTATTAACAAAGTGACGAGGAACATGGGAGAAAAAAAGAAAATGTTTTATTTTCCCAGTAAATGGAAAACCAGCCATAGTGGGGAGCATAGGGGCTTTTCAGAGAATAAATTAGAAACCTTTTTTATAATGCTTTATTTTACTACGTGAACAAAAAATAAAAAAGAGCATTACATTGATACATACTGTAGATACGTACAGTACGTGAAATTTTTGCCAAGTAATCCAGCTCCAATTCTCACTTCGCCTTGTCTCTGGGTCAATCAGAGGGCAGAGCCTTTCAACTTTGTAAAGTTTCATTTCTCAGCTGAGCTGAGCTGAGCTGAGCTGTCAGCTCAGGCAGGCACCTCCTGAGTTGCTATAGTTACTTTCCAGGGACATTCCAGCCAAAGTTAACCTTCTCTTCTCTCTCCTTCCTTCTGCTGTAGCCTGGTTCTGCTTGGCCAATGCATGCAAAGCAGGTCTGCTTTTTGAAACACCAGGATGGGACCCTCCTTCCCAGGCTACAATTCAGTGCACCCTCACTTAAGAATAACACCCATGGAAAGCAGTGGGTCTACTTCTGAGTAAAAAGGGTTGCAAATATCTCATCTCTCTGCTGTGAATTGAATTGCACACTCTCAGTTATGGGTTGTATGTTGGATGTAGAGCTTCTGGCTTAACACACCAGACACCTTAAAAGGTGTCTTTGATTCATGGTTCTCCTCATGTCCACCTTAAAGATGGATTTGATTCATGGATCTCCTGCAGTGGTTCCCAACCTTTTTCACTTGCATATCCCTTGGTAGCCCATTTCCATAAATTGTAGCCTTCATATTAGCAAAATGTTTGTAATAATACAAGCCCTCATCTCATATGAAAACCCAGAATTAATGTATTCATCACAGTTTTTTCTCTTTTTATCTGTTTGAAGAACAGAAGACTCTGCCTTTGCACTGTTTTGCACCAGAAGTGTGCTGAGAAATTCTGGGTGATCGATCACTTTCCATATTACATTTCAGCTTTTTTTACTGTGCTGGTTTTCAATCACTGGTTCATAGATGAATTGATGACCAAAAACTAGCTATTGGTGGGGCTTTCACAGCCAACTAACTATCTCCCTTCCTGCCTTGTATTCTGGAGCACGGCCTGCCTTTTTCTGCCATTATTCCATTCTAAGTACCCCTAAAGACCGTGTTGAGTGTCCCTGGGAGAATGTGAATACCAGGTTGGGAACCACTGTTTTAATGGTATGTAGTTTACAGTGAAGTGAAGTGAAGTGAAGACCAGAATTTAAAAAAGAATAAAAATGTATCTTATGATCTTTTACTATGTTTTTAATAAATTAGAGACTACAGTTCTTAGATAACAATTAGTGGTAGGTTATTTTTCAGGATATGGCCTCGGGTAAAATCAGACAAAACTATAGTCAGACACCCCCCTATGTTTAACCCCCGACTTATCCCAGGGTCATATAAAATTCCATGATTGTTGGCTCAAAACCTGCCCTTGACTTATCTGTGGGGTCGACTTATAGGCGGGTGTCTTCAGTGATTAGACGCTTGAATGCTGAATTTGGTTTCAGGATATTTTTAATATAACTTTTTATATATGCCTTTTCTCTCTCACTCACTAATAATTCCATGCCCTGTATACTTCCTTGATTGTTGACGAAGGAAGAATATATAAATAGTGCCAAAGCAGTCATGAGGAAATGCTGGAATTTCAGAAAATTGGATAGCTATGTGAACATTTGCTGCTGGTGCTGTTTTTTTTAAATAACAGAAACCCTATATTTTGATCCAAAAGGCTAATTTAATCATTTCTTTTTTTTTAAGCAGTGGCACACAAAACCATGAAAAATAGGTTGGATTTCCATCGAATTAACAGATTGCCATTCAAAAGGTTTCCACCAATTGGCTGAAACTAACAAGGTCATGCTAGTTACAATGAAGAAATCCAATTGACAGTTCTCTTCAGTCAATAAACTCATGGCCCAATTCTATCCTTAGCCCCCCCCCCCTCAATCTGGTGCAGCTGTGCTGAAATGGGATGTGCTGTATCAAGCCAGGGAGAGGACAGAGTGGGAGTCTTCAGAAGGGAAAGGGGATTTAAATCTCCCTTCTGCCCTGCAATGGGTCTCCTCAGACCTACGCCAGCTCTTTAGCTGGTGCAAGTCAGAGGAGAGAAAGGGGACAGAGTGCCGGCAGAAACAGAGTTTAGGACGCTGTGGGTGCCATCTCTGCCTGATCACTACATTTCCCTGCCTCCCAGTCCCCTGTTCCACCCCCACCCCACCCCCATCTTTCTCACCGCCTGCACTGGCTTACCTGCTCCAGTGGGCAGTCAGAACTGGGGCAATGTAATATAATATAATAATATACAGTATTTATATACCGCCTTTCTTGGTCTTTATTCAAGACTTTATTCAAGGCGGTTTACACAGGCAGGCTTATTAAATCCACGCAGGGATTTTTACAAATTGAAAGAAGGTTCTCTCTTTCAAGAACCACCACATTCAAGCTGTTACACTCCGATCTGGTTTAACATTCTGGCCTCCATCCTCCCACGCTCCGAGCAGATGGAACAGCTCAGCTGCAGCTTGCCAGCTGCTTCAAGGTCGCACGGTGCCGGTGGCCTCGAACTGGCGACCTTGTGGATGTTAATCTTCAGGCAAATGGAGGCTCTACCCTCTAGACCAGACCTCCTGCCCTCCTGTATGTAGGAAGGCTCCAGCTTTTCCACCAGAATCCTGGTCTTATAGCTACCAACAGGGCTGCCCATCAGGGTTGGGCTGTAAACATTGGAAATTCTCACAAGAGGGATTTTTCCCCCCCTGTAAATGGGTTGTCATCAGACCTCTGGAACAAAGCTGTCTTGTGCATGCCCAAGGCCCATATTTCACAAGTTTCATGATCCACTATTGCTTGATTAGTTTAATTGGCTGTTTGTTTTTTTTGCTTATTTATTAGTTGCCATAGGCCTAGTTCATGCACTTGCCAGACCAGCAATTTGCTCTGATTGGTAAAGCAGCAGGCATTCACCTTGCTCTTCCGCTACTCATAGAATCGAAAATGTGAGGCAGGAGCCATGTGTGGAGGCCTGATTTATAGAAGCACAATTCCTCTGGCACAAAATAAAAATGGAAAAAGGAAAAGGAGAACGGGCAAGTGTATAAATCAGGTTTATTCTATATGGTTTGCACAGCTCACATACTATGTCATGCAGATGGGGGTCCTGCCCTGTTGCAAGAAGTAGATTCAATAGAAGCGGAGTCCTCATAATTTATCAAGGGGAGGAAATTGATTAACTTTGTGGGAGGAAGGAAGGAAACATTGATAAACTTGAAGAGGAGGGAAAAAAATTGATGAATTTCATGAGGAAAGAGGCAAGGAAAAATGGATAAACTCGGCTTGGGGTGTGGATGGGAAATTGATGAATTTAACCTGAAACAGCCTTTCTCAATGCAATCCCCTAGTCAGTCCTGAATCACGCCTTTGCAGATTTAGCAGGCACTTCGGTTGGAACAAGGAGCAATGCAGCCACACGGCCATTTCAAGCAGTAGCCTTCTTGCTCGACCCTGCCCCCAGTGCAAGGCACGAGAGGGAAAGCCCTTGCCTGATTGGGCTATTCGGAAGAGGCTGCACCCCCCCCCCCCCGAGCATTTTCTCAGTCGTTTTTATGCTGAGCTCATCATTCAGGAGTTCAGGCACCTTTGCACCCAGCCTAAGGAAAGTCTGGGATTAGCTGGCCACCTTCCAGGGTCTGGGTAGGAATTTTTTTGCTTACTGCCTGATTGGCACTCAGCAGACTTTTTTCTGCCTACCTCTTTCTCCTTTGGGGAGGTGTTAGCTTAGCCAGTTTCATCACTTTTGGCAAATCCAGAAGAGCTAGACCCTTGTGCTCAGTGAAACCATGGTTTAATCAGAGGTAGTTACTGGAATCTGATCAAAGAACACAAAGGCATTCCGAGATGAATAATGGTATCTGGAACATCTCCTTGGTATGAAGCCAGGAATTTCCTGGGCGTGGTTGATTTATGGCCCAGGTGCTATCTGTGGTACATCACTGAGGCAGCCTATCTATCACTCTATGGAGAGCTGCCAGTGCAAGGCCCAAGAAGGTTGCATGCTGCCAACAGCGCTCCATAGATTGACTATAAGTCAGCAGGTCCCTGATGATGGTGGAGGCTGATCAGGGTGGATTGAGCTGGGACAGGGGTGAATCTCGGCGGTAGTGGCATACCCCAGATGCAGAACCCATGGCCTGGCCTGGACATGCCCCAGAAGGGTCTTCAAGGCTATGTCAGCAAAAGAACTGGAATGGCTTTGGGGGATCCCATAGGGTCCCACAATCTTTTTTTGGTGGCAGCTCTCTGTGGAACTCCTTGCCACAGGATGTGGTGATGGCGTCTGGCCTGGATGCCTTTAAAGGGGGATTGGACAAGTTTCTGGAGGAAAAATCCATTATGGGTTACAAGCCATAATGTGTATGTGCAGCCTCCTGATTTTAGAAATGGGCTGTGTCAGAATGCCAGATGCAAGGGAGGGCACCAGAATGAGGTCTCTTGTTATCTGGTGTGCTCCCTGGGGCATTTGGTGGGCCGCTGTGAGATACACGAAGCTGGACTAGATGCGCCTATGGCCTGATCCAGTGAGGCTGTTCTTATGTTCTTAACTCACAATCCCTATGATCCCACACTCATTTTGGTGGCAACTGTATGCTTAAGAATGTGTACTTTAGCCCTTGCTCTTTACATCATTTAATTTTGGTTGCCATTCTTCAGTGTGACACCCATTCCAAAGAGAAGGATAGAGGTGTATGGGCGTTGTATGAAAGTGGTATTATGTGTTTTTATTTTGCTATCACTGTTTTCTCCCACCTCTAATGATCGGTGATGTATATATGGTGTGTGTGTGCATGTGTGTGTGTGTGTGTGAGAGAGAGAGAGAGAGAGAGAGAGAGAGGTCTTCACATACTGCTACCTATTTAATCCAATTGACATATACAGTAGAACCTCTTTAAGTTGACCACCCAAAGGACTGGAGGAATTGGTCAACATAGGGGGGTGGTCAACATATGGGGGAAAAAAGACTATAGAAAATTAGGTCTAGAAAAACCCAAGGCTCTAGAAAATTAGGTCAACTTAAGGAGGTGGTCATTATAGAGAGGTGGTCAACTTTGGAGGTTCTACTGTACTTGTTAAAATATGAAGTGTGAAGTATTTAGAGCAGATTTAAATGCAGAATTAAACCTAAAGGATTTGCATAAATCTCGAAGCACCCAATTCTAGATTTTCAAATGCCAGCCTCACCTTTTATAATTGAAAGCTTGATACCTTTGCATAGCAACATTGATTTAAAAAAAAAAAATCAACCCACTACTGTTTCAATAAAGAATTAGAACATACTGCATGGAGCAGCCTTTGGGCAGTGTCTGGAAATAATACCAAATTGCTATTCTGATCCACTATGGAACATTTTAATAAGTGTGATAAATGACTCACAAAAGGCTTCGGCGTCCACTGTCAGTGGAATTAGAATCAGGCAGAGGCTCAACCTGGGTGATAGATGGGGAGACCATTCATGGCAAACAGTTGGCAACGTCAGGCCCAGATTGGCTTATTGTGCTTTCCAAGGCTAAATTCCCGACCATTTGTCACCTTGTGGCCTGCGGATAGAGATGTACATAAAACAAGAGCTGCACACCCTTTATCCACTAATATATCCTTCCACATCCACTTTCTCCTCACACTCATGAACTGTTCCGAAAAATGTCAGGCAGGGAAAGCTCTCACAATGGAGTTGAAGAGCATTTGAACATCAGAGTGGGCTCGCTGTCACATCTGACATTTGAATGTTTCATCAGCATGTGTGCTGGACACATCACATATCTATCCCATGTTTGCAATGTAAATGCCAATTCAACGGAGCAGTTGGTTCTGTAATAGACTTCCGTCAAAATACATTTGCAGCCCTGCAACCCATTTCATCTTTTTTAAAAATCCAACTGCAGTAATCTCTGCAACTGGTGATGGGAATGTAGTCTTAGGCTACATTCTCTCTCTCTCTCTCTCTCACACACACACACACACACACACACACACACACACCCCATTGCTAGGTTTCTTGTTGAATCCATCCCATGATTTAAGATCAGTTTTGTCAGTGCTGTAGCTAGAGGGTGTGCAAAGCAGAAACTTTTGCAGGGAGCCTCACCACAGAGTGCAAGGGGCCCCCTCCCCTTCAGAGCCACTCCAGCATACCTCCCTTTTGCTCCCTCTGCCTGGAATGGCTCCAAAGGGGAGAGGGAAGAACCCCTTACTCACTGCGGTGAGGCTCCCAACAAAACTTTGTGCTTTGCACCCCCCTCTAGCTACACCACTGGGTTTTGTGAATACTTCAACAGTAGAGTCTGAAGCAAAATACAAAGTGAATGCTAGAATTCATTTTTTTTTTTTTTGTGGGAGGGGGACAATACTTGAGGAATACAGAAGGATTCAATGGAATGTCAAGTGTTGCTGCATTGGATTCCATGGGTTAATCAAGACATGGAGGTCATGATTACATGAACTTTTAATCAGGTGTGACCTTCCTGCCCTTTGGATCTGTGATCTCTTACCATTAGTTCTGAAAATAGTCACATTACTTGTCTAGCACTTACTCTTCAGGCAGGCAGGCACCTTGCACCAAGTACTTGTGCTCAGGGTTAGCTTAAAATGCTGTAAGGTCCAATACAAAACATTTTTGTGCCCCCCTTCCATGGGGCCTCCCTACTCACCAGGACAAGCAGCCGCAGCAAGCCCAGGGTTGATGGCACCCCATGTGAAGTGTGGCCCCTGGAAGTAGGTGGCTGTGTTGTGATGATATCACCACAAACTAATTCTTGGGGGTCTGATTCTGGGCCTATCAGTCAAATTGCCCTGAGGCGAGCCCTGCATGGGTTTACATGTGTGTGCCCTGCATGTCTTCAATTAAGGGAAATAAACAGAAATTGACCATGGAAAACCTCCCACTTCCCACCTCATTCATCTTCCCCCTATGGGCTCTTCTTGCAGCTTTTCTGGGTTGCTCAGCCTTTGAGCTTCCATTGATAGTTGTCAGCTGGGCTGGCTGGTAGGCAGGAGCAGATAATGGCTGATGACTTATGGGCCATTGCTCTGTTCCCCAGCTGATTGGTGGCACATGGTCAGCTATGTACACACCATATCTCTTGGCATCCTCCATATTCTGGGGCTGCCTATCCTGGTTTCCAAGCATTCCAGGTGATGGGGCAAAACATTGTCACAAAGACTTCAAATACTTCTAGTCACAATGAGGGGTTACGGCCAAGTGGAGACAGCAGATACTACGCTTCAAGAACTTGTGAAATGAACTTTCACCAGAGATTCAGTTTCAGCATCAGATTGCCATGGGCCCTCTATGGCAGTGGTTCTCAAATTTCTAGCACCAGGAGCCACTATTTAGAATAAGAATCTGTCAGGACCCACTGGAAGTGATGTCATAACCGGAAGTGACATCATCAAGCAGGAATCTTTTTTTAACAATCCTAAGCTGCAATCCTACCTACACTTACCCAGGAGTAAGTCCCATTTACTATAATTGTTGATATGCACAGTAGCCTGTTAAAAGTACTGATGTATAACATTTCCCCAAATGCAGTCACATACCATGGTAGCATCAAGTCTAATATATTAAAAATAAAAAATTGAAATGAATGAGGACCCACATGAAATTGGCTCATGACCCACCTAGGGGTCCCGACCCACAATTTGAGAAACACTGCTCTATGGTACTCCCTGCCTACCCTTTGATGGATCATAAGGTTATGAGCTCA